>NC_141233.1:5538027-5980527 GCF_054856515.1 Filicampus tigris
TATTAAGGCCGTTCTGACCGTGTCAATCAATTACTGATACATTACAAACGGAATTACTGATACAGCCCTTGTATTGGATTTCATTGGATTATTCAGGTGTACCGAACTGAATGGCATTTTTTGAATACTATGCATTTTGACATTCATGAACTCAATCATGCGTTGTTTATAATTGCACTTCCAATACGACGTCATTTAGCTTGATGATAACAACCTCAACGACGGTTTTGTTGCATGTTGTGGCCAGCCAGCGTACAGCGTCTTAATTTAAGGAGGAGCCGGATACTGTAAACTGCAATTGAATCCATTTATTTTGCAACCTCAGTTAAGCTATTGTTTCTTTTTTGTTTGTTGGTGTGTGTTTGTTGATGATGCTCAGTCAGGCAGAAGAGATTGTCCTTTTCAGTCCATTGAGAAGGCGTGTTGACTTCATGTCTTTTTGAAGGTTCCACTGCATCACATAATGCAGCGCGGCCACTTCTGCGAAATTCCTCCCCGTCATCACTTCTGCACAGGAATAATTAGTAAAAGTGGATTTCTAATTCCATTTCCAGTAACAGATAAATGTGTTACTTTGTTACTTGGGATGTCATTCTTAATGTTTGCAATTTGTTATATGCAGGGCAAATTACCCCCCCGCCCCCTTCTTATGCAAACGAAATCCAATATAATTCCATATTTTTACTGGGCTTGTGCAGACTTGATTCAAGATGAGGATAGCTGGGACAAAATATTCGTCGATGCAGCTGTGACGAAAAGGAAGCGGTTATCCTAGTGGAGCGAATAAGAGGAGAAGGCGAGAGGAATACAAACTTTTTTTTTTTTTTTTCAAAACTACCCAGCGTCTCAACTTTTTCAAGGTGACACTAAATGTGTGAAACCAACAGCAAGAGTTAGGCAGACACTCCAGCAGTAGCACTGCTGTCAGTTTCAGCCACGGACACATTAGAGAATACACATTTCATCACAGAGACGTAAATAATAATGCAGTTGAAAGGGTTTATACACACATTGAGATGAGTCACCCTTTAGATCAGGGTTGTCAAACTCATTTCCCTCGGAGGGTCTTTATGACTGTAAAACCATATAAATGTTTAATCACCTCATATTATGACATACAGTACACAACAACGACTCGTTTTGAAATCAGAAGTCAAGAATAAGAGTTTGTTCAATATTGTTCATGTTACTGTAATAACGTGAGAAGAAAATGCTTGCAATATCTCTACATTATTATTTATTTCATATGACAACATAACTTTTTGGTTGAGATTTTAGCCAGCCTCATGGAAGTTGCAAAAGCAAAAGCAAAAGCTTGATTTGCTTTCACGGACCACATAAAATAATATGGCGGGCCAGATCTGGACCCCGGGCCTTGAGTTTGACACCTGTGCTTTAGATGAGAACTCTTATAGGGGAAATCAACCCAAACACACTTTTTTCAAGAATATGTTCCCAGCAGGCCCACTAGTTGAAACACGGCATTCTGATTAATATTGCGTTTGTGGAATAAGAGTTAAGCAGCAAAATCCACTCGATTTTAGCCATCTCAGGGGGCGGCCATTTTGTCACTTCTGTCGACTGAAAATGGCATCACAACTGGCTCGTGATTGGTTGTTACCTGAGCCCTGATGTCATTTACAGTCAACAGAAGTGACTAAATTTGACCAAAAAGGGACAAAACAATATTTATCAAAATGCCATGTTTCAACTAGTGGGCCTGCATAGAACATATTCTTGGAAAAATATGTTTGGGTTGATTTCCCCTTTAAGAGGGTTTTCAAAGATTTTATCTAGCTCAGAAAATTGGAGAATTTTCTTTAACACAATTTAGTTGATGAACATCAATATTCAAACTCTTTTCAGTGCAGAGATGTGGAGGGCCCCTGTATCATCCACAAACAACAACAACAACAACAACAACAACAAACAATTCCTTACTTTGGATACCTCTGTCTCTGTGCTGCCTGCTTCTGAATCAGGGTCCTGCATCACACAAGCATAGGAAATCCCGTTAAGAAGACCTCTCAAGGGAGTGTGAGTAAACTCATGAAAATATGACAGGCATGTTACAGTGCATGAGACAGCTACTCTAGACTCACATTTGACTGAGCAGTGTCTTGGCCTGGTCTTGCTTTCGCTTCACTGGCGTAATAGACGCTGCTCGTGTCTAAACCGAGCGACTCGCTGTCATGCTGTGAATACAAAATGTCCTGCCTGGTTCAGTGATGGAGAGCAAGCTGTCTGGATGATATGTATGTGGGGACTCGGGAGGGTTTTCCTTCTTTCAGTCTAGTGCTTTGTACAGACGTTATTATGGAGGAGCATCATTATGATGACTACAGAGTGCTGTTTTGTTTCAATTGTGAGGTAAATGTAATAGATGCTCAGTCAGATGAATATTATCACCCCGGTATGTTGAGCCTCTGTAAGTGGACTATTCTCTGATGTCTGCCGCCATCTTGCGGTCAAACAAACAAATTCGATACGAAAACATTGGTTGATAGTTTCAAGCATACTTAGATGTGGCTTACCTGTCCATGTGTGTCTGTGTATTTGAATTTCATGTTCTTGTAAAATTGTCTTTTGGGGAGCAAATACAGCAGAACCAAGTCACAGACGACAGTAGCCTGAAAAAGGTATTAAATCTGGTTGAGATCTCTTTGTATTAAAAGCCTTTATAAACAAATAAATAAATAAATAGGAAGAGTCAGTACCAACATACCACTCCAAAAATGCCCACTCCGGAGCCTATTGCTGTTAATGTTGGAATGATATCAAATTTTCTGGCCTGTCAATACAGAGGAAGAATGTTTGGGATTTAAGGAAGTAATGCTCACGTGCCACAGTGGTAGGTACAACTGCAGGAGTGTTGAAAAAAAAAAAACATGTCTAAAACAAGTCTTGAAGACGTTTGACCTAATATATGCATGTTTCATTTTCAAGCGAAAATCCATGAAAGGTACAAGTCAACTTCATAATATAGGATTTGGCACCTACTGCTGTATCTTAAAGTACTGATGAGGGAAACTCTCAATGAAGGGCTTTTAGAAATCTTGTGAATTGGCCGATTGCATTTTGTTTGCAAAACATTCATTGTGAGAACTTAAATATATAATTAAGGATCTTTTGTTGTATATGCCAGTTTAGTAATGAACTGCAACTAAAGTGTCACACAGCTTCAAGCAATCACACTTTTTTTAAACACTCTAAGTTAGTGATTCTTTTCGTTTCAGCAAAGTGATGCCATACGATAGTCTCTCTACTGTTCATTTTTATGGTCTTTCAAAATAGCATAATTTAACCTATTGTGGGTGAGTCTGGAAACTGCAATCCATTTCACCTTTTAAAAGGAAGTTAGCGCATCAAGTTTTAAAAAATGTTATTTTTGTCAAGCTGCTGCCCTCCCCCTAAACTTCTCCGGGAACTGATGATTTCATAAATACCACTGGAGCAAACAATTATTGTGACGTGCTAAGTAGCATTTAGTAGATTGTGCAGCTGTACCTAATAGATTGGTCAGTGTTTATACTTCCACAAGTGTGTTAGTGACTTACCAGTGATTGCACGATGATATCTATCCTGATGCCAAACACTTTTAGAAGGGTTCTTTTTTGTACCTTGTCCTCCATATAATGTTTTGCATACCTGAAAGAGTCATGGAAATGACAACATTATATCTCTCTTCCCATTTACCACATCACACAGTGACAGCGCTGCATAATTCTCTCCATTCTCTTAAACTGCTCGTCATCATTTTAAGAATCAGCTCCATAGGCAACAAGCCATTTAATTTTTACAGAGAGCAAGTAAACAATATAAAACTAACACACAGAGACTGAATGAATTCATTACAAGATGAAAAGAAGCCCTGAAGCAAAACAATAAAATGAACAGTTCAATATGTTACACTATAGAGCCCTAATAGTAAATATTGAAAATATTCATCAGCATGAAATCATGGTGCAATATTTCAGATTGAAACACTTTTTTGACTCTGAATGGCAAATACAAGAGACCATCTATACCAAAAATATCAAATCGTGATGCGTAGACACTTTAACTAGTGCCAAAAGCACACACTGCAATCAATGCCATAAATAATTAAGTTAATCCAATGAAATAATATGTACACACCTAAAGTTGTAGCCAACTGATGCTCTGGCCTTGTCTCTCTCTGCAGGATTTCCATACAGTCCATGGAAGTTGTATGTGGGTTTACAGTATTTTACATCCGCATCAAAGTTGCATGTCCAGTCAACCACGATGCCAATGGCCGCTCCCTTTTCAAGTAGCACATAATGAGCAACTTAAAGCGTCATTATAACAAACCCAATGGGTTTGAAATGTCAAAACTGGTTTAAAAAAATCAATTTGTGTTGGTTTGTGTTAAACCCATTCGCTGCCAGGGATGTTTATATATTTATCAACTGGAATCCAACCCTTATTTAATGAATGTCTTTGTCAGGTATGTTTTTTTCAACAGGTAGGCAAGGGAGAGAGTCTCACCCAGCTTGTCAGTAAAATTCAAGCTTCTACATAACTGTAATGACAGACAGAGGCCCGTAGATGAAAGTGTTGCTTCGTTTTAGATTAGCACAGATTTTGAGTAGAAGATAAAGATGAGGGGGTGAATCTCTTCTAGTCACATCGATTATGAGGGAGAGAAATGGCAACATATTGGAAGCCAGACAAGCTTAGGTACCTCACGCTCAAACAGTGCACGTATTTGTATGTTATAAATAGAATAAGTGTCATAGTAGGTATGTAGTAGAAAAAATGTGTATGTGAAAATATGATGCAGTTCATTTAGTGAATGATGAGTCCCATGTAAAAAAAAAAAGCCACTGACTTTCTATACTCGATCCTTCATAGTCTTCATAGTTCGGTCAAAATGCTCTAAAATGGCTTTATAGGTTCTGGCTTTGAACGTGACAGAAAGTTCCATGGAAATCTATGATGAAGTTCGTATTGTAATCATGTTAACTAATAAACAACAAAAAAACATCACATATAGCACCTATAATATATCTTTCCATTCATATAAATCCTTCGTGTCAGACTTACCACTTTGGCAATGGTTTCAAAATCAAAGCCAGACTCCTTGACTATGTCTCCCAGTCTGAATATGGGACACAGTGGAGAATCCCTTTTATTGTGGAGACATTTGCTGATGTATGTTGCATCAATGCCCTCTACTAGGTTACTCCTGCAAACACAACATGAACATCTGGGATTTTTATTATGTATACGGTATTCCTTAGTTTGTTATTTTGGTTCCTCCACGCTACTTGTTTTCCTTTTTTTCTTTTTTCTTTTTTTTGGGGGGGGAGATTCCTCCTGCTCCCCAGTCTTGCCTCTCTGCTTTCCTGCGCTTGGGTGCTCCAAAACCATGAAAAGCAGTTTGTCACCGTAAGTCTCAAACAAAACTGAGCATTGTTTCTAGTTATATGGCCCTGCATTGTGTTTATTGAAAGGTATATTGTAAACATCGCCCAGTAGGGTGCAGTGCTGTCGAACTCCACTGCAAAATCCCCAAAACAATATTTACGTATTAATACCTGTCAGAATCAATCATAACTAAGCATTATTATGAAGACTTATTGATGTAGCTCTTGGATTGCGTCACATAGATACCGACAGCATGGAACTAATTCGACTTGTGGCCTTTTTTCATGAGACTTTTCAGCACGTATTCTATAATTGTCAACTTTTGAAGGTAGTAACTGATGATTTCTTATTAATGTTGGTTAAATATCAATAACTACTGTTATGATACACTAGAAAAAAAAAAAAAAAACTTCATTGCTGACTCTTTTCTGTCCACCATGGTTTGGTTTGTTTCGGCAGGTTCTCATAACCGTAATCATTCTATATTATATGTCTTTCATATTTTGCTTGTGCAATTTCTGTAAAATGCTTGAAAGGCTCATCACGTCAAAATGATGGTCATACATACCTTGTCACACCAAATATGGGGAATGTTACAGAGTTCTTGATGAACAGTGTGTAGTTCTCTGCAGACATCAACAGGGGAGGGCTGGACGTGAACAAGAAATTATAGCGATTTTAATATCTATTTCTTTTAAACAGACTGAAGAAAAGAGAAGACTAGTAACAATTCAGGCTTTGAACTTACTCTGGTATGTTGTGGTCATTCTCAATAGGGCACCAAGCCAGAACCTCGCAAGTCTTTGTTGCATTATCACACACACCAGTCATATGTCCTTGAAAGAAAAACAGCCATCAAAAAATCCATAATCACTGCAGCGCTAACCATGAGGCACATTTTATTTTGAGCTGGGGTTTGGGGGAAGAAAAGAACACGCGCCACTCCAAACACTTTCTGCTCCCACTTGCGATCTACTTATCTTTAATTAGCATCAACAGCAGCAAGAAAGATATGAAGCGAAGCAGATGCTGAATTTGCCGTTTGCCTTATCGCTCTCTCTGATGTGATTTCTCTATCCGCACCGCGGATGAGTTCACAGACAGTTTCCTAGAAACTAGAAGCATTTGGTCACTCAGCATAAGAAAACTCCACGACAACCCCCGTATCTTGCTAGCTGTAGTGACATGGCAACGCTCCGAGTGGTGCCTCGAGGTAAACTCGATTGGCACACACATCAAGCGATGTCTTAACTCTTCTGCTTGATGTGGGATCATACAGAGGACATGAACGTTTAAATATTGAAAGATGGAGGACAATTAATATGCGGAACAATCTTTGAACTATTAAAGTTGCTCTCATACAGAGCGCTGACATTTAATGTGTGAGCCTATATGCAGAAATGGACGTATGCATTTACTTTCTTAAGGCTGGGATTAGATGCATGCTTGAATTAGAAGCAAGACAAGATAGATGCATACACAATGTCCGGTGGCAAGAATTAAAAGGAGAGATCAAATGTTTACCAATGATGAGTCATTTTTGCACGAGTTCATCTTATAGCAGTTGTCATTGGCCAAAGCCCATTTTGCAAACACAAGGCTGGTGAGCTCTTTATCTGATCTCTCCTGTAAGCATCATCATGTCTTAAAAAGGCTTTGAGAAGTTTGAGGAGGGCTACAAGTCTGAGGCCAAGTCAAATACGAGAAGAAAAGCCTGCAGTGATCTTAGTTTCTCCACAGAAAGGTAGACGGTTGTTCAGTGAGGACTGGCGCGGTCACACACTGTCGGGCCGTCAGGATTTACCATGTCCCGTACGTTTGAAAGTCCCTCCTTCGCAGTCGGCGTCTGAGCTACAATTGTGCTTCCCTGGGAGCTGTTGGAAATAATGAACTGGGGTTAGTTTTTTTTTTTTTTATTATACAAGTCATCAAAAGAAAGCCAATGCACAGTGGAACCACCAAAGTTGGTTTGATGGCAAGTTTCTGTGGTCATTTTTAGGGTTGTCGTTTGCTATTATGCTTTTAGTGATGTACGATTATTTTTATACAGTACTATGGTTAACAATTTGTAATGTAACGAATTGATAATTTAATACAGTGAACGTTGCATATTTGAGATTCGGCATAAAAACAAGTCGGCTGTGTTCACTCTCACAATGGCGCAAACGTCCCTTTCTAACTGAGCCTGTCCTTGAAAGTACCAAAACAAAGAACTCCACCGATGCGAAAGTTATACTACACTTTACTCGAGACTAGCACTGGGCTTTTGCTAAAGAAAATGATTGAATATCTCAATTTTCTACAATCCTGCGGTTTAGGCATGCAGAAAGCAAAGGTTTATTTATTTATAGTGCACTTTTTGGGCATGGTTATTACCGTAATGTCAGGTACAGTAATTTCACTTTGTTAGTTTGGGGGGGGAAATGGATTTGTTTACTGTAAACACACTGTGCAACATTTTTGTCTGTGAATGAATTAAATGTGTTTGAATGTGATTGTATTAATTTAAGGTGTGTTTTAAGACCATCACAAATAAGTGCTAAAACATGCCTGTTAGTACAGTTTGTTACATGTCCTGACTTGCGCACATCTACTGTATTTCATGCAGGTTGCTAGTAATCCACTTGAGTCGGTTCATGCTTTTGAAGACTGCTTAATCACAAGCAAACAGAGCTAACCATACAGTCATTACAATGACGGCAGTTAGTCATTTAAGCACCAAAATCAGCGCAACAATGTTTCATATTTGGCGCAATTAGAGAATCTGTTTTGGAATAACACCCAGTTTCTGTTTTATTTGACTATTTTTTGGAAACACGTACTGTATGTCTGAGTGAAGATTGAAGGGGAAAGGGCTTACATACCTCAGGACACTTTCCCATTGTTTGACCTTCAGTTATAATGTAGTTGGTCATCACCACAAATGAAGAATCTCCCTGTGGTTTACAATCGGAAGACAGATATTTAACAGCATAATAAACAGTTGCATATTAGCCAGTTCCAGCTGATTGTGCATGTTTTTGACTTCCCCCCATATCGTTTACATCTAAGGCAGAACGTATACAATTGTTAATACTTTGTGTACGGTATAAGTAAAGTCATACTGGAAGAGAGAGTCATTTCTTTAGTATGTGTGTCTGATAACTCCCTGTCCTTTCTCTGCTGCTGTGTGCCTCACAAGCAGCATACCTAGTCAGTGAATGCAACTGCCATCAGCCCATTTTTTTTTTTTTTTTTGAGCTTGACAAATTCTGCTTGTCAACCGTTACCACACACAAACCATGACCATGTGACCTGGATTGATTAATAGTGGCCGATTCTGTTGATCTGCATCTGCTGCCTCTGCTTACATTTTAACTACTACTATTAAGCCTTGTCTACACCAGTAAACATTGGAAAACTTTGTATATGGTGGTGTTTGCTTCAAGAGAATGTTCACAGGTTTGTTAATGTGGGTGCATTGCCAAACAATAGCAACTTAGTTTTAAATTATTTGGATTTCGCCATTGTCTCTGTGAATTTGGGTGGGAAATGCTATGCCCTACAATTGACCCCAAAAATGCTTGAAAATGTTTCTATTTTTTTTTTTTTTTTTTTTAATAGTGCGGGAATCTCAACCCCAAAAAGTACAATTGACCCCAAAAATGCTTGAAAATGTTTCTATTTTTTTTTCTTTTTAATAGTGCGGAAATCTCAATCCCCAAAAGCAAATTTGGTGTTTGTAGGTGTTTGCGACTGACAAGGCTTTCGCATTTTCATATTGCTCATGATTTTTGGGTCTTTGACTAGTACATTCTGAAAACATACACTCGATTTTTGCTGGTTTTGTGAAGCCCCTTGTTGGTTTATTTTTAAACGTTATTCTAAAAATCTAGCTACTTCTTGCCCCCAGCTGTCACCAGCTGAATGCTCATTATTAATCAAGTGCACTCACTAATTCAGTGAGGAGGATTTTGATCATTATTTGCAAATTTTGTTTGCAATAACTACAACAAGCTAGTGACCCGCTGACTCTGTCAAACTATTGTATTCTTCTTTTGTGATGCTTTCAGTCTCCCCTTTAGCACATAAAATGGAAGATCCATTAGGTTTAAATGTGAACATTCTTTAAAGTGTAAAAACTTCCACTTTTTGCCCCAGTGAACTTCTTTGCTGGTTTGCCAAATTGCCAATGGATTTTGTGTCATTAATGCACAACGAAAGATCTCCAAATTATCTGTTCTTTGGTTGCTCCTTTCATTGATTTGGCAGGCACAATGTTTGGATACACTTCTGAGGTTATTTTTCTGCTGCCATATCAGCAATGATGATCATCTCCAGATGTAAATAAATGGACCTGCCCGACATGCCCCATGACGCAATGAGTTGCAACAACCTGCCAAGGGACAAGAGATGGGGAACTAGTCTATGGCTGTAATCCGGTATATTCACATGCAATTGTTTTGAGTCTATTACAAGGATTGGCCTCAATGTTTCAATACTTTTGGAAAACTATTTTATTGTATTTGTAATTCCACAAAAAAAAATGGCATTTAGGAATTATTAGGATTACCTCAATTTTCTGGTTTGAGATCAGATTCCACCTCAGGTTTATTGTAGAGCAATAGACATTCTTAATTTTTGAGCATTTTAGAGTTAAAAGGGCCTGTCTGGTATACAAATCAACCACCTGAGGAGGAATTTATCATAAGGCTGTAAAACTGGCACAGTTCAGCCTTCAGGGGGGACTGTTGGGTAGAATTCATGAAATCCTACTTTTGCACAGAATGTTTTATCTGTTGAGGACTGCGCATGCTGGATCACTTTGCCAATGGCTGTAGAGAGCTTCAACTCTACTTCGTTCAAGAGAAAACATGACTGATCAGTCATCAACACTGTGAACACTCAAACCCACTTACACAGGCACTTTATAAAAAGCACCTTATCACAGCCACTTCCCTGTAAGCACTCAAAAAAAAACAAGCACTTTATGGAAGTTTAATATAGCTTGCACTTAATGTCTTACCTGACCCATTTTATTCCCCTTGTTTTACAGTAACTATTGTAAGGTTTATTTTTATGTTTTTTTTTTTCTGTTACTATAGATTGTATACTGTCTGTCAGTGTTGTTTTCCTGTATGAAACTACAAATGGAAAATTAGGATATGGCTGAAATGTACTTGTTCATTAATATGCGCTGTCCCATTCAAATAAATATATACACTTCAGTCAACCTAACGAGGTGGTGTTAAAGGCAAAATACTACGAAACTGAAAGTTGACTTAAGTTCTACCACACGGCAGTTGAGTGTTTTACGTAAGCCGGTCTTAAATTGCAAAAAGGTCCACACCCAGCACCTTACATCAAGCAAGACCATCACTGAGCCTTTGTTATTTCTTTCTCAGTGTTAACAGGACCCAGGAACATTTTAGGTAAACAAAGAAATATATTTGACTACGGTCTTTTCATTGACTGTTTGCTTTGTGCTTTATGGGAAGCACGCGGAGAGCACAAAGACACTTTGATGAGAAACTGAATCTGTGCTCGTCTCGTCGTAGTGTCCCATTTGATTACATCTGGCGTGAAGTCAAGCTAACAATGATGTGATAAAAACGAGTTATAAACCTCGAACTTTGTCACCAGCTGGTGGCCGTGCAGCTTTCTTCTGAGAGCAAATCGTTTTGATGTTTTCAGACCGACTCAGTCTGGTTTTTATAAACCTTGACAGTTTGTTTTATGGAGTTAAGGACAATGGTGACTTGATGATGAGCCGGATTGACAGTGCGTCAAACTGTAGCGTTTGTAGTGACCAGTGTAACACCATGACTGCAATGGTCGATCTTAATTATTAATGTTGTCTGTGTGAAACAGAATCACCACCAGCCACCCGGTGACCAACCTGTGGCGGGAAGACATAGTCGGCCACATCCCACACTTTTTCCTCTCCGCTCACGTTGGTGTAGCCCACTCCTTTCATTTTGGTGAAGACGGAGCTGACGGCTGTGTCTGTGGACTGGTAGCCTTTCTCGTAGATGAACACCCACCTGTACAGGACGTGGGGAACGCAATCGGTCAGGCCCGACATCAACTCAGACTCCAGCTACACCCTTGCCAAGCAACTGAGCTCACAGGGCAAGGACATGTACCGGATAGTGTTGATCTAGACATGTAGCAATGCTATCTTGCTATGCCAACAGCACACCTCACATGTGAGTCAGTGGAGTTACATAATGGCTGGACTTCTACTTTAAATGTCGCAATAGAGAGATGTATTGTTTGTGTACTCGTATGACAGATGAACAGCTACCTCATACAGTAAAATGCAGAAGTATTTGAATAGTGACAGTTTCCACATTGGAAATCGTTTGTCAGGGCTTAACTGATTCTATGCTCGACTGCTCTTTTTGTGTGGGGAAGTCAACCCAAAAATGTTCTTTACAATGTGTACTGTACTATGCGCCTCCACTAGTCCAAACACGGCATTCTGGTTAATATTACATTTGTGGAATATGAGTTAAGCAGTAAAATCCACCCGTTTATAGCCATCTCAAGGGGCGGCCATTTTGTCACCTGTCGATTGAAAATGACATCACAGCTGCTCAGGTAACGACCAATCACGGCTCACCTGTTTTCTGAAGCTGAGCAATGATTGGATATCCGAGCCCTGAATAACTTTGATGTCATTTTCGGTAGACAGAAGAGACAAAATGGCCACCCCTGAGATGACTAAAACTCTTTAACTTTTCGCCTTCACTAAGTGAAAAGCATTCTTTATTGGATTTGAGATCACTGAGATCACTGACCTGGCCATTGAAGAATGTTAGATTGCTAGGCCTTCCAAAAGTCATTTATGTAGTGTTGTAGCATTTATCCAAATGTGAGTAGAGGGTATAACATGTACTTCACAGTCCATTTTGTAACTTCTATCAATAGTCATATCACTAATCAACACGGGTGCGTCATTAGCTGCCATACATGCCCATGCCATAACAATGTCTCCACCATATTTAACACTTTGGGCCCTATTTCCTTGCCCAGCACAAGTTTAGCACGAAGCCCAGTCAAACTGTGGGCATTAGAGGAGTTTTCTTTCTTCTAGTATTTAGCTAAAGTGATTGAAGACACCGTTTGCGCTGTCGTAGGAGGGAACGCACTGACCCCAGGCTAATGGAAGTGGCTCACAGCTCCTTCCCTTTCAAATCAGTGCAAGAGAGAGGCGCGATGTCTCTATGGCAGAAGGACTGACTGGAGTCCATGCAGGAGATCAGCATGCGCAAAGTACATTTAAAGTAAAAGAATCTGTAAGAAGAGCTCCACTTGCGGATGATGCACACTTGGCCGCTATGGCTAACCCTAACCCTAACCCAAAATACAGTATTAGATGTACTGTATTTCTTAGTATGATGTACAGTGTAGCACTACTACAACTACATTAAACATATTGTTAAAATAATACTTATCTTACATTGTCAATCAAAACTGTGCATTCATTTATTTGATATGAATTGTTATAAAAACTAATACACTGTCTAAACCCATGTATTTGGGTCTTACAAAGTGATTAATTATTGAATTTCATGAAATTGAGTTTAATATCTGACAAATTATCATGCATGACAAAATACGTTTTGGAGTTTCTGGTAGTGTTTTAATTGGAAAGCAGTGCATTTTATTTCTGTGCGTGTATGTACAGTATGAGTATGAGTATTTTTTTTTGTATAAATGTCTTTTCTACGTTGTGTGTGTGTGTGAACATAGTTCACTCACCAATATAAATTTATCATAAAAATGGACTGAAACAGGGTTTATGCAAATAAGACAATCATTTCTTTTGGGTAAATCAAATTATGTGAGGTTATATTTAAGGAGCAGTGAGAGAACTAGAGCACATTGATAGAAAAATGAGAGCTTGGAAAAGCATGAAAAATGGCAGTCCACCAGTGGAAGTGAGATCTGTATCTGCTGCCACAGAATGAGAACAGCGGCAGAAAAGAGGCCTCTTGATGTACTGAGGGCTTTTCTCTCACCATGCTGTGCTGCCGCGATTACCCATCATAATTTTAAACATCACCATCTGTCGAACATCTCAAACAATGGCTTGTCATTTTTGTCATATTCAATGTGACATCCGGGGAATTAATTAGTTTTTTTTGTTTTTTTTATACTTTGAGACCAGTCATTTACGCCTGGCTTCATCCATGGAGATTACATTCTCGGTTGAAACACTTTTCCTTTTCATGTTATATTTTAGGAAAGATTTATGCAAAGCACCGTTTGGTGTGTGTACTCACTAAACTGTTGAATTTCCATGCCCTGGGGGAAAAACTCATTGGATATTGAGAGTCCACATGTTTGTTTTTCTCAATACTAAGAAGAATGCATAGCTATAGAAATGAAAATGAAATCTAGAATATGTTAAAAGCTAATCAGTGGTCCACTTATCCCAGATGACGGCATCCTAATCATAATTATATTCACATTGTGAAACCCTGATACAAAAACATATGAGATCAGCGAAATGTTGGGAAGACGGTGTGAAATTAGAGCCAGGGTAAAAGTCACCTCTGCTGCTTCCACATGCATGGTTAAACTAGGAAAGATCAGCAGATGGTCAAAACTTTCAGATGGACAAAAAAAAACAAGTTGGCGTATTGTTTTCTAATGACTGCCGACTTGATAATGTAGTAAGTGCACAATAATTCATACCTTGAGCAATTTTTCATTTAAAGAGAATTTGAATGTATTTAATGTTCATCTTCTGGCTGAAAATGGCTCAAGGAAGTGAGGAAGCGTGGAGTGATCTTAAAAATGTGTTTATATATAAATATATGTGTGTGCATGTGTATTTTAAATTTTTTTGCATAAAACAACCTTTTTCAAATAGTTTTCTTTGCATTTTTGTTTCTGACAATTTTGAGTTAATGCAATCTTTTGAACTATAATGATCTGGAATTATGTGGCACATGGGTGTCCAAACTTTTTCCTCCGAGCGTTGCATGCAGAAAAACGGAAAGACGCAAGGGCCACTTTGACGTTCTTTGACTTTATTTATTAAACGCATTAAAATCAATCCAAGAAGCAATTATAAATTGTTTATATATGACTTACTTTGAAAAACGGCTAAACGACAAAGCTTTCTATGAGGGGGAAAAGGCAAATACTTTTTTTAAGGATTTTGGGGTGGTTCTGGCCTTGCACTAGGCATTAGAAAAATGACATCTACGCCTTGAGAATTAAAACAAGAACATTCCTTTAGGATCATTATTGTGAGATGGTTGACAAATTGAACCTTGATACAGACCAGAAAGTGAAGCAATTTGCAATTCCTCACTATTTGCTTCTGAAATAGAATTACTGAGGGTTTAAACAGAAATATTACAAAGTAATTTAGTTGTAAATAATATCTTTGCACCTCTGTATATCTAGCAAAGCACTATAAAAAATAATTATTGTAAGGGATGTCACCTTGTAAGAAATACAAATCTTGACAGCGGGTTGTGTCAAATAGTTATAAAAAGTTATATTTTAATTATTATATGCTGCAGGCCGCTAAAAACAACGGACTGGGCTGCAAATGTCCCCTAAAACATCGTAGCATCGTGATGAGGAGTTTTCTGATCGACTATATGTTGAGAAATTGCGTATGCATGCCTTAATAATGAATAATAATGAATAATTAAATTTCGGACCAGAGTAAAAACAAATATTGAAAACAAACAGCTAATTAATAACAACGCAACAGCTCAAATTACCCATTCGCCAAATCAAAATTGAATTTAACACAAAATGCGGCCAGAGCTGAAGGAACTTGAAGCTGAACTGTAGGTCATTCCACTGGTCACACACACAAAAAAGAACCCGCTGAAGGTAACACCCCTCTGCACTGTTTGGCAGGGAATTGGGCAGTAGTTGATCGTTATCTATGCTAGCATATGTCAAGGTCGGTTCATCAAACACAATTCCTCGGGTTCTGCAGCTTAGGGGCGCGCACACACGTACGCTCAACAAGTAACTGAAACAACCTAACACAAATAAAACACGCGGTCCTGTCAAGTGGTCCAAAAGAATGCAGACCATCGAGGGGACATTGAGTCAACTCGTCATGCATGTCTGCGCGCGTGTGCGTGGATGCAACGAGTGGGCCAGCGCGTCACTCATCTTGTACGTTTGTCTCAACTTGAAGGAGCGCTAACGACATGACTCAGCGGCCCTTTCCTCTTCGCGTCAGACACATTCCAAATACAAGAATCCTTCTATGCAAAATAGAACGAGAGTGATTGGGATGAGGAAGCCGTTGGAATTCAGGAGGTCACGCTGAGAGGCCACTCCGAACAAACTGGTACTTTCTGGACAATGCCAACTTCTGTATTGAAAAAGTCTTACCCGATGATGTAAGCCAAGACCCCCAGCTGGATGAGGCGGCACACCACCCCTACTCTCCTGTTCCTGACCAGCACCTGGCGCGGGGTCTCATACTCGAAGAAGAAGTCCGAGAGGGCGTTGGTGATTTGGCTCTTCATTTTAAGGCGGCCGACCCACCGAGAGGAGGGGGCTCTTCGCCTCACTGGAGCACCCGAACTCTTGCGCACCCCCTGGACTGCTTCCCCTCACCAGTGGCGAAGGTCTTCTGCCTCCTCTCCTCTCACAAGGAATGTCGGATGCGCTTCAAGAGAAGTCTTGACTTCCTCCCTCTCTCTGTTTCGCCCTTCCTCCCTCCCTCCCCGCCTCTCTTTTGCCCCTCCAGCCTGTGGATCTTTGCATTCATTGACTGCTTCATCTTTTATTATGTCTCTGGCTCACATTCACATAGTGTTGTTTTGGGGGGAAATTCACTATTTTGTACGTTGGACTGAAATGTGGCGGTAGTTGTTGACATACACACACACTACACCACACACGCAAAGGAGCCCGTGCTTTCTTTAAGCAATCAAACCTTATCATCGTCCTCTTGACACACACTTCCTGCATGTGAGGCGGAGATAGATGCCACAAAGTCAAGACGAATACACATTGCCTGTTTGCCTATGCCATGTCATGTCATTATTTGCGGACATTAAGCCTTCTTCTTACTATCATCCTTTTGTGTAGTGGCATACTGACAGACAACAAATTGTGCTTCCCGCCTTCCACAAGGTGCTTTGAATTTAGAATTTTAGAGCATCGAAAGTTGTAGACAGAAGTACAAATAATAATATACAAAAACACTGTACCAACAATTTTGCCTTTGCAAAGAGGATACTATACAGTTTTGACCGGCACCATCAAAGGGATAATAATTTAATAATAGCAGTGTTTTTGTCATTTTGGGTATTGTTTTTAGTGTGTGGAGCTGCATTGCATCATACTGAGATCTTTCACCTCTACCAAATTAACAAACACACTCAACTAGACCGTAGCCCTGGCATGAAAATGACAATGTGGCCGTTTTTACACCGAGTCTGTTACCAAAGAATCAGGGGCGAGGCAACTGCATGTGCCGGAATGCCCAGAGAAGCGCAACACGGCCCCAAACACGGTAGACTAAACTTGCACCTGTGCAAAAATGAAGTAACGCCCGTTTTTACGCTGAGTGCACTGGCGCCAGTCTACCAAATTAGGACCCCCGAGACGCTATTAGAGAGAGAACAACTTCTGAACTTAGGCCCAGACGATTGTGGTATGGAGGGTATCGTACCAGATGTTCTACTCAAGGGTGACTGCCACCTGCCTCCAGGGTAATGGCTATCCTGACATACGATGCATAGTTAAAGCTTCCAAAAGCGCAAAGAAGTTGATGAGCTGCCAAGTGAAGGCTGCACCTGATGATAATAATATAATTATCAAGGTGCTTTATATCAGTGAGCATTGAATGTGTATGGCTCATATTAGGCAATTACTTTCAAGTGACTCTCCGTGCCTAATCTCCAAGGCAACCCCGAAAGGAGTTTTGTAGTCCTATAAACCGGGTTGAATAATTTATAGACAATTTCTGTAGGTAAGAGAAGATTGGAGTAATCTGTCCGATTGCTCGAACTACCCCTTTTTTCTCTCTCTCCATGCTCTTTGGTAGCACCGTCTGGATGTTCTGATGTTTCTGGTTTTCAGAATTTGTTGCATGAAATTCAATTTTTACAGCTCCACTGGCATATATAAGGGTCAATAAAGGAGATTACGAACCTCATAGCCTCCCGAATGACCCTTGATGGGTCAGAATGACATTGGTCTCCAAATCCTTTGCAGGACTGAGGTGTAACCTGGAAAGGGCTTTTTGTTTCATAAGCATACTGCATACTGGCCTCATTAGAATATCACTGGATGAGACCATTCATCAGGCCTATACATTTAACATCAACACAAAGTAACAAAGCAAAAGAAAGAATAAGAATAAAACATTGAGAAATAAGTGACAATTTGTGACCTTGTACAAATGAAGTCACTTGGATGACAGAAACTTGAAGAAAGCTTGGAACTCTAAAAAGCAGCGCATCATCTGACTTCAAGACTTTCTAAAGGTACTCGACCATTTACTTGGACTGTAGACAAAAAAACGAAAACTTAGTCGGACTAACTGTCACATGGGTAAATTGTAACGTTGCAATGATCTTCTCCAATAGAGGGCGCAACTAAAATGCGGAATACTGTATTGGTTTTCTTTCTTTGTGGTCAGGGGCCTTGTCCTGTCTGTGAAGAAAATAGCAGATTGTAAGGTGAGATGGGTGGCCACCATTCACCATTTTGCACAACCCAAAGTAAAGCATGTTAACTTGATATATTTTGAAACGAGTGTCTTTCTGATTAAAATCCTAGCAGATGCAAGTGGACTTGGTAGAGGAGAGATTCAGGCTTCTTGTCATACCTCAGTCATTTTTTTTGTTTTATTATGAATGAGCCACTGAAAAATCGGTTTACCAGTGCCAGCATTGCCATTCAGATGATGAGTCTAGTGAGGAAATTCATTTGTCAGGTTTTGTTTGAGTGTTTGAATGAGCAAGTGAAGGCAGGTCTTTGTAAGTGAAGCCGTGGAAAATTGTGTCTGCTTAACTTCTCTGAAAATACCTTGTACATCAATCAAGGTCGGTAATCAGTAATAATGTTGTGTGTTTTGTGGGAAACGAGAGTCGTGTCAAACTGATGCAGGGGAAGATAAGAGTGTGCTTGTTCGGTGTTGAAATTGGCGCGCATCTTAACATAACTGAAGTTCAAGGACTGTTCAGTTTACATATTTGTGCTATTGCATATGTGGAGGTATTGCGTTGTGGGCTGTGCGGGAGTTGTTAGTAAATAAGTGGAGAAGAAACATTTACTTTTGCTTGGTGATTAACAACTTGATTAGTTGTTAGAAAAATGTATTTCTTTGAAATTACTCTTATAAAATATATTATATTAATTGCCTCGTCAGCATTCCTTCTTCGCCCGCCAGTTCAAGTTGACATACAATACAAACAGCTATTAAATTATATTCACACACTGGGTTTCCTTTCGACAATGATTTTAGGAAGAAAATGGCTAACAAAGTAAAAGGACAGAGACATATCAAAAAAGCTTGTGCGAGGAGATGAAACTCCGAATTGAGGACTATAGACCCAAAGACAAAAGCGGCAAATAAGAACAGGAACGAGAAAATGAATTAGAAATCATAATTGTTTAAGAAGAAGTTAAAATGTTCAGGAAAACAATGAAGAAGAGTTGTGGAAGTCAACACCAACATTTTTTTTTCAGGGATATGTTCTATGCAGGCCCACTAGTTGGAACAAGGGAATATGATTAATATAAAATACAGTATGAGTTAAGCAGCAAAATCCACCCGTTTTTAGCCATCTCAGGCGGCGGCCATTTTGTCGACTGAAAATGGCACCACAACTGCTCACGGCTCAGGTAACGACCAATCACGGGTCACCTGTTTTCTGAAGCTGAGCTATGATTGGTCGTTATCTGAGCCCTGAAGGTGTGTGATGTCATTTTCAGTTGACAGAAGTGACAAAATGGCCGCCCCCAGAGATGGCTAAAAATGAGTGGATTTTGTTTCTTAACTCATATTCCAGAAACACAATATTAATCAACATCCTGTGTTTCAACTAGTGGGCCTGCATAAAACATAATCCTAAATAAAAGATGTTTGGGTTGACTTCCGCTTTAAAGCTAAAGAGCAAACCAGATTTAAAAACAAAAACAGTCTACATTAAGTCCAAAATATCCAGTGCAGAACATCAAGTCGACCTGGCCTCTCCCCTATCCTCAGTGGCACCGTCAAATTACAGGAGATGTCAACTTTGAAAAGATTAAATCACCAGTCTCAACAGGTTCATGGCCAAATCCACCACAGTACAGCAGCATTGGGGGAAAAAGGAACACCGCCCAAAAAAAGTATTGAACTGTTTTGCTGAAAATGATCAAGCTCTTCACCAAGCAAACTAATAACCAGGAAAGACAACCACTCATATTGACTCAAGCTGGAGCATTCAGAGCAGGACAGAGAGTGTGAAAGAGCCAAGATCCAAGAAGTTGAGGATGAGATAGATGAGGCAGTTGGAAGACAGGAAAAGGAAAAGGAAGAAGGAGCAATAGGTGGGTTCAAGCAGGAAAAATAAGGATACGCTTTGCGGGGGTAATGCAAAAGGTAAAACAACAAGCGCTAATGGGAGGAAGTCTTACTTTGGAAGGAAAACTGACAGTATGACCTCAGATACAGACCTGACATACACCCTCCGGATACATAACATACCGATTCAGCAATCAATTAACAACACTCATAAAAGGGACACCGCGACAATATATATTCCCTGGCAAACACTTGACCTGTAAAGGTTGATCTCCAGACTGTTTGGTATCCGTGAGGGGGGCAGAAAATGGATGAAGATGTTTGCGGAAAAAACAGTCTTCAAAATACTGACCCTGGGAAATACCAATGAAAACGGAGAATGATTTAAAAAAAATATTCCGTTCGCTCACTGGCAACACTCTCCGAGTCAGGGGTGTATTTTGTCTTTAGGCTCTCTCTACCCTGCATGTGCCAGTCAGTCTTTGCCTGATTGCTAAGCATAGCAGTCGTATTTAATAGCATTTCTCTGGTGTGAACCTTCTGTTTTGCTTGACCTTTGAGGTTGTTTGCTCAATTTGAAGCCCTGTCTACATTGACCTTGTAAAAGTTATTGAACCATTTCCTGTTGTCTGAGTGGTGCTATTTAGTCCACTGGCTGTGCTGCTGGATGAGATGAATCGGTCAACATGGACATAGCCAAGTCCTTCGAGGTTCTGATCGTATCCCAAGACCATCAGCTAAAACAGCACGAAGAGCAACTCACCCCTGGCTGCCTCACGGCTGACCTCCGTCAGTAAAAGTTGTTGACTTTGACTGCTGCTTATGCTATTGAGTCCACCTGTTGCAGTCATGATTGGGCCTCATAACATGGGGACATGTATGACTGACGTGCAATTTAGTGTAGGCGCCGAGTCCTGCTGTAAATAGCGAACGTCCGCAAGTAATTGACCCAAAAAAGGGATACTGTACTGTAGTTGACTATAGATGACACAGGATGGCAACAAATAGCTACTTTTGTCCAAATGAAGCACCTCAACTAATTTCAACAGTTTCTTGGCACCAAGAAATTTTTTTTCATTCTTTCCCTTCTCTCTTATTTAGCAGAAAATATTTATTAATGAAGAACATTAAAAAAGAAAAAAAAAACTCATTCAACAACATTCTTCAGGCAGCCAGTGTGATTTGATCACCAAAAAATTACTAATCTATTCAGAACAATGCATGTTTGCTTACAATTTACTGGGAATTTGCCCTGTGGTTGTTTAGGTTTAGGTTTGTCTGGTCCAGCATTAGACAGACTCAGGCTATCGTTCCTATAATAAAAAATAAAAAAAAGTAAAGAATGACACCGAGGCCATACCAAGTAAAGTGTAGCTGTTACTCAAGTTAATGGTTTGAATATCAAATGATTATAGAAAGACTACAGAAACATTACAGTCAGGGAAAGACAAATGCTACTGAGTCACAGCCAGACAGGAAAGTATTTCCACTAAAAACAAGAGAAGGTTATTTACTGAGTGATTCCAGAGAAGCTTGGCTTGGATACAAATACAGTACAGCTTTAATCCCAACATTAACCTGAGCACAAGAAGGTCGCAATAACTCATGATGCTGTAAATTATGGGGGAAAATGACCTTGATGTTACAAGGTGTATTTTTCCACTAAATAACATGTTTCCAAGCATAACTTACATATTTTCAATATCTCTTAAAGGTTCTTCTTCCAGGTTAAACAGTGAAGAAGAAGAAACCAAAGCAGCCTGACATCCACTAAGTTTGAGCTCCATAGTCAACTTTGCTGTTGATTGATATGATTTTATTCTAAACAAAAAAACTACAACAATTGAACCATTATTAATTCAGTCATATACTATTTATCTAGTACAGACTGTGAAGGGTGACAGAAGCATGAATCCCAAACTACGGCGTCAATCACAACTGAACATTGTTGTATTTGCCCAAAAAATTAAAAAGAAAATTAACAATTGTTGTTTTGGGACCTTCAGAAATACCGATGAACATGACAGTGGGAATTTGGGGTCCGTGTCTCTTTTGGTCATTGGATATTATGTTTGGAAGTAGCATATGACAAAATGGGAAAACGATTCGGTATTTGATTTGCATTTTAAAATATACACACCAAAATTGAAATACATCTTAATTTTCTATTTTGTTGTCTGGAACGAGTAAGGAAAAGTCTAAATACGGTTTTATTTTCCATTTGTAATTCTAAAACGAAAATAGAATATAGCACGTGACACAAATGGAAATATGACTCGTATATCTGTTTTAGATTGCCGGAAGTAGTCACCAAAAGAATTTCTCCTAGTGACCAGGAAATGGCGACAGCATAGCGCCTGAAGACGATATCGTGAACTGTAATGTAACCTGGAAAAATTAGTTGGTATCATCTGTTAAAGAAATAATAAAATATAAAATAAATATATATATATATATATATATATATATATATATATATATATATATATATATATATATATATATATATATATATATATATATATATATATATATATATATATATATATATATATATATATATATATATATATATATATATATATATATATATATATATATATATATATATATATATATATATATATATATATACATACATGGCGGCACGGTGGTCGACTGGTTAGCACGTCCGCCTCACAGTTCAGAGGTCGTGGGTTCGATCCCGGCTCCGGCCTCCCTGTGTGGAGTTTGCATGTTCTCCCCGTGCCTGCGTGGGTTTCCTCCGGGTACTCCGGTTTCCTCCCACATTCCAAAAACATGCATGGTAAGTTGATTGGATACTCTAAAATTGCCCCTAGGTGTGATTGTGAGTGCGGATGTTTGTCTCTGTGTGCCCTGCGATTGGCTGGCAACCAATTCAGGGTGTACCCCGCCTACTGCCCAAAGACAGCTGGGATAGGCTCCAGCACGCCCCGCGACCCTTGTGAGGATAAGCGGTACAGATAATGGATGGATGGATATATATACATATACATATATATATATATATACATACATATATACATACATATGTATATATATATACATATATACATACATATATATATATATATATATACACATATATATATACATATATACATACATTTGTATATATATATATACATATATACATATATATATATATATATATATATACACATATATACATATATATACATACATATGTATATATATACATATATATACATATATATATATATATATACATACATATATATATATATATATATAGTGTACATACATTAAATTACTAACTGAAAACAATGGTGCCAGTCACCAGGAGACTTGGTCATCGAACCGGATGTGTACAGTTTTTCTTCTTTTTCTGCTGTCTTGTCTTGTTTTTGGTGGGTCACATGTCCTTGGTGCATATCGCCACCTATTGGACAAAGGCTCAAAGGCATTTGGCAAGCAATGATATCTTATGACGTTACCGTAGGTCAAAGAATGTGTACGACTGTACGGTATGAGAAGGCTCAATTCAAATGGAAAGAAAAGCGGGTTTGACAAAGTGTGCAACGACTCTTCAAACTTCAGACAACAACAACACCGTATCGTGTATACAACAGTAGCCCTGTTAGTAAGGGAAATATTTTTAAAAGAAAATGCAATTTTATTTGTGTGTCACTATAGTCTTTAACCTCCCTCATTTTTGTCCAGGCCTGTTTCATGAGTTAATTTTTTAAAACCTGCTGAACCACAATCCAAAAGCAATGTCTGATTTTCAATGGTTAATTTTAATTAACTTGTTAATTAAATTAACTTTAATTAAATTTAATTAATTTATCAATTATCATTATACAATACAATACAATACAATGTTATTTATATAGCGCATTTAACTAACACTCAACACGCGAACTGTATCTAAAAACCTTAGGCGTTTTGGAAACTTAATACAGTACTGGAGCTGGAGAAACAGGCTTCTTCCTGCCAGAGTGACGTCGCCCTTGAGGTGAGGGGGCGTTCCCGTTCTCAGAACGGGGCGTTTCCGTCAAAAAACGGGAACGCCCATTTGTGGCTGCAAACTGGACCATATTGAAATAAAGGGGCAACCTATTCTGTGACGTCAAACACGTGCGACGACGCTTACCTCGTGGGCCATTTTATTAAGCGTGAGCAAAACAACCGCAGTGGCGCTTCCTGCATGTATCTCTTTTTGAGCATGAAAACCATTTTTGCTCTCATTTATTGACACTATTGAGCCTTATAGACGCGACAAGCGAGTGCTCTCAGGAATTATTGTCTTCTAGATCATGCCCTACGATCCCGATCATCCTCCGGCTAAAAAATTCAAGCCGGGGTCCGTTTTCTTTCGCCTCGACAAGCATAAACCTGGTATGCTGCTGCCTGGGAAGGCAAAAGCGACCACGCCGATTGATGTCCAGAGGAAACAGCTTCCCATTTACCAAGCGAGGGCTCAGCTTTTGAGCCAACTGAGACAGCTCCACAATGCTATTCTGATAGGTAACGTGTTGCCGAGTACACGCTTTGTTGTAGTGCTGTCCAACAGTTTACGAAGTGGAAATACTAAGAACCAATACTTTGAAGTAGAAATACTAAGTAGCAATACTTCGTTCCTGTGCTTAATTAACTCATTTTTATCCCAATGACATATATGTCATTTCACAGAGTGTCTGAAAAAGTCTGGTACTGAATGAGTTAACATCGTGTGCCAGCCGTAGCCATTTTCAGCATTTTTTATTGCTCAGTTCACATTAGCAAAACTATGTGAGGAAAAATCATAAAGCATCTTTACCTTTTCACTTAATTACATCTTAGAGTCTGCACATTTTGTTTTCTTTTGCTGAATTGCAGGAGTTGTCTATAAGGATTGTGTGCGTGTTTGTTTGTGTGATGTACCCTGACTTGTTTTGTTGTTGTTGTTGTTGTTGTTGTTGACGAGACCCATTCTGTGTTAATAGGCGAGACCGGCTCAGGGAAGACCACCCAGATCCCCCAGTATCTGTATGAGGCAGGGATCGGACGGCAGGGCCTTGTTGCCATCACTCAGCCCCGCCGAGTTGCTGCGATATCACTGGCAGGCAGGGTGGCAGAAGAGAAGGGGACGCAACTTGGCAAGTTGGTATGTTCCCATCATCCATCCAATCATGACCAAATCTATTAATGATTTCACCATGTTACAAAATGTAAAAAAAATAGAGAAACAGACCCATGTTGTGGAAGCATTGCAGTACGTTTTATAAATATAAAAAGCCATCCCATGTACTTTTTGAGGTAAGGAGAGAAAGTAGTAAACGGCAACAAGCTAGACCCCACAATATTTTCATTTTTTAACTATTAATAATTACTCCTACGACTTACAACTACAACTATTTTCAGGTGGGCTACACCGTGCGTTTTGAGGACGTCACGTCCCCAGAGACAAAGCTGAAGTTTATGACTGATGGAATGCTCCTACGGGAGGCCATTGGCGACCCCTTACTGCTGCGCTACACTGTGGTCGTTCTGGATGAAGCTCACGAGCGCACCGTGCACACAGATGTGCTGTTTGGAGTCGTCAAGGCAGCTCAGCGCCGGCGCAAAGAACTTGGCAAGATTCCTCTGAAAGTATGTTTTTAAATGAATGTCTGTATGCTTTGACCTATGTATTTTTAAAGCAGACATATTGTGCTTTTTTTTTTCACAATTCAAAACAGTTTAGAGGTGTCTTCATAACATGTCTGTGACTTGCTTTTGTCAAAATTCCCCAAGGATCAAGAATTATAGTGTGGCTTACCCACCTTATTTCATTTCTTGGTGAAATTTGCTTAAAAGTGGCCTTTGCCCTTCACCCGGCGGCCGAGTTGCTCCTGTCATGGCCAGGGACTCTCGGCGTGGGGGCGGGCGTTATGTTATTATGAGGAATTGCGGAATGGCACATTTTAGAGAGATGTTTAGAGATTGGCAAATGATGAAAGATTGATGTCGTTTAATTTCACACTTGCTGGACACTCCACTGACCCAACTATTTGTGTACAAGAAATTAAAAAGTCATTTTTCCTTCACATGTGCTATTTAAGTGAATTTCTTGTGAAGCATTGCCCTTTTGTCTAATTTTTTTCCCCCCTTTGTTTCACCTGCCCAGGTGATAGTGATGTCAGCGACAATGGATGTGGACCTGTTCTCGGAATACTTCAATAAGTCACCTGTACTATACCTGGAGGGCAGGCAGCATCCCATTCAGATCTACTACACCAAGCAGGCTCAGTCTGACTACCTGCAAGCTGCTCTAGTCACTGTATTCCAGATACATCAGGTAATCTCCAATAAGGATACAATAAGTATATCCTCTTTTAAATGGGATTTATATTATAAATTATTTTTTTTTGTAAAAGACTTGAACCGGGGTAAAAATCTGAAACATTTGTATGCATTAAATGTCCAGAAAATATTGCCTAAAATAAAAAGGTGAGCACGTATGAGACCACGCATACTGCAATAGATATGTCTTATCAAAATGAATCATTTAAACCAAATTATCACACACAATGGGGGAAAAAATCGTCTATAATTTAAGCAACATAGACAATGGGTTTATGATGTAAATGGCAAGTCTGAAAATCTGAAGCTGAACATCTTAATTGAAAAAAAAATCGCATTATTTCAATACTTGCCATATTTCTAATTTTAGTCATTGCTCGTCTGAAAACCACACCAGTAGAGGTGCAATGATTAATCGACAACTAATAATCAATACTTATTTTTGATCATCGATCATTATTTTTTAGATTCCTTTTTTAATTTTAAATTGTCCAAATGCTCAGAATTTCAGATTCTCCATATTAAATATTACTGAGTGTGTGTGTGTGTGGGGGGGGGGGGGGGGGGGGGTGTTGGTGTGTGCGTGTGTCCCTCTTGACACTGCAACAGTCTCGTCTATGCACAGGATGCACCTCCATCACATGATATATTGGTCTTCATGACGGGCCAGGAAGAGATCGAGGCTCTAGCAAGGACGTGCCGGGACATTGCCAAGCATCTGCCTGACAACTGCGGACCCATGGTAGTCGTCCCTCTGTATGCGTCACTGCCTCCGACGCAACAGCTCAGGGTCTTTCAGGCAGCTCCAAAGGTAAAGTCATAAGCAACTGGCAGAGCAGACAGTGTCAATGATTTTTAAAATGTAGCTGCTAGCTCCAAAATGTATGCGTATGAAATTCATGCCACTTGCTTCTCGTTCCTTGTTCAAGGGTTGCAGGAAGGTCATCTTGTCAACCAACATAGCAGAGACATCGGTTACAATATCTGGGATCAAATATGTCATTGACACCGGGATGGTGAAGGCCAAACGTTTCAACCCTGGTGAGATAACACTGTCGCTATTCTTGTGAGGTCATTCACTGACTATGATCCATCTCCCTTTCCTGTCCTTAACTTTGAGTATTGTACAACTTTTTAATAAACTCAAAACTTCTAAAAGGATATTGTGCAGGATTCCATTGATATAGACTACTGGCAAACTGTTGTGAACACAGTAATCCCTTGCCATATCGAGGTTCACTTTATACAGATTCACTGTATCTCGGATTTTTAAATCGTTCATATTGAATTTTCTATTGCAGGTTTTTCCCTTGATTGAGAGCTTTTGTGTTGATCATTTCTCCATACGGACTGTTACCGCGGACTCAAGAAGCAAAATGCTCGAGCCAGGAGGATTTAGCATCTAAAAGTAGGGACGTAACGATGAATCGAAAATTGATTTAAAATCGATTCGATCTGATTAATCGAAAATCAAGTTGATTAAATTAATCTAGAAAATGATTTCTTGAAACAATTTTTCATTCCAGATGCATAGCACATTTTGAATGTGTAGATCAAATGATGCTTTTGCGCCAAACATTGCGTTTGTGGATGAGAGACAAGCACGGTAGCAGTTTTTTTAAAAATCGAATCGAAAATCGTGAACTGAAAATAGAATCGAATCGGGGCTTGAGTGAATCGTTTTATCCATCTAAAAGCATATAAACTTTCCTCTGTTAAGATACTATTTAACTTTTTTCCCCACGGAATACAATATACAGGATTGTATGTCTTCAATATACAGCAAATCTTATTTTTTATTTTCTGTGCTCTATTCAGCGTATGTTGGTTATTGATTGCCGGTTGTCGATTGGCTCTCAAGACAGTGGGTTGGAGGTCCTGGCAGTGCAGCGGGTTTCCAAAGCGCAGGCGTGGCAGCGAGCAGGCCGGGCTGGCAGGGAAGATTCAGGAATCTGCTACCGTCTCTACACGGAGCAAGAATTTGATCATCTCATCCCTATGACGGTGCCTGAGATTCAGAGGTATCCTTTGTTTGTTTTGTTTTTAACACGTAATTAGGCCCAGTACCTTCTCAAAGAGGTGCAACTGACTGAGTGGCCTGTTGTTTTCTAGGTGCAACTTAGCCAGTGTGATGCTACAGCTCATGGCTCTTGGGATCCAAGATGTTATGAATTTTGATTTCATGTCCAAGCCCTCCCCCGGTAAAATGCAACAGACAGATTTTTCTTTGCTGTAGAGCATTTCCTGACCAACCGTTAAGCGGCAATTTCACCACACCGTTGCAGATGCCATTCGCTCAGCTGTGGAGCATTTGGAGCTGCTGGGGGCTGTGGGGAGGAACAATGGGCAGGTTCTCCTCACTGCTTTGGGGAAGAAGATGTCAAGCTTCCCCCTGGAGCCAAGATATGCCAAGGTAGTACTCTTTGAAATGTTTACATACAAGGGGTGTGTATTTGAAGTTTTTGATATTACTTGAATGACATCAAACTCTTAAAAGACGTTGTTTAGCAACTATATATTAATTAATTGCCTGAACGAAAAAATGTTTAGGGTTTGAGTTGATTGTTATGAGGCTTAGAAATTGAGCAAAACCTGATTCTCAGAGCTAGACCTTACTCAATCAACTGCAACAAAGCCCTTCTAACAAAACAAAGTTCTAACATTTCTAGTTATTAGTTATGTCAAGGTATCGGAGCATTGCAGTTTAGTTTCATTAGCTCTTAAGATCCGAATATGAAGATTGCTGTGAATTGAGTTTAAAAAAAATTAAAAAATCCCAAAAACTTGGGGCTTTAGAACCGGAAAGTCACGCTTCCAAACCAGCTGCAAACCAAAATGTAAATAATGGCAACTAGTTGTTGGAGAGATACTAGAGTATGCTTCTGGACTACTGTTAGCGGTGCTCTTGAGCAAGCCCACAACACATCAATTTGTTGTTTTTGTGTTCAGGCCAAAGGAATAAAAATATTACTTTGATGTAATTTTTTGGCATATTGGTGCCAAGGAACTATGATGACATCAATAGAGAGGCTTCATTTAGACAAAAGTAGTGTTTTACCATCATCTTCTGCCATATTGATGCCATGGGAATATGTTGAAGTGAGGTGATGAGTTTCATTGAAACAAAGGTAGTGCTTTGCAACCATTTTGTGGCAATCTATATGTAATTAATATAAACCTATTTGGCGGTGGGGTATCAATTACATATGGATTTTTATTTGCGGCATGGCTCGCCCCTATGCCCCCATGAATAGCTTGGGGAAACACAACACTGTACTCTTTGTAGCCTTGTCGATTTGACAAATTGCCCACAGACGATATAGCGTATGTATGCTAGCAGACATATCAGTTTGGCACTTTAATGCTTTGCAGACCATCCTGCTGTCCCCCAACTATGCCTGCTCTGAGGAGATTTTAAGCATCGTGTCTCTGCTGTCAGTGGACACCGTGCTGTACAACCCGCCTGCGCGCCGAGAAGAGGTTCTTGCTGTGCGCAAGAAGTTCACGTCCAGCGAAGGGGATCACATGACTCTCCTGAGCATTTACAGAGCATTCAAGAAAGTCAGCGGGAATAAGGCAAGTCGCGCATGTTAGTACTGTACGATAGTCGTCTAATTTCGCCGAGCTACTTGACGAACGTATGCTTGCATGTTTTTTCCGTAAAGGAATGGTGTCGTGAGAACTTTGTCAACAGCAGGAACATGGGCCTAGTGAAGGATGTCCAAGGTCAACTGAGAGAAATTTGCCTGAAGGTACATCCCCACAAATCCTAATCCAGCAATTACCTGCCTACAGTATTTGTAGTTTGCTATTTGTGGATTCCTCTATTTGTGCGTTGTTGTTTTTTTGCAACCCATCCTCTGTTAATTACCTGCAAAAGTCATTTTCGATTCTATTTGCATTTTTTTGTGCTCTTTCCGTAATGCTTTGATGCCACAAGATGGCTCCAAAGCCCTGTCTTTAATTTTGGTGGAGACATCTTTGCATTCTGGGGAGAACTTGGGTTGTTTGTGAAAGTAAGCAAAGTCTTTGCTGCATGCACTTGCAGACTTCAGGTGTATTATTATTATTTATTTATTAATTTTGTTAAATAATCATCATCTGGAAACCATTTTTGTTAAGAGTAATGCTCTAAGTTGAGTTTGAAATGTCTGAAACTGTTTCATGATTGGAGTTTGTGGTATATATTTCTGGTTTTGACTATTAATACAGTATATACAAATATAAGTGTTATTAGGAAGGTATCAATTGCTTGTGATTTTTTTGTGATTATATACAAATGTAAAAAAATGTAAATGAAAAAAAAAATACATATCCAGTTTTACATTTTTATTTTATTTTTCTTACTAAATAATGGATTAATTATAATTAAACCAGTCATAACAAAATAAAAAATGCATGAATTATTTAAACGATTAATTTAATATGCTGTGTAAATATATAAAAAATAAATATTTAAATTATAATTTTTTTTAGGCAATTTACAGCACAAATCCTTGCCCACCTCAATAGGATAAAATTACTACAACAAACATTTCAGCCAAGTGGTGAAGTAGGAATATAGTATCTTAGCGGTGTTGGGTTGCTTGAAATCATGAAAAATAAGAAATATGGAATGGGAATAATATATTAGGACAGGAGAATTTGCACTTGAATCAGAAAACAAGCCAAAGTTCGGGATGTCAAAGAAGTAGTGTGGCTGGGCTGGGCTGGGCATACTGCCGGAATAAATTACATCTGCTGGACAAAACTTTGAGCCCACTGATGATTGCCATTCTGTCCAAATGAGTCAAGGAGGGCAAAAAGCAAAACAAAGAGAGGATATCATCCAAATTGTTTCCATGACTTAGATGACAGCAGCTAAGGACAGGACTAATGGGGCCATCTTAATGGCTAGAGTGACGATCATGGAGGCTTTGTCGGTGTCATTATTTTACAGTGAACAGTGCAAATGCTATCAGGGATAAGACATTTTTGGGATTTGACACGGGGAAAAAAAAACAACTATTATAACTACTGTAACTGTTATTGTTCTTATTGTTCCGTCAGCTGAACTTAAAGCTGGAGTCGTGCGGGGCGGACACAGGGAAGGTTCGCCAATGCCTCGCCCACGGGATGTTTGTCAACGCTGCGGAGCTTCAACCCGACGGCAGCTACTTAGCCCTGGACACCCACCAGTCGGTGGCCATCCACCCTTCGTCTGTCCTTTTCCAGGCCAAGCCAGCGTACGTGGTGTTCAATGAGCTGCTGCACACCTCACGCTGCTACATGAGGGACTTGTGTCTGGTCGATGCTGATTGGTTGCTCGATGCAGCACCGGAGTACTTTGGCCGCAAACTGCGCCCGGTCAAGAGCTAACCGCTTGTGTTCGGTGCACCTCACTAACCCAGGGATACGGGGGTGGGGGGGAGGGGGGGTCCTCATTTTACGCTTCCAGCATGAAACAGAAGCATAGGACTGAAGGTAGGAATGATTTGATTTGATTTTTTTTTTCTACGGTGTAACTTTTCTTTTTATTATTTTGTACTTGTGGCTAACGTGTTGTTCCGGCCAATGTACAAAAATCAGGTTACACTGATGTCGTAGGGAAGAAACTGCCGTGAACTAAGGACCGCCTCTGTGTAGGATTGTCATAGCATCTTTTGGACACCTCCTTCGGTCACAAAAGTGCTCGAGAAAGAATCTTCTAATATAAGAATATAGTGATGGATTACACTACCTCCCGCTTGAGTCTGAAGTCAAAATGCGACTGCAGCACGAATCTACACATTGATGTCTCACAACTCACATTTGTCAATTGTATTAATAATCTCACTTTCCAAAATGTTCAACGGCTAAACAGGGATTTGTTCCTTCATGTTAGAATTTCTTCTCCTTTGCTTGTATTTTACATGACTACGAATCACAGTTTATCGCCAGTACATGTATTCTTTTTCAATGAATGTGACATATTTGGAAACCAAATACTGACAAAAAATTGACAAGCTTCCAAAGAAAGTTCATGTTGACTAAACTACGCCTTGTATTGTACTGACTTTATACAAAGTGCTCTTGATGAGGTTTTCCACATGCTTTGGCTGTAGAGTCGATTCAGTCGATAATGTATTTAAAAACGTTAAAAGTTTTGACGGTGTTCCGGCATGTAATATGAAGTCGCTTTTGTGATATCTGCACCCACTTGTGCATGCTGTTTTGACACATTTTCCAAAAACAGCACTGGCCCGACAGGAGAAGACGCATGAAAGCATCTACCTTTCGATATTGTCTGTAGTAAACTCAGAAAATGTACACTATGCACGGAGAAGGAGATTATAAGAAAAATATCTGAATACCGACTTTCTTTCACACGTTGTAGAAAGTCAATCCCAGATTGTGAAAGATACCTAAACTTCTTTTGTGATTTTTGTACACTTCGACTCAGGACTGTACAATAAATAACGTCAAATATTTTTACACCGCGGAAACCGTATGAGAACACCTGCATGTCCTGTTATAATAAAATGAATGCATTTGAAAGCGTTATTTGATTTTTGATTGTTTCTAACCCACCACTCAGTCCGAGCCAATGCTTGGTTATTTATTCTTATCCCATCCCACATTGGGTCAAGATTTTGATTCAACGAGGGGTAAAAACGACCCACACTGAGTTACAGCCAACATTTTCTAAGAATTTTTATTTTTCCTGTCGACCAGACTAGGGTGTACCCCGCCTCTTGCCCAAATTCAGAGGGTTTAGGCTGCAGCTCACCGGTTCGTGACCCTAATGAAGACGCGCTATTCAAAATGGACGGTTGATGATAAAACTTATTTGATGTCCTTGATAATCTTAACGTTGCGGGGTCAAACAGTTCTCAGACTTCAAAGGTGACGTCGTAGTAATGTTTTTTGAGTATATGAGATTTGGTGTAAAGGGAATAAGAAGAGGCAGGAAAGATGCCAGAGGAGTGAGCTGAGCAGACCAAAACTAGGTATGTAATGAACATTGCCTCTGTGGTAGTGTTTGTGCCCACGCTGCTAATGATAACAAACAGTTAATGATCCTAATGCGGTATCTCGCATTGACAAAGGTTGCAAGCGGCACTGGGCATTGTGCGTTGTGTCACCAAACAATGTGTTTGTATTCTATTTGTTTTATTATTATTATTTTTTTAGCAATCTGCTGTGAACTCTTGTAACACCCGAAATTCCTGTCCAAACATTCAGTTGGAACAACCCTAAAATATAAATTTTTGACATTTTACAAAGCTAACAAGTTGTTTGCTCTAAAACATTTTACTGCGTTGCTTTTTCTTGCACTGAACTGTATAAGTTGGGGGACAATACAAGGGACACCAGCTCTGGAAACACACATTTCTTTGTTGAAAATGCGGGAAAGCCAATTTTTGCATTAGTAAACCTTAAAATATATTTCTTAAATTACTGGATTTAAAGTTTTAGCCAGGTTTGTTGTCTTGAATTTTTTAAAACTCATTCACTGCTATTGATGAATTTATCTTTTCACACTCCAGCCATTCAGTCCCAGGAATTTATTTACAATTTAAAAAAAAAATTGCAAACGTTAGGCTAAAAGAGGGTCTGAAAATGTCTTGGCAGTGAATGAGTTAACAATATAGTCTATTGCTTTATGATGTGCAGCCCATTTTCATCTTGAGCTTCAAAAGTGGTGCCTTTGATTTGGCAGCTCGTTATAAGAGCACCACTCACTTTTCCTTTTAATCTGTTTGTTACTTAATGTTAAAGGCCTGCTTATGTTTTTGCCTGTGGCAGTCATTGGAGGATTGTTTCTGAACTCCCTTGCTTTTTCCTCAAAAAGCTGCATCACCACCTAACACTACAGTCATTTAGAATAAAACTGCTCATGCATATCTGCATACTTTACTCTTTTCTCGTATGCTTGCACCTGAAGGATTTTACTTTTTCCTATCCATTTTTACAGTAATACATTTCCGAACAATGACCATCACACCCACTACATGTACACACACTCGTCCTCGCTTCTACATAGTTGCCACACGGGGGCGCGAATTCCCCAACAAACGGCAATGATTTAACATATGCCAAATTGCCAGTTTGGGTTGGTTTATGCGGTCTTATCCGTCTGCCCCAAAATGTTCACATTTCAGCCTACAAGAATTCCACATGAAGCTTGTGCTGTTTCTCAAGCGCAACCGAAGAAAGTTAATTTAAGACCATTTCTGGTGGATGGATTTACCTTAGTTATGTTATGATTTAGTTTATGATTGTTATACCGAAAATCATACCTTTAGGCAACTGCAAATTTTCACATTTCTATTTTGTAATGCCCTGGTTTCAACAATAAAGCCATCAGATGTTACTCACAGGTTACTCGAACTTAATTGAATACATTTTTCACTGAATACTGATTAACTCAAGTCATTATTTTGTGGACTACTTTTACTCGAGTTTGAAGAGGTTGATAGTCGATTTACTAATAATCCTGAAGATAACATTATGTGAAATGCGTGATTTGAATGATGTGGAAAGTGAATTTATTTTTCTTTTATATTGTACACTTTATGATGATCTAAATGCATGCATGGTCAATAATCTTGAACGACATAACCGATATTCTCTATGGTCGGACGAAGAAAAGAGTAAATGTCTTTTTGATTTTGATGTTACAATTGCAAAGTTGATATCTAAAGCTTGGAAAATAAGACAAGATAGACTATTTTTGACATAAATTTCGATTGCTATTGTTTTTGTTGTTTTCGGTCCTGGTGCCAGGTCATCCTGATTGTTTGGATAAACCCATGCGGGCTGGGCGTACTATTGTATGCATGACACAATAATAAAAAATGTCAATGTATAAAGTAACAGTGCTCTTAAATTAGTACGATTTTACCTACTCTACCCAGATCCAGATTTAGATGAATTTCACACGCTGGAAGTCTTTATCGCACGGCTCTTCTCGCCATGTTTACTGCCAAACCTCCTACCGGGATTCTGACGGGTGGGATAAATATGAGTATTTATTTATTACTAACATTAACAATAATAATGGGAAACAGTCAAAGTTCTTTAATAAATCAGTTATAAAGTATTCTCCACAATGTAAGTAAATTCTGATCGGAAATGTGATGTGAAATACAGGTAGAGCGTCGTAATCCCATGAGGTCTTGATTCGACTTCGCAGTATAACCGTTTTCATAGTTTCAAATAGCACAGGAATGCCACATCCAATATGGCAGCGGCGTAGACGTACGGTTTTGTGGTAAATAAGGCATCGTATCCTGCTTCCTTAATGTCAGCCATTACTTCCGGCGCATAGGTCATAATTACGACAGGTCAATGTGTCCTTCCACACACGTGTGTTGCGGCATCCCCCTCCACTCCAGTAGCCATAAACTTTACCGAGTCAGAAGGGTTTTTGCCGTATCCCTATTTTAGAACATGCTCAGGTCAGTTGTCCGCGCGGTGGGAGCTTCTCTCCGCCTTCCGACGGCCTCCACATCCACTGCACGGGCTCTGCCACTTACTTGCCCGACAGTGTGCTCACTGAACGCGGCCACAGCCAGGCCCTTCACCCGTTCCCTCTGGATGATGAACGGCAACGGAGCGTCCGGGTACAGGCCGAAGCTGTTCACTTCGAAAATGTTGAATCCTTCTGCGTCGTGTGGATGCGGAGCAATGCACACAGAGGGTAAATATATTTTATGAGTTGCCGCAAATTTACCCGAGTTGCCAACCGGCGTAACAGCGTGTCAAGAGTGCATTAGTGGGATAATGGCTTATTTAAAACATTCTTATTCGTAAAGCATCCACAAGACTTATTTCGGATGGGAGGGGGGAGGGGGGCTACTTGAGGGTCGGAGGGGGGACATGGGAAAAAAAACTTTAGAACTCGCGATGACAAGTTAAACAGCACGATTTAGCTAGCTGACCAACACTCACCTTGAATTAGGTGATTTACGACGTTCCTGATGTCTGTTTACACTAGGGCTGCTCGATTATGAAAAACATATGAATCACGATTATTTTGGTAATTGAAGTCACGATTATTCAAACGATTGTTTTTTTTTTTTGTTACAAAACAAGAACAGGTTTAAACATGTAAAAAATATTAAGACAAAATTCGTTGAAACGCTATAATTAAGTTCGTTTTGAACCCAACAACATTTATTTATTTATTTATTTTTCTTCTGATAAATTATAATATTTAATATGCTGATTGGGTCAAACTAATTTAAATGTTGACTATTACATACTAGTACGTAATCTATACAATACTTTTAAAGTACAGTAGACCATATATAAACTGCCTTACAATACAATGACCAATAATATGTTTGCAAATTGCATTTGAAGCAATTTGAAATAAAAATGAACATAAAAAATTTGACTTCATATTATAGACTACACAAGAAATTTAACAGTAATGTTTAGCATGGTTTCTATTTTTGTGCTTGTAAAAGTAGTGTATATTTGCATAAGAGATGTTATTTAAATTAAATCCCTCGTGCCGATTGCGAAGTGGAGTCTGTGCCCTAAACATTTGGAAGCCTTGTCCGGGCATTAGATTCAGTTATCTTTTTGTGTCTCTCCGATGTTGATGGGTAGGGGTTGCTGCGTTCAGTGTTTCAACGACTGAGATTTGCGTTGCGGATGACGCCAAATCTAACTCGGTGTTTTCTTGCTTAGGTGTATCATAACATCATCGTAAACCAAACGATGGTTGAATAGGTTCGTTGTGTTGCAGAGACAACTTGCACTTTGTATGTCTTTGCTCGCAGTCTTCCACGGCAAACCCAAAATGTAACCAAATAAGCGATTTCGACTTGCCTTGCTTGTTTACAAGTCGTTCGTGTGGCGGGTGTTGTGCGCATGCCTCAAAACAACTCAAAATTAGTATTAATAATCATTTTTTTACGATTATGCCAATTTTGTAATCGTGGAGTGTAATAATCGAAATCGTAATTGAATTTCGATGAATTGCACAGCCCTAATTTACAGTGTGTAGAATCAGTAGTATTGTACATGGTATGGCCGTGATTCCCAACCTTTATTCCAAATGACGTTATAACCAAAAATTCTTCATTGCACACCAAGGAAATGTCCCAAAATAGGTAGGTGTGTGCAGTCTCAAAGATGAAGGGATTTACATGAGACCAGAATGATCAGGCAGATGAATGAATCCACTGCTACAACTACAATTTTCCTGAAACGAATGACTCTTTCAAACTGGAGAAAATGCACCAATTTCTGGCCAATGTCTTAATACGAATGGGGGTCAAGATTTTTAGTGTGACACACGTTCAAACTTTGCTAAACTATTAAACCTTAACTCATTAACTGCATTTTTCAGACCCTCCTTTAAGTTAACGTTTGAAAAAAATTGGAAAAAAAAAATTCCTGGGATTGAATGGCTAGACTGTGAAAAGACAAATTCGCCAATAGCAGTGAATAAGTTAATCTTAGTTTCAATAGGTTTTATCATTAGAAAGCTTGCTAAACACAGAACAAACAATATGATGAACTTAAAATAACTATAGAAATCCCAGGGACGAAGTTTTACAAAAAATAATGGTCAGGAGGGCAGTAAGGTGATGAGCGGTTTAATTTAGCACTCAAATCTGCATAGAAAAAAGCGTATTAAAGGTTGTTATAAAAAATAATAAGGAATAAATATGTCACAGTTAAGAACACAAACGTTTTCAAGTGGCGGTGTTTTCAGATCTATCCACGCTGTGGCCCGGTTAGAAAAACGGTTGTTTTCAGGATCGTAAACATCACCACCGAGTGTCATCAGCAGGTTGCAACAGAAAGAGTTTGAAAGAGTTTCGGAAAGGCATAGAAGTCGTCCTTGGAAAAGTTGTGGTGGATTCCTGGGTCAATTTGTTAGAGAACAGCAAGTTGTACCAAAAGTGATGAATGAGTGAACAGTTGAACATGTATACTCAAAAGGAAAAAGGTCAAATTAAGTCCATCTGTAAGAAACTGGAAATTTCCTGTGGCACGCCTGATCTGTCGGTTATCACTGTACAGGAAAATCCCCTGTGTCAGTCATCACACACTGTACCAAATCAGAAAAGTAAAATATAAAATGTCACCATTTTATCAAATGTCTTTTTTTTTTACTACAGGTGACAAGGCGTTTGGGGAGTTTCTATTTGATGAGATTAAAGAGGAAAAGAAGATTCAGAAAAGCGGAACTCTACCCAAAGTATCCGGAGGTTGGGAACTGTCTATGGACGGCACAGAGGCTCTACTCACAAAACGCGTTGCCGGAGAAAAGTAAGACACCTGTTCTCCGAGCTCTCTGTTGTTAGAGCTCCGTAAATGTATTCACCTTGTCTTTTGCTCCTCCCCTTACAGAATCACTGTCACGTTCAATGTCAATAACAGCATTCTACCAAGCTATGCGGATGAGGCAGATCAAGGGGAGCAAAAGTCAGGGGAAGAGGTAAAAAAAAAATAATAATAAAGTCATGCTTGTCTATGACGGAAACAAACTGAGCCATGTGAAGAAAATCTACTCCAGAGTACCAGTAGTACTTTAATATTCAGTTTTTAAATAATGAGCATCACAATGTTTGTCCTTGCAGCCTGAAATTTTGTCGACGCCCAACTTTGTTGTTGAAGTTACGAAAGAGACTGGTAAAAATACACTGGTGATAGACTGCCAGTTCCTTCAAGATGAGGTACACTCAGCCAACACAATTGTGAACAAAAGTGACAGCACAACTCCCAAGTGTAGGTAAATTTGATCTTGTTGGTCTACTCTGCTTAGCTGGCACATGGCGAAGGGGAGGAGAGCGACATCTTTGGCGTCTTTGAAGTCAGCTTCCAGCCAGAAGGTGATCCAGAATGGAGAGAAACCAGCTATACCCTCACCAAAGACTCTCTGAATGATGTGAGTTTCTGCATTAATGGCGTGACCTGATGGATTGTATTGTTGCTTGTTAAAGGGAAGTCAAGCCACAAATGTACTTTACAATATGTTCTATGCGCCTCCACTAGCCAAAACACAACATTCTGATTAATGTAGTGTTTGTGGAGTATGAGTTAAGCAGTAAAATCCACCTGTTTTTAGCCATATACGGTGGCGGCCATTTTGTCACTTTCTGTCAACTGAAAATGACATCACCGTTGCTCCGGTAACAACCAATCATGGCTCAGGATCAGAAGGCGAGCCGTGGTTGGTCATTTTCAGTCGACAGAGGTGACAAAATGGCTGCTCCCTGAGATGGCTAAAAACGGGTGGATTTTGCTGTTAAACTCATATTTCACAAACGCAATATTTATCAGAATGCTGTGTTTTGACTAGTGGAGGCTCATAGAACATGTTTTTGTAAAGATTTTTTGGGGCTTGACCTCCTTTAAAAATAAAAAACACACCTCTTTATAGTGGATATCTCTGTATTTACACTGCAGGTGCAAGTCATAAAAAACTCCATTGTTTTCGCTGTTAAACACAACCAATAACCCCATTGTCTGTTCTTTCAGTCCCTCTATGATCACATGATGGACTTTCTCGCCGACCGGGGTGTCGACAACACCTTTGCCGATGAACTGATGGAGCTGAGCACGGCCATCGAGCATCAACAGTACATCAAGTTTCTGGAAGAACTCAAAACCTTTGTGAAATGTAACTAATCTTATTTATAGAGCCTATGCGTCTGTTTTGTCCGGTCCACATCCAGTTCCAACTAGCGCAAATATTTGTAGCACTTAATATTAAACTACAGACATGTTCCGGAGCTTAATTGGGTGTATTGTTTTTGTAGCTCAAAATGCAAATAAACAGTTTTTCCAACATCAATTGATTATGTTGTAACTGTATTATCCGTTTCCTAATTGGGAATGTTAAACTCTCATAAAACCCAATTATTCGCCGGTCCAAATACTTTATTTATATATATATATATATATATATATATATATATATATATATATATATATATATATATATATATATATATATATATATATATATATATATATATATATATATATATATATACACAGTATATGTATGTATATATATATATATATATATACACAGTATATGTATGTATATATATATATATATATATACACAGTATATGTATGTATATATATATATATATATATATACACAGTATATGTATGTATATATATATACGTGTGTATATGTATGTATGTATGTATGTATATATATATATATGCAGTATATGTATGTGTGTATATATATAAATATATATATACAGTATATGTGTACCCGGTATATATATGTATGGTACATTGTGGAACTTACATGCAACATAAAGTTTAAAGCCCAATTTTGTGTTTGGCATGTTTAAAAATTACTCAAATAAGGTATGGTTTAAAAAAAAAAAAAAAACGCTAATCCTGTGATAATACTTACTTGCACTGTTCCTGTTAGATTGTGCCGGTGTATCCAATGAAGTGTCATGCAATTGAGATTTTACCCTCAGTGGCAGACTATGTATTTAGGGGAAAGAAGGTGCAAGCTGTGGCAATCATTATATATCGTGGATAGAGAAGTAAATGTTTGACTATTAGAAACTAAAAAAGTAGTCCTGACCTTACAAAAGCGTTAACGTATACACTGGTTCAGTGATTCCCAACTGAGGTAAAATAATGCAATTTCGCTTGTATCTGCCTAGTGATTTTAGTTGACAAGCAAAAATCAATTAAATGCTACTATACTAAATAGGAAAAGGAACAATTAACCAGTGTTCCACAGTCCACCTGTTGTCATTCTTGCAACACAGTAATAACGTGTTGTGTTCAACTATCCCGGCACGGATTTTTCACTAAGTTTGTGGGTACATTGTGAGGAGAGCATTACTTTAGTATACCTTGAGATTTTCCTAATATGTTCATTGTGCACATTGTCATAATTACAGGAATTTTGGTATGAAAACACTGTGAAGCCATAAATACAAAACATTCATATAATTTTTGAAAACTACTACTGTATTTCAAAGCCGCGCGACGTTCCCACAAAATCTGTCATGTTTGTGGAGCATTTTCCCCGCATCACGGTGCCATCTAGTGGAATATTGCTGCGCTTGCCTCATTCTGAATGATGGTGGTTGTTCCCTTAAAAAAAAGTCTATTAATAATTACCACCTCGGGCTTCCCTTCAGGACTTTAACACCCTCGAAGTGGACAGATGCTGTTGCACAACCGTCCACTCTGAGGAAAAAATAGTGTCGCCTGGTGAAGTGGCTCAGCTGTCAAAAAGAAGCCCCCCCAAGAGTATAATATCACTTTATGGAAGAAAGAGGAGCAGGAGGTCGTCCTGACCGTCACATTTTGTTGAATGGTAACACGGACTGAAAACGCGGCTATGACGGCTAACGGGACAGTCGGTTCAGTCGTCGGCAGCGACCTCCGCGACTCCTCCGACTCCGAACCTGAGGCAGAACACGCTCGACCACCTATGAGCGGTCCTCCGGCTTACGGGCCGCTCACCTACACGCAGGTCATCCACAGCGGGCACTTTATGGTGTCGTCACCCCACCGCGACGCGTCACCGGGCGGCTTGAAAGGCGGACGGTGCCCGAGGTACGACTTCGACACGGTGAACCGGACCTGGTGCCAGACGTACCGCTACGGGCCGTTGAGCTCCGGAAGTCTGAGCATCGACCCCACACTCACCCGCCTGTTTGAGTGCATGTCTCTGGCCTACAGGTACGTGGCTCACTCCATGACCTCGACTGCTCATATGAACTTCAAGATCCATTTACTCGTGCAGTGTTGTGGAAACTTCTTACATAATAATAATGACCCTCAGTGTTGTTTACCAACAACGAATATTGTAGGCCCAAGTGTTCAACTAATCCTAAAAACTATATTTTCCAATATCGACAGCCACAGTTTGAACATTAACTTTGCATGTAGGGAGAAAATACATAAAATATATTGTACGCAAAAGCTAAATAAAAAATATACATACCTGAGTAAAAGTTTAAAACAGTTGTTAAAGATGATGCAAATGTGATGTACTAGTTCAGGGATGGACAACTGGCGGCTTTCGACCACACTCTGAGTGGCCCCTGAATTTGAAAATACAATTTTTTTTTTTTTACAAACCGACAAATTATTTTGCGTATTTGGAATTATATACAGGACAATCGTAGTACAACATCTTAACATTTTGAGAGTTATTTTTGTGGTGCACAATATGAGTTCTTGCACTTAATACTTGTTGCTTGTCCGGCAGTTTTGTACTATCCTTGAATGGTAATTTTATGCAAGAGCTCCCTTTGCACTGGGAAAACAAATACAGTATGTGGTTATTTTGTTGTTTGCTTCAAATCCTTTGTTGGTGGGTTAGGCTGTATCTTTTATACAAGCTTTGAAACATGTATTATGGTATTAAGAGCAAATATTTTGTACATATTTTGTCCAAATTATTTAAAATACAATTTTTGCCCTCAATTTGGTTAGGAAGTACTATGTGGCCCGCCACTAGCACTGATGAAAAATTGGGGGCCCCCTTCAGCATTTAAATACAACTGAACTGTACTTAGGATGATTCTTTTGCATACCACTAGTGGGAGCCTTGGTACCACTTGTTGTACTAGTAATACCACACTTTGAGAATCTCTAGTACCCGTACATACTTTGTCCTCACGAAAAGGACAATTCTACCAGAATGACTAGGGCACACTATTCGAATGACTGTGTCTTACAAGTAAAGTTTTTTTTTTTTTTTCCCAAAACGAATGCAACTTTTGGCCCTCTAGCACGTAATCAAATGTTACTAGTAAACTGATGCACTAGTGACACTGACTAGACCCTAGTAGTAGCAACAAAATGCCAGCTAATAGTTTTGTCACATTTACCGTAGTTGTACAGAAATGTCACACAGTAGTAAAAACAAAAACATCACTAATACGTTTTACTAGTGCGTTCTCTTTCTTCTACTTCAGCGCTGAGCTACTGTCAGAGTGAACAGAACAGGTCTGTCACAGTTGTTTCACTGTTTTCAGTTGAATGTTGTTTTATTGTGAGTGTATATACTAATATCCATTTTAGTCAGTCACAACTGAGCATCAATTTGTAGTAGAGTACTTTATTTGAAAAGGTACACTTTTTGTCATGATCTCATAAGATGTGCATGTACGCCTTACGGTTGTCCCTGGTAAATGTAAACCAAATCATTGATAATTGTAAACATTCAAACTTATCATAAACGTGGCACTTGTCATTGACTTTAAACAGCAATTAATTGGTTTGTTGATATTGTTCAAGACTTGTTAAAGCTGATTGCGTGCGTGTGAGCGCATACCGGTATCTGTGGAAGAGGAGAACATTTTGCTCTCTGTTGTGCAACCGCTTGGAAACTTAACTATAAACTGGACTTTGATTCTAGTTGGCTGCACTGGATAGATTTGAGTGTGACTGAGGTAATGCAAAATTGTTTTTGCAATGATGCCCCTGTCTTATTCTGACACAGTTTATTTCGCTTAAGCTTTTCCTTTTTATATAGAAAAAGTAAATAACCAATATGATGTGATACAAGGCATGCTGCGAATATTACTTTGTTTGGATCATTGTTTCCATATTCAATTACTGTTCTACCTTTCCCTCAATTATATGCTCTGCTGCGTATATTTTTCATTAACTAGACTGGAGTACACTGTTTTTCCTCCTGCAGCAAAATTGCCATCTCAGCTGTTTCGTGAGTGTGAGACCACCTGATGGCCCTTCATTAGAAGCATGTTGAAATGTGCTCTTCGGCTCAGCTTCCTAGCAACTCTGTGAGTGTCTCACATTAGGTGTCTCTCTCGGCCCCGTAAAAGCAGAGAGACTCTGGGAAACCGGAATTAGCGAGATGCATTTTCATCAGTCAAGATCAGGACAGCTTTTCAAAAGACATGCAACACTGTCATCACTTTTTAAACAAAAATAAATTGAGTTTGAGTGCCTTGAAATGGGGAGTTTGCAGTCTTATAACTTCTACAAGATTTGAATGTAGTATCACTTTACTAATCCTTCTTCTATCGAGTGTCTGACCAAAGCCACGTCCCCCCAATAAGATGCATGAACGCAATTCTCCATTTCCCAGAAAATATATCCAACCTCAACAAAATGTGTAGCTAGCATTAACACGTTAACACCGACGTTAGCCACAGCTGCTACGTTGGTTGCATGACTTATTCTTATTGGAGTGTTTCTATTCCACTAATTGTGATCGTTTTGATGTATTTTGATGATCGAAGATGTCTTTTTTTTATGTACAATTATTAAAAATAAAGAAGTGATAAACCTCCTACCTTGTTGAGCAGAAATGTTGCTAATTCTGCATAGCCTCTGAATTAGGGTTAACAGATTTTGAAAAATAATATAATTGCAATTTTTTCACCACTCTGACTTAAGATGTGATTATTTTTTGAAGGTCCTCTTTCCATGTATTTTTTTAACAAACACAAGCAATACATTAATCTGTATTAAAATCAATGACAAGTTTTATTATTTGGGCTAGTTGATTAAGGAAAAAATAATCACGGTTACATTGATTGATATTGAAATCCCGATTAATAAATACAATTATTTATTAATTTCACAACTTGGTATTTATTCAACTCCCAAAATTCAACTTTTAATATAACTTGAATGAATTTGATTTCTTATTCTTCCCTACTCTGAATACTCTCAGCTGCCTTAAAGCGGAAGTCATCCCAAACATATTTTTTCAAGAATATGTTCCCAGCAGGCCCAGTAGTTGAAACACGGCATTCTGATAAATATTACGTTTGTGGAATCAGTGTTAATCTACTCGTTTTTAGCCAACTGCGGGGGCGGCCATTTTGTCTTCTGTCGACTGAAAATGACATCACAATTACTCACAACGACCAATCACGGCTGACCTGTTGGGAACATATTCTTGAAAAAAATATGTGTGGGTTGACTTCCGCTTTAAGTCAATTTACCCGTTTTAAGGCAACTCCTATGTTCAGCCTTGTTAACATTTTTAAACATTTTCTGGCGGTGGATATTTCACGATAATTCCAGCGAAGCTCTTGAAGCCCAAGCGAACAGGTCAGTACTCAGTCGAGACTACAAGTGTACCCGGGACTTCGTGAGTGTTAATCGACACCTCTCAGGTGTGGTGGTTTCTTACTAATTACTTAAGGTATGAAAAGGAAAGCAAACAAAGTTGTTGTTGTTGGTTTTTTTGCCTTTTTAGTGGCAAGATTGTCTCCCCAAAGTGGAAGTCTTTCAAGGGACTGCGGTTACTGTGGAGAGATAAGATCCGTCTAAACAATGCAATTTGGAGATCTTGGTTCATCCAGTGTGAGTTTTCTGCACTTAAACTTGTGTACACTAAATTAACATCATCTGTTCAGGACATGTAAAGTACCAATTTCTGAATACTGTTTAGATGTGGAGAAGAGGAGAAATCCTGTGTGTGGCTTTGTCACCCCACTGGAGGGATCTGAGGCAGATGCCCACAGAAAGCCTGAAGTAAGTGATTTGCGTTGTTGTGGATTCCTTTTGATGTACAGTTTGCCTTCCATATGGCAATTGTTTCATTTATACAGGCGATTGTATTAGAAGGCAGCTACTGGAAGCGGCGGATTGAGGTGGTCATCAAGGAGTATCACAAGTGGAGGATATATTACAAGAAAAGAGTAAGTATTTCTATGTTTCGCTGTCTTGTATTTCTTTATTTTTTTCCCCCAATTCCACCTTACCTGCTATATTATTGTTCCTTTACAGCTTCAGAAAGAGAAGGATGGCATTATATCAATGCTACAAGAGGTACGAGAAGTTAAAGCCCAGCTGTTTTATTATTTAACATTCAAAATCTCAGTGTAATATATGTATATGTAGCAATTGCAACTTTAGAAAGATTATAATGCTTACCACTAGTTTTATTTGAACTAAAAACAAACGGATTTTATCCCTGTCATGTTCTCAATAATAAGCATATGACAGAGTACGTTTTCAAAAATTTGCGAATAATAAAATTTCCATTATAATTGCCAATTTTTTTTTTTTTAACCTCCATAATTCCTTGGTAAGGATATACCACCAATAAATCTTTTCCCATTGCCCATCCCAAAATTAAAATGAAACTAAAAAGAATCTCAAAATATAATAGGGAAAAATGAAATCTCCAATAGGTTTCATCCATGAATGGCGAAGCGTGAATATGCAAGGGTCCACTCTACTGTTCTGAGTTATTTGGAACAGATTCTATAGGTGCACCTAATGTTTTGACCAGTAAGTATACGTAGCAACATAAACATGGAGTTTAAACCTTGAAAGCTGAATTTAACATATTAACATCGGCCTCATTTTGGCTTTAAGTATTGTTTACTTCTGAATGCAGCTGGAGCCCCGCACACTGTATGATCACCAATACAACTATTTTACCTTGTGGGTTCAGCCTCAGTCAGATAACTGGAAATGAAAAGATAACTGGAAATGAAAAGATAAAAGCGTTCACAATAGAACTTGCGTCATGGTCCAAATTGACGCATGTTCATCGCAAGCAGTGACAATACCCCCTTGCACTTCTTGAAGCCTCGTATTTATTTTGTGGGGATAAAGATCTTAAATTTAATCAAATCTGACCTATTTCCTGATATGCTGGATTTAAAAAAAAATAAATAAATAAAAGAGTAAACTGCACATCCAACAGTGACGTCACTTTTGAAAACAATCAAAAGAGGGTGAAAGGAAATGGAGGTGGCAATGAAGACGGGCACTCTGAAAGCGCCTCATTGACAATAGTATTCAAGTGAAGACACGTGCCTTCTCAAAACACAGTTCAATGATCAACTGAGCCATCTCACTATTCATTTAAGATCAAGATAATATAAACTCTGTAAACCAAGATATCTGGATTCCAGTTGACAGGTCAAGGCTCACTAAAGAAGGCTTGCTAAGGTCTTATTAAGTCATCTTCTTGCCTTGCGTATTTTACTGGGACTGGAAAAACGGCCCTAGAAATTCTCAAAGCATCTAAATTTGGCATATATATGCACGCTATATACTCAATGTAGGCTACTCGAAGATTCAAAAGCAAAATGAAATAATCAAATAGGCCCTTAAAATACACTAATTGAATTTTATTTAATAGACAGCTGGTGTAGGCTCCAGCACACCCGCGACCCTTGTGAGAATAAGTTGGTTGAATAATGGATGGATGGGTGAATGTTATTGTTTAAAAAGTTTCCTTCATTTCATCTTCATACCTATCTCCCCCCCCCCCCCCACCTCAATGATAGAAATATGAATGAAATGTACATAAAGGAAATCCCTCCAAAATGGTAATCCACCGGAAGTAGGAAATTGCAAAGTGCATTTGCGTCTGTTTTTCCGTGGTTGCCACTTGAGTTGAAGGGGACCTTAAGTCCTCCTATTCATCCGCACGTGAGGATGACTACTGTAGTAGAATTAGGTCAGGGACAAAAGACTGCCCTTGTTATTGAAATGGTGAGACGTCAAAATAAATGAACAAATCCAGCGTAATGATTACCTGGTAGGGGCTTGTGCTTTTGAACAGTATGCCCACTTTGTATTTCTCGTCACGCATCCACATACACGCACGCAGAGTAATCTTTACTTTTTTCTCTTTGCACATGCATACGATTCTTCAATGACAGCCAATCAAACGGCAAAAACAAATTATAGGAGGAACAGTCGTGTGCTTGGACGTAATCAAAACACGGCGCCGTCCTCCGGGTTTCCCTATAAATGTGATGTGGATGATCAGAATCAAGTGACACATCTTGAGCAGAAGGAAAGGCTGTGTGTGCACCTTTTTATGTGGCTTTCAGATCTGGCTCGAGACGAGGTTGGTACCGAGGACTTTATATCGATACAGGATTGTGTTTTGTGTGTTCTGTTGTTAGCTCTCGGTCCGATGCAGCGCAGTTCTACACCATGCCAAACAACAATAACGCAGGATGGTTAATAAAGCAGCTGAGTAGTTTGTGCGCATGTACATAATGTGTGGTCGGCGGGAGTTTTCGAACTGAATGCTCTGGACTGTTTTCAATCTTTTATATCTGATGTACTCAAGGGTCAAATCTGCCAGGCAAAGTTGGAGAAATGGTCCAGCCAGATGTATCCGGAGCCTGAGGCAACATCAGAGGATGCTCCCATGTTTGACCTGGACTACCTTCTGTCTGACATCTCTGACACCCTGTTCACCATGACACAGAAGCAATGCCCCTGGGCCAGCAGTGAGTGGCACAACAGTAAGTAATAACATACATCCAATATGTCTCGGCAACCTGTATTGGTGTCCTTTAGAAAAAAAATGAATCCCGAGTCACATTGAAACACGATATTGCCTCCCTCCTCAGCATACACAACGAACGCTGATATGATTCAGCCAGGCCTGACTCCTCTGCAGCCCAACTTGGATGATTTCATGGATATACCAGGTAATAAATACATCCAACAATTGTTTAATCTCCCATCGAGAGTTCTGCATTATATTCGTGTGAATATAAAATAAAAAAACAGTAGTGAGGACGGACGATAGGCTGGCGATCTACCCACAATGCCATTGCGATCGACCGGTCAATCGCGATCGACGTAATGGGCACCCCTGCTCTACACTAAACAGAATATAATAAATAATCTCATACAAACAACAATAAAGCCAGCCATGTGACTGGGATGAATAATCCCTTCACCTCTCAGGTATAAAGTAAAAGTGTAAGAATTTTATTTTTACATTTTTCGCAATCTATAACTGAATCAGCCATCCATATTCCGGTGGATATACCGATGATTAAGAAGAACTACTGGATGAAACTTTTGCTGTTTCTGAACTTGATTATTGAAATTTCCACATCAGTATACATTGTCTTTGTGCAGCTAGCCTATTGATGTGACCTTTCATTGACTGCTGATTGACTTGTGGACACTCATATGTACAAAAGCGTCCAATAGAGAGTGAACACAGAAGTTAGTTTACGACTACAGCGCCACTTAAGATGATTTCCGAAAACAACTTTCCTCTGTCACCCATATTAGCGAGGCTCAAAAATGGCTGTTTATATGCATTCCATTAGGGCGATGGTTTTCTGAAATCAAATTCTTAAAAAGTACAGTCTCTCTCTCTCTCTCTCTCTCTTTACTGCGCCCTTGTTTCTTTTTTTCACTTTGGTCTTTTCATAGATATCTTCATGAACTCGGGGGTCCAGCCGTGTGACCAGACAGGTTTTGCAGACTCCGGCTATTTTGAAAGTTCATCCAGCGTTGCACTTGCCCCTGTTGCAACTGTGCACACGGCTCCTCAACCACTCACTGACACGGCGCTCTCTCAGGTACTTGCACGGGTAGTTATACGTACAGTGTTGCAGTCTGGCAAATCAAATTATTAGTCACTTTTTCTGCAGGCTGGTTTGTCATCAGACAATCTGCCTCAGGCCTCATCATCCAACACTCAAGCAGAAGCTACCGGACTAAACCAGGATTGTTGTGGATACCACTCGAGCGCCATGCCATATGGACCCCAGTCATACGCTGATCCCGTTCTTCCCGCACCGTTCCCCGCCGACGTTGAGCAGGCGTTCTCTGCAGCCGTCCCTTTTTTTTACCCGCTCCCTTGTCACAAGTTCGGCTACCACACGGCCGCCAGCGTGACGCCGACTGTCATCACTCACACCGCTTCCACAGTGGGCAGTACGCAACAGGCTCATGCATACCCTCACCCGAGGAACACCTACCCCCAAGATCCATGCCACTCTCTCAGCTATATGTCTGACCCAGTTCACACAGCCCAGCCTCCCGGAGGCACATCGCACTGCTTTGCGGTTCCTGAACAAGTGTCGACCACAGAAGTGCGAGGGAAACACAAGCTAAAGAAAGCGGGAGAGAGGACATTTGCTCCACCTGTCGGTCTGTCTTATCCTTCGTCCACCGCCCCCACGAGCTGCCTGGCTAAGCTGCTCGCCGCAGGTGCCCTTGGCCGGGAGCGTTGTTGTTTTGATTCCTCTTGACAAGTAGGAGAAACATTACTAACTCGTGCTTGTTTGTGCTTTCAGGGAAGCCGTCGGTTGGGTTTGAAACTACTCATGTGACAGTCAAAGGCCAGAAGTCGCCGTCTCCCAATGCTACGGTGAGCAGTAAGGTGTTTAATGCTACTCATCTTTATCAATTATTTCACCACAGTTGCAGTAAAAAGACATTACTACTGTATAATTAAGATATAGTTAGGTTATTTTATGCTAGGTTATTTGAACTCTGAAGACTCTCAGACTCTAAATTGAATTCAATGGTGTCTAATTGACCGGAAATGAGTTGGTCCTTATATACCGGGTGGTTGACTTTCAATCACTCTACCTCTTGCCCAAAGTCACCTGGGTCCAGCTTCACCTGTGACCATATTCGGAAAAAAAACACTTTAGATAAAGGTTGGATGTTGCATATTGTCGCTGTCATGTGAAAAACACTAATCGCCATTTTTTTTTCTTTCATTTTCTTATTTTCACATGAATCATGTTTCGGCGTTACAGACATCGCATTTAAGTGAAAATTTTTAAAAAGTTTCCAAAATTGGAGATTCCCGTTTTTCACAGGACGGCGACAATATGCGGTGGAATACAATAATCCCTTCACCTCTCTGGTATAAAGTAAAAGTGTAAAAACGTTCTTTTTACATTTTTCGCAATTTATAACTGAAACGATACAGATCAGTATAGGTACTTCCTTGGTGTTTAAAACATAATGTGTGTTTTGCAGCAGGCTTCCTCCACTGGGCATGTTGGAGGAGCTTCATCTCAAGTGCAGCATGGAGCCAATTGGCATGGAGTGATCCCAGCGTTGTGCAACCAGAGTTCAGCTCAGGGTCAGAGTCAAACCGCCAAAGGCTCAACAGCTCCTCCCCTGCTTACTGATGACACTGCACACACCAGCGCAGCACTTCTCATCCCCAAGACTGAGAAACTGTCACCTGTCCAGCTTTATGGCACGGACAGGGGCAGCTTAACAGGTATGCAGCGTAACACAGTGCACCGAAGTAATATGGAATATTCTCTCACACTGAGAGTGTTTTCTAATATTTTTTCCCCTGTATCCTTTCTATTTTCTAGTAATTAATTGATTTGATTCCCACCTTTCAAAAACATGTTTGGTTAATAGAAGCCTCAAAATGTGACCATCGGTGTGAATGGCCGTTTGTGTGTGCCCTGGAATTGGTTAGCAACCATTGGTTTGTCCAAAGAAAATCTTTGGACAGTGTTCTGTTGACGTCAAAATACAGTGTACAGTAATGTCAACATACCAATATTTTGTGGTGCGTGAGATTAAATGTTTAAAACAATAGAAATCGATAGTAACGTCCCTACTTTTAGTCATTGTTACTAGATTTTCAAATGGATTTTCCAGGTTATCCAGGCCAAACGTCACCCCCAAACCTGCTAGAGAAATCTTCTAATCCAGAATCTCCGCATTCGGGCTACCTTGGATATGGAATGATAGAAATGAGTAAGGTAAATCTATTGTTTTTCAATAGTAAAAGACAGTGCTGAATCTGTTCAAAAGAAATGCGGCAAAATATATACAATGTGCGGTGCTTAATATATTCTGCAGCATACGGAGAGCAGGAGGATAACTCACATCTCAGCTGAACAGAAGAGGCGTTTCAACATCAAATTGGGATTTGATACTTTACATAACCTTGTGACAACACTCAGCTCTCAGCCAAGCATTAAGGTGCGGTGAAAGGACACACAGAATTATTCAACAATGGTACAAATCATCACAGCGTATGGCTGACAAGCAGCATCTTGTCTGCCTGCTGGCTCAGATCAGCAAAGCCACCACGTTGCAGAAGACCGCCGAGTACATCAGTAAGATGCAGCAGGAGAAAGCTCTGCTGCACGAGGAAGCTCAGAGACTCCGAGACGAGATCCAGCTCCTGAATTCCGCCATCAAGTGAGACCTTTAGTTTGGTTGGACTGGACGTGCCGTGTAGGAGCGGAGGCCTGAGTGTGTGTGTTTTTGTGTCTTTGTGATATTTTATTGGCCGGCACGGTGGTCGACTGGTTAGCACGTCCGCCTCACAGTTCGGAGGTCGAGGGTTCGATCCCGGCTCCGGCCTCCCTGCGTGGAGCTTGCATGTTCTCCTCGTGCCTGCGTGGGTCTTCTCCTGGTACTCCGGTTTCCTCCCACATTCCAAACACATGCTTGGTAGGTTAATTGGACACTCTAAATCGCCCCTAGGTGTGATCGTGAGTGCGGACGTTTGTTTGTCTCTGTGTGCCCTGCGATTGGCTGGCAACCAGCAGTTCTACAACACCGCAAACGACATCAGCTGCTATAACAATCCATCCATTTTCTTTACTGTTCATCCTCATTAAGGTCACATTTAGGTGGAGCCCGTCACACCAAAGCCAAGTTAAAAGTTGAGAGTATATTGGTTCAGAACATTACAAAGGAATGTGCGTCATATTACTAGTTGATTCTAAAATGATAAACTGATCTGCTTTGCAAGGTTATCTTAGTTCACAAAAAAATAACTAAAACTAGAATTGCAAACATTTTCTTTAATGTAATAGAAAAACTTGTTTTTTTTCAACAATAACTAACTGAAATTACATTTTGTGTTTATAAAACTAACTAAAACCAGCTAACTATAGTGAAAATGTCCTTCATTTTCATCTTTGTCAGTCAACAGATGAAGGTAGGTCGAACTGTCATTTGGGCATTGTAGTTTACGTTACTTTATTACGCAATACTTTTATCTTGTACTCATCAAATACTCCATATATTTAAAAAAATACAAGTAGAATAATACTAAAACTAATAAAAGCTAAGCTAAAAGGAAGCATTTTCCAAAAATAAATAAAAACTAATGAAATTTGGAAATAACAAACCTGCTCTAAAAAAGAAATACGGGTAAAGCTAACTGAATTTTGAATTTATCATACTACATAAATGTACTAAATAACTACACCTCCGATGTTACGCAATAGCTTGACAGTCCTACATGTTGTTTTTTTCCCAGCAACATTCCGTACTTTTTTTTTTTTTTGCAGTGTATGCCAACAGCAGCTACCAGCCGCAGGTGTGCCGATCACACGACAGCGATTTGACCACATGAGGCAAAGGTTCCGGGAGTACGTCCAGGCACAGACTCTGCAAAACTGGAAGTTCTGGATTGTATCCTTAACTGTGAACGAACACAAGAGGCAGGGATGAAATAAACAGAAAACAGACATAGTCGACTTAATGCTGTTCAAGGACAAACGGTGTATAGGGAAATAGTGGTCAGCGCATCTGCCTCACAATCAAGAGGTTTGGCGTTCCAATCTCGGTAGGACGCAATCTATTCTACACGTTGACAAATTGGTCACATCATTCATGAAAATAAATACCAAAACAATACATTTGGTTCACAAACATGTATTTCACAAAGTAAAACAACATCACAGTGACTTATTTCCTCAACTAGGCGTCAGTTCAGCATCATCATCGAGCCACTGTTTGAATCCTATAATGGAATGGTGTCCACTGCCAGTGTGGAACAACTGTGCCAATCCACTTTGTCCTGGCTGGACCAACACTGCTCTCTGCCATCTCTAAGACCCAGTCAGTCCTACACAATTCATGTAAATCAGACGGCTGTTAGTTACGTCCGTTAAGATTGTCTGTTGTTGTTTTGATTGTCAGTGGTCTTGAGTTCACTCCGTCTCCTGAGCACAACTACATCCATCCTAACCGACCCAAGACTGCTGCCTGAGCAGGCCACCCGTGCCGTCACTCAGGGCGACCCCTCCGTTACCTTGGACCACTCCATACAGCACCCTGCTCAAGACAATATACGCAACATGTGACTGAAAAAAATAAATAAACGTTGTCTAGAGTTATAATCATGCATATAATTTCCTCAAAATAAAATTCACCGGCTGTTAAAAGAATGTATGCTGAATAAATAAGTCACTCGCATTTATACTTGTTTGTAAGCCAGGTGTAAAATCCAATATTTGTTACGGATGTTATTTCTCGGAAAGCAATGTGTGGAAAGCAGTGTTTACGGTTGTGTGTGTGTGTGTGTGTGTGTGTGTGTGTGTGTGTGTGTGTGTGTGACACTTTGACAGTGTCCTTTTGAGTGTTACTCCAATTAAATATTAAAAGTTGAAAGTGGAATGCATTCATTTGTTATACCCCACTCTAAAATGACCAACTACAAGGTTCATTTATGTAGTTTTGGATATTGCATCCTTAACAAATCGTGGGTTTCCTGTTGCATTTTTGGACTCCATGGTAAGCTGTGACTGTGTAAAACAAAATACGTTTTAGTGCTCGTGACAGTAACATTCTTGCGCAAAAAGGATCTTCGAGAGCATATTCCACTATTTTAACATTGTGTAAGTTGCATCTTTGTGAAGTAAACAAAACAGATGTATGCGACAAACAATATCTAATATTATACAGCCTTTTCAATTTGTGTAAATTACCATTATAATTTAAACCAAAATGTTGCTGTCATTCGGTGGAATAATCGTACCTCCAAAACCATCAGTTTTCAGGAGACCCCAAAACGGCATTTTCAATAACATCAAAGCAAGCCATTTTCGCCATTTTCAACACTTTAGATTGGTCAATAATTTGTAAAACAATAACACTCACTTGAATGGATCTATAAAATCAAACACCTGTGAATGCAGACTGTTTTTGTTGTTTTTCATAACAAACATTTGTGAATGAATGGCTCACTCTCATGAGCTCAGTGAATTCCAGCATGAAACTGTGATAAGACGCTACCTGTGCAAGAAGTGCCTCCTAGCTCCTAAATATTCCTATAGTGAATTGTCAGCTGTGTTATACGAACGTGGAAGTGTTTGGGGTTGTTTTTCAGGAGCTGGGATTTGCTCTTTAGTTACAGCGAAAGGAACTCTGAATGGGTCAGCATGCCGAGAGATTTTTGGACAATTCCATGCAACCGACTTTGTGGGAACAGTTTGGAGCTGCCCCCTTCCTCTTCCAACATGATTGTGCACGCGTGCACAAAGCAAGGTCCTCAACGACATGGATGACAGTCTGGTGTGGATTAATTTAAGTGGCCTGCACAGAACCCTGACTTCAGCCTGATAGAACACCGGCCAGGTAAAGACTACTTGAAGAGCGGGGAATGTATTTGCGGTTAACTGGGTGAAGAAAGAGATGATTGTGAAAAAGGCAAAAATACTGAAACCTAATCTGCACAATAGTTTGGATTTATTGACATCAAACGTGATGTCATCATGATCACCTACACAAAATCAAAAATCGCTTCTCCACTTACACAGGCTGAAGCGGACAAGAGCAGGAATGCGCACACGAACCCCGACTGGTTATATTTCGGACATTTAGCGACGCTAAACTCGTGTCAATTCTTAGGAGGCGGAAGGGGACTGGCAGCAGCGGGCAAGCAATTAGGCAAGCATGGATCTTTATCATCATGTCAAGTCTGGACTGATTTTACTGTATAGATTTTTCAAAAATTACAGGCAAAGTCTGCACAAAACACAGTACAAACAATACAAAAATCATCATTTCCGTCAGGTTTGAACTGCCATAAAAACATTCCTCCAATTAGTAGAAAATAATTCCAGTGGGTTATTGTACTCGAGGCCCCATACTATCAGCATACCAAGTTTGGACTGATTTTACTGTACATTTTTTTCTTTTTTTAATTTGAGGCAAAATCTGCAAAAAATACAGTACATGCAGTAGAGAAATCATCATTTCCCTCAGGTTTGGACTGCCAGGGAGGAATGTCCACATAAATTTTGGTGCCAATTGATCACCGTTTTTGGACGTTATAAGCAACGAAAGTACAATGATTTCCAATGGAGAGTTTGTAATCAGTCCCCCCAGTGGCTCCGACCGAACAAGGATAGAACGGTAGGGGGCACGACCCTTTTCCTCATTAACAAGAGGCGTTATTCATGGAGTCACTTATTTCCTAATTTCTCCCAAATTTATTGATTAAAATAGAAAATGACAACTCTTTTCATTTTCCTGATCAAAAAATATATAAAATGAACTTGCTAGTAAAAACATGGCCATCCCGGCCCAACCATCCCTTTAATCCCCAGGAGGGCAAGAAAAAACTTCAAACACTATTGAGAAAATGAACAAAATTTGCGAAACCTTGGGAAGAGGCCACAAATAGGGGGGATCCCCCTTCCAGGATGACCAGGCTGCAATGGATGCTGCGTGGCAACAGTTAACAGACAATGCAGTGCTATACAACGCAAACTCGAATAGTGTGTAAGTCCATTTCAAAATAAAGCGCTGCAGGATGACTCCTTTGGAGAAGTAGGTCCTCTTCAGAATCCGGCCCGGTTGGTCAATCTCCATTGCAGCACCACATCTGCTAGATCTCCATCTTTATCACATGTAGGTGCAGCTGATAGTTGTTGTTGCTCCTCTTGCTTCGCAAACATTTTTTTCCTGTTATTCAAATACAATTTTTTCCATAGTCCATAGTATCAACGTTTTTTGATGCTTTTTTTTATCATAAGGAAGGATTTATTGGTGAAAATTAACATTGTTATAAAAGTGGACTTCAAAAATAAATGAAAACATTGATGAAATCAACCTCAGAAATGTTGTCCATCTGGTGCTTCCTAAATCGGAACACAGGAAGGATTTCACCTCGCAGAAATGCCTTTGAAGCATCCGTCCAGTGTGCAAATAATTTCCCATAGCTGAAATAAGACGTAACATTACATAACATTTTTCATTCAAACAAATTATACAGTTGCACAGTACCAACCTGCCAAGGATGAAGTTTTCCATTAGTAGTATACACCACCATTTCTTCAATACAGGCATGTAGTCTAAAAAAAAAAAGAATATGAGCATTTATTTTTATTAGTCATGTAGAAACAAACAAAGGAATGTGTCTGTTAGTTTTGAGCCACACAAGTATTAAAGGGACAAGCAACTATAACTAAAAGAACATTTGTGACAGGTGCTGTAGTACCGAATATTTACTGCTGTGCAAGTGATAAAGAGAGAAAGCAAAAAGTACAGTCAATGTCAACAAAGTCTTCTAGAGCTTAAAAAAAAAAAAAAAAAAGATGGTTAACTTACAATTGTGAAGTTATAGGCAGCATCCAGGACTTGGTAAACTTAGGAAGGGGTCACATGACGCCATGTTGGAGCAACATAAAGAACTGCAACATATATGGTCTTTTCCTGTGTAATATATTGTAGACAAGATATCAGGCACTCAATTACATAAAGTATAAGACAAAGCGCATTTAGAGATCGCATTTTCAATTTGTTTTTTTTCACCTGTGATTGGGCAATCTGCTGAATGAGGTCAAAGCAAGCATTTCCTATCAGCAATTGAAAAAAAAAAGGTTGAAATCGTTTGGCTTTTCTTTATGTCAATTTGAACATAATCAAAAGACGTCCCTCTGTAGGTGACCAACACTTGATTTCATTTCATTGTCCAGCCCAAGACTCCAAAAGTCAGCACACATCAGGGCAGCTGTCTGAGTTTTCACTATCATCTCTTTTCCTGGCTTTTAAATGTCCAAGTCATAGTCAAGTTCATTCAAACACACACAAAAATCTATTTTCAAACAAAAATACAATGTAGCACTATCACCAGGTACCTTCTGGATGGCTTCAATATACTATTCAATAAGACATAACGGCTGCTCTTGAGCAGAATGTAATTCTAGTGTCCATGAAGTGTCCACAGATGCATTTTAGCAAGAAACACACAAACTGGCATTGCCTTGAAACGTAATTGCATTTTTTGTGTGCTGGAGAACTTTACAGAGACGAGTAGGTTTGAATTGGGGGCAAAGCGGGCAGTATATTTGCAGCATTGAGTGCAGACTTTCAAACTTCACATTCCCCTGAATGATCGAGTGATGCATCTGCCAAGAGTGAATGTAAAAATATACTGAAAATAAAAATATAAATAAAAATAAAAAGATATAACGCGGCCATTCATAGTAAAACGACATGAATTCCAAACTACACGTTTGATTCTGATGACAATTGATTGTTGTATTACATATAGAACAACATTACAATAACCAGGCAATAAAGTTATACACGTCTACTGGCCGACAACACGGCATTCTCACGGAAATATTATGATGAAATTTACGCGGGCAACAATAACCAAAGTTATTTTGATAAAGTTACAACCATAAACAGTCAGTTTTATCATTTGCTTAATATAAATTAGACACAGATAACAAAGCGTCACTTACCGTTCTCTCAAGACGTCGTAGCATCGTTGTGTGTGAGAAAGATATACTGTCCACTCTTCTGCTTTCAGGCAGGTTACATCACTACGGAGCAATAAAGTTTATAAAAAAAACAAAAAAAACAATACCGTTTCCGGTATGACCGTACCCTGTCCGACAATACCCCTCCTCCTGCCAGATACCTCTACAAATTCCGGGAATCTAAAACAGATATACAAGCCGTATTTCGATTTATGTCACGTGACGTATTCTGTTGTCGTTTTAGAATTCAAAATGAAAGACTTTTTCTTACTCGTTCCAGACAACAAAATAGAAAATTAAGCTGTATTTCAATGTTGGTGTTTGTATTTTAAAATGAAAATCAAATAACGAGTTGTTTTTCCATTTTTCATGTCTGCTTCCAAACATAATATCAAATGACCAAAAGAGACATGGACCCCTAGGGCCCCCAAGGTGACTAGAAACACCCCCGCTTGAACAGATATGAACTCATATCTGTATTTCTGTCCCGCAGGAAAACGCACCTAGAACAAAGAAATGAGAGCAAGTCAACCCTCTCAGGTATGAACTTTTATATTTCTTTTACATATCCACACCATATGGCCTTTGGCGGTACGAACATCAATTTGTTTGTGTAACGATTTAAGCACGGCTGTGTTGACACACGGGCTAATGGCCTGAGCGACCATAAAATCCAGAAGGGCTTCTTGGTGTAGTGTAAAGTCCATCTAGACCCCAACAAAGGTGGCTAAGGCCTGCGCCAACCTTATAGTTTGTAGATTGTTGTTAGGGAACACAGAAATCGGTTACTGGCTACAAATTATTAGTTTATTTTACAAGAATGCCGAGATGAGTTCGCAGCTAACATTTCTAAGTCCATATTTATGTTTTTTATTTTTTCTTAATAATGATAAAGATAATGATACCAATGCCATTTGGGTTAATACCCTGGTCATTGAGGCCAGCGAGCTACTTTGAGGTTAGCTGGTTAATTGAGGAAAACGGGGTTCTTTCGGTGAATTATGGAAGCTAAAATGTATAGATCTGACACTTCATTTATGAACTTATGAAAAAAATACTTACAATATTTCCCACAGGGAATGCAAAATGTCTTTCTGCTAACTAAGTGGCTAATTCTGTTGCTATATTAATAAAAAGGGGAGTTTACCTTGTTTTACTGTAATATTTTTCTACCTGGCTTATCAGTTTAAATACAGAGCCATAAATAATATTTAATTAACCTTAGTGAATAACTTTACCGAGGGAACTAAGCGTGAGCAGCCAGCTGGCTAGTTAGACATTAGCTATTAAGCTAGATAGCAATGAGCTAGTTAGCTGAGGAAAAATAGTCAAAAGAGACTCTTTACGAAGAACACACCCAGGGTGTAACTAACAATTCTTATAATAATCATTATTGTGTCGGGAATTATTTCTATTAATTTGTGAAATCAAATGTTTCAACTTTTTTTTCTTTTTGGTAACAAAAATTGGCCTAAACTAGTCAAAGCTAGCATATCGGTATTACCACAGACATGTTGCATCAAACTAGCGCTCTTGGTGAACATGGTTTGGCTTCAATTTAAGGTATAATGTTGCTTTTTATTTTTATTTTTGAAACATTGAGTGTCAACAATTGTTGTCCGAAGGTAAACAGACCTCCATTTGGTTATATTGCCAACACCGAGTTGAATAGGTTTTTCTTTTTTATGTTTTATACTGCACTGTATTTGACTACACTATAACATACTGTGCTCACATCATGAAATGAAGCAGCTCTTTGTATTCACAGTGAAGTTGTAACAGTATGTACACCTGGACTTTAGCCCGATAGCCCATGATTAAGAATAGAAGACAAAACGTCATGCTTACTAGTACGAGGCAAACACCATTTTAAGGAATATTTATTTACCAAACAAAACCCACACTCACATCCACATACAATTAGCCCTTTTAATTCAAATCCAAGTACAAATAAATGTCTCTAACACCTCCCCCCCAAAAATGGAAAACAATGGAATTCAAATGTGTTCTCTTATTAGTAATTAATCATTCATCAAAAATAAAACGGTGACTCCATCATAAAAGCAGTCCTGCTTCTCACACTCTCCCAGTGTACTTGAGTACTCCAAAGATACCACCACCTGAAAGGAGAACATTTATGACATTGTTGCATTGTTACTACCACAATTGTTATCAGTTTAAGTTTTAACCAGTAATCAGCAACATGTTCTACCTTTTTAGTATGGCTTAATTTTTAAGGCCCTTCTTGACACAATTTTTCATAAAAATGGAAATCAGAGCCAAAAGATGGATTTTGGAATTAGTCGATGCAGGAGTACCATTAGATGCTTGCGATTAAACTATGTGGTCAATGTACCAGATTGATCTTGAGTGTCTCCTGCCAAATAGGAGCGAATTTTATACCTTCAGACCAGGTGTTTTGGAACAAAATATGGAAATCGGTACCAAAAGACAGAATTTGGGACTGTTTCATGGATGTCAAACAGTTTACCATTAGGTAGAAAAGTATGTGTCTAAGGTACAAGGTTGATCCTAATGGTCATGTTCATTTTATGCCTCCTGTCGCGGTACAAGGTGGATCCTTCTTGAGTATTCCATGGAAGACAATGTCATTTTGTACCTCCCACTTTATCTTATTTAAAAGTAAGTACCGTTGTGGAAATGCCTCTTCAAGGTTTGCTTTGAATCAAAATGTAGAAATTGGAAACAAAAGATATCATTTAGGATTGTTTCATGGATGTCTGGTGTATAGGACTAAAGTATGTGGTCAAGGTAAAAGATGGCTTCTTTCAGAATGTCCCTTGCTTTAAATTGAGTTCATTTTGTACCTCCCGTGTACTTAAATCGGAAGTACTTAAATCGGTGGTAAACTTTCCTGATGTCCATTAAAAGTACCAAATTCTATCTTTTAGTCCTGATCTCAAAATACATCGATACCCCTGAGATCTCTAGAGCTGGTCTGAAGATACACAATAAACTTACCTGTGGCTGGGGACACTCAGGATTGACCTTGGGTGAACCGCCAATGTCACGCATGTTAATGGCTCATGTGTCCTTGAGGAAGCAAAGAAAGTGGTGCAATTCAAACTAGACTCACCAATAGCGGCCACACCAGCAATAGAGCCGATTGTGATGCCCGCGATGGCGCCGTCTGAAAGCCCCTCAGAGCCACCTCCACCACCACCTTGACCCTCAGTGACGGGGGTGGTCTCTTTTGGTGAAGTAGGTGGAATCGCTGTTGGAGCTGAGCTTGTTGCTACTGTGGTGGATGCCGCGGTACTGGTTGACATGCCTGGATCAGGTGTGGTGGGTACTGGACGGGGTGTAGTTGAACCTGGATTAGGGGTTGTCGAGTTTGGAGGAGGTGTAATTGGTTCAGTTGAGGAATGAGGAGGTGTAGTCAAGGATGGACTGGGAGTTGTGCTTGACTGGCCTCTGCACAGCATGGCTGTTAATGCAAAAATAAAATGAGACAAAAATAAGTGAACACAAGCACATCTCTAGGCTCACTTACAACTCGCTGTGAGTGTTTTAGACTAGATTTGGTCGCTAACAGCCAAGATGCAAGGTGAAGGTTGAGTGAAGTGTAAGGCAAACTACATGTCTTGTTCAGGTAGCACTCATGACTTCCTTGAGGTGTTGATAAAAATGCGCCATTTACCCATGGGTACTGTCAGTCTGATGCACGGGATCAGTGCATGTCCAGTGAGTGTGGCGGAAGTGTAAATCACGATGTTTTTTTTCTGCGCTCGCAGCATCGGTCATAACGCACATGATTATCTTGTAACAATCACTAATTTCTTAGATAATTATAAAAATAAAATTAGATAAAAATCTAATTTCTTGCAAGGATTAGGATATAAAGGAGACTCACGGCATGTGTGCAACATTGCATCTATCAATGGAAGTGTGTTTTTGTCCCACACCAAGAAGCTATTTGTTGATTAAAGCAAGTCCAGTGGTGAGGGTCAAATGACTCATTTCCATCAGCACCACACATAGTGGACGAAAGTGAGAGGTACCCTACTTCTCTCTTAGGGTTTGGATACATAAAAGTGTGGCGTACTTGTATATGGCTCCTGAGGCACGCCACTCATACAGGTACCATGTGCTTGCAAAGCACCTGCCTACAAAAGGAGTATGGGTCACTATACTGCACTGTATGCTGTTTTGATTTTTGCAAAACCCATATAATTTTGTGTCCAGCAGCAACAGGTTCTACGGCAAGTCTCCAACTTTCTATGATGATCAAAATACACAATTGTCACGCAAGCAGCAAGTACGGTTTTGCCCAAATTTTCACCGTGTACTGCCCGTGGAAGCATTTCAAGTGAGGGAGGCATTAATCCCACACACGCCCTGGAGGACATTCACTGCGTCATCATACCATAACTCAACAAACGGTAATCAGCTTAATCTTTTACTATTATTGTGCTCTTAAAAAGGACAATCCCTTTTTGACAAACAGTCTTAATACATACAACATAATAACCTTTGGCTTTTTATGACCCGGCTTGAGGAAATGCTACCAACTTTTGCCCTTGACGTTACCTTGAAATGCATTTTTTTTTTCAACATGGTATCAAACAACCACAAGAAATTTCTGGGATCCAAAGATCCAGCATTTTTTTTTTTTTTTTTTTTAGATTCATCAAGATGTGTTTTTGTATATCGTACCTGTACCGAGGATGCATAGAGTCAGGGCAAGTAGATCCAATTTCATCCTGTTCAGAGTTAAGGCTTGGGTGAAAGAAAACCAAGGAGGAGTCTAAAAAAAGAGTGTCTGCAGACAACACATGACACAATTAATCTGGGATTTTAAAAAAAAGAAGAAAAAAAGCATATTATAGGTTCTGGTTCCGGTGGGTTTCTGATCTTGGTGTTTGAAAAATCAAGGAATTACTATTCACTATGCAAGATAATATAATAATATCAAAACTAACACAGGAAACTTTACAACCTGCTGTAGAAATGCTCAACCTTAACCCTAATCCTCTAACCTTAATGTCCACTCTCATGATATTAGCTACACCATTTTCATTTGCAGAATTTATTATATCATCAAGCCCTACCTATCCTTTGTAATGTAGAACCCAAGTTCTACCAAATTCCAGCCCCAAAAACAACCCCAACGGAAGGTTGGCTCACCTGAGACGCTTGGATTTGATACCAGGATGACCGCGGTCGCCAGTTTGCGAGGCTCTTTTTATCACCTGCCAACATCCAGGACCCTCCCTTCTTGATTCCTCGTTACGTCTCTCACGCACACAGACACACACATTGCAAATACATTTTCCACCACAAGTGCTATATCTGGGTTTTTATGGCTTCCTCCTCAGTGCTGTGTGATGGCGCAACATGGCTTAAAACAGTCGTTTACCGCCTGTAGCGCTGGTGATACCTTGTAAAAAAAAAAAAAAGTAAATGAAGTCACTTTTATCTTATATGCCATCCCAAACTTTTCTATTTTTTGTTACCCCAAACAACAATTTGAAGCCATATTAGTGATGGGGATGGGAATCGCAAATATTATGCCACATTTAATGATAATATTCCAATACAGTGATATATTGGGGTGAAAGAAAAATTATATATACGTCACTATATTTCTATCTATCTATACAGGGGAAACGGTCTTCTCCATGAAGCCTACATGTCAATTAAGTACCGGTAATTGAAATAATACAAAAATACATTTTATTTTTCAAAGGCTTTACAATGAAAAATTTCACAATGTCTCTATTTTGTAATATAGATATTGCTATAGACAAACTATCATACTGTGGGCTAAAAATAGCCCACGGGCCTCAAGTTTGAGACCGCGTCTTTACAAAGTGATTGAAGATAGATCACATAGTTTTCCTTTCCGGTAATACTGATAAACATGTAGATAAGTTCAAGTTTACGTAGGCTGGACCTCCGGCACCATAAAGGTGTCATAAATGTCTTTTCGACTAAAAGAAACTGACTGCACACTCAGTGGACACTTTATTAGGTACACCTTAACAAGCTAATCGATCCGATGAAAGAGTCATATAAAAAAAAACAATCAGACTTAAAAATAGTACCATTCAGTTTTGAGGTGGTAATGTAACACATGCATCAGAAATGCAATAAGAAAAAACAATTTACTCAGGTAGCAAACTCTGTTGAGGAGGAAGTTGCAACTCAGGGAGGGCAATAAAAGCCAATGCAATAGTGAAAACGATGCACTGTACCGCCTGCCTGGTGCCACCCTTGATCTTGATCAATTTTTAACCAAGGTATCAAAATTGGTATCATGCATCCGGTAGTCGACTATTTTGTTGTTGTTATTTATATAGTGAATGTGAACTTTGCTTTCAGTGTTGATAATTAGTTGCAATTATTTAATAAAATATATCTTTGCTTTTCCATTGTTTTATTTTTCCATTTAAAAAAATGTAAACTCATGTAATGTCTTACTATTCTCCGAAACAAATCAAAAATTGAAGTAATCATGGAGTCAATCTATAAACCGTATTTTGTTCTGAACTTTTGACTCATTAAAGTAGCCACCTAAGGCAGAGAAACAGCTGAACACACTCTTGCCATTCACTCTACAACCTAAATAAAATATTCGTCAGTAAATTCTTAATAAATGTGTTGTAAAGGTTCCCACAAATGTGTGGCAGTTGTAGGCTACCGTTACTTGGGTTAATCCCAAACCAGCTCGATAGGGTCTAAATCTGGAGACTGTGCCTTGTAATTTAATTTAATTTAATTACATTCTGACATTATTTTTCATTTTTGAGTCACCTTACCTGTTTCGTTTTAATCTTTGGAAGGTCACCATCTTTCTTATATTGCATTGCTTGTCTACAATGCTAAAACCGAGAGGAGCAACTTCGCCACAATGTGAAGCTGACAAGACGTCTTTTGTTCCTCTAAAGTGGAATGAGAGAGATAGTTAAATCGTACATATTTATGTGTGTTACTCGCCAACAGACCAACTATTGACTATTAGAAAATTGCGGTTGTCCGTTTACATTCAAACTCATCTTTTAGCAAACATGAGTGACTTCATGCATGCTTTGATCGCCAGATTGCAATTTCAGTATATAGGGAGGATTATCTGGGGGCCCCAAGCAATGTTTCTTTTGTTTTATGTGCAGCACATTAATACAGTTGTAGTTGTTGTTACTTGCTCTAGAAATGACTAGAAAAAAATAACTAGAAACAAAGTTGAGTTTGAGTTGCATCGTGAAGGCTATTCCCAGGTTTTTCAAACATCAAAGTTGCCTCTTTGCTTTCTGTACTTTGGGCGCTATCTAGTGGCCATTTGTAAGATCGCCTATACGGCCACATTTAAATTAATCAACATTTCAAACCACAGATGCGATGTAAAGTACAGAATCGGATTATTTGTGGTTCAAATTGACCCCCCCTAAAAAACGAAACCCGAAACCGCTGGAAACAGCCCTCAACCCAGAAATTTGCTTTTATTTTGACAACTAACTCTTATTTTGACAGTCCCTGGGAATAATCGTGATGTACTTCCGACCGTTAGCTTCACAGTAGCGGTGCTGGTGCTGCTGCTGGCTGCTGAGAACCGAGCAAGAGAACATCGTCCCGAATGGTGGTGGACTGATCCCGGCCAAAACTCGCCACCAGCACCACCAGCACCAGCTCGGGCCACACGACAGAATGCTACAGCGACGCGTTATGTGAAGCGTCGACGAAGCAGGAGGGCTTAGTCCAGTCGGGATTTTTATTTATTTTGTTAATAAAGCGGCGAACCCCCAACACCACCCCCACCCCTCCCAAAAAAAAAAATAAAAAAATAAAGGGTCATAATGTTGCAAGTGTTAGCTTGTGGCGCCGTAGTTTTCCCCGGCTTGTTCTTCGCCTTTAGGAAGATCCTGCCCCGAGTGTTCAAGCATTGGAGCGATGCCGACGTGGTGCTCGTTAGCGAAAGGTAAGAAGAAAAAAAAGACCAGCAAGCGTTTATTATGTCGCTAAGTGTGCAGTGTTTTCTCGCTTCATTCATTGCGAGGCTTGTGGTTGTTGGGGGGGGGGCTCGTCACTGTCCAACGAGCGTTCTCAGCTAGCTTGTTTCTGTTGCATTGTTTAATTTCGGCGCCGTATATGAACGTTGGCTTTTATGTCTATCCCTGCATAACTGCAAGCTTTCATATTAAAAAACAAAAAGTTATTTCAGTGACGATGTCTTGACAAACGTCATAGACTTGAAAAAGGTTAAGAAGATAAATACGGCGCGTGGGCCGTAAGGGTTCCCCGGCGGCACATCAATTTGGTCCACTATGTAATTTTAAAAGAAGCTGCCACTGTGCCAAAGTACAATTAAGAGCCCTCAGTGAGTGAACCCTGACATGCATGTTTTGGGCTGTGCGAGGAAGCCGCAGTAACCACGGGAAAAAAAACATGTAAGAACATGACAACTGCAAACAATAAGGACAGAGACTAGATGCTAACCCCCAACTTAAGAACTGTGAGACACCATGTTCATAACAGAAGAACTGTGAGACACCATGCTCATAACAGGTGACAAAAAGGTTCCTCCATTTTCTATAGTGCTTGTTCTATACTGCTCCCGCTGCGGTCGTTCTTATAGTGCTCTATAAATAAAATTGAGTTGAGTAGAGTTCAGTTTAGTCCATTAGGGTCACTGGTGAGCCAATCCGAGCTGACGTCGGGTAAGAGGAAGGTACATCTTGGACTGGTGGCCAGTTATGCACAAGGCACATGTCGACAAATAAGCAATCACGCTCACATTAGTTTTGGTTTCCCCTCATAGGCCACTGTAGACCCCTGGGGGGTGGGGGCGGGCTTGCTGGGGAGAGTCAGAATTTGCATACTTTTTGATGATTACTTTTTGTAATGTTTGAGAAATCCTTTTTTTTTTTTCAAATTTTGATTTTTATTCTGCTTTTGTTATTTCATTTATTCATGTCCTATAAACATTTGGTATGGTAGTGATTAATCATAGATTGGTTCACGTTGACCCATGAATGTTCTTTGCAATTGAAGAACATCAACAGAAGAGTTAAAGTGGTCATTGAAGTGAATATGAAATGTTTTTGAACTGGTTTAATGTTATGCCGAATATATGCAATTAAACCCGAGCTTGTCAAAATCAGTGTTTTAAACAATAATCGTCAAATGACAGGCTCTCATATTGCACACTAGTGCACTTGATTGCTCATTGGTTCACTGTCACCCTGCTTTAATCCTCTTCCGAGCCAAGCCTGGGCTGACTGTTGCTGAGTTAGCTGTGCCCTCCTCCTCCCTGAATAATGCCTCCCTATTTCCACTAATGCTCATCTGACGGGAAAATGCTCTCTTGCCAAGCGTCCGCGCCGCGGGCCATGTCACACTGCTTGTTTTCTCAGACGAGAAACAAAAAAAAGAGAAACGTTACCCCGCGCAAGCCCCTACGCTGAACACGTCACGTGCTCTGCTGCAACTTGCGGATGAATTGGACTAAAAAAAATGTCCCCCGAGTCTTGATACTGTAAATGTTTACCCTCACAACCATTTCTTGGACGCATGTACTTTGTTACAAATTCAACTGATGGCCTCAAAGTTTTGACAACTTCACAGGCTGAACAAACAGTAAGTAGTTCTTGTGTAATACCGCTAACAAACAAATGAAAAAAAAACCATGGTCTCCTTGGCATATGTAGTTAACATCTAGCATACAGCAGGCGTTCACGTCTCTTATGCCGCAGTCTAGGGCAGAAATGATCGATCGAATAACTCAAATAATGTGATTACAAATAACAGCCCAAGCAAAGTCCCTGCTGCGAAGATTAACAAGGGTCATTTTCCCCATACGCTCCAATGTTATAGCAATACGCTGGAGTGATAGCGGCAAGCTAGAAAAAAAAAAAAAAAAAGAGTCCACAAAAGAATATACAAAGTTTGGGATCATTTCACACTTGGAAAAGAAAATTACAAAGAACAGACAGATGAACGGGAAGCCAACTTAAGCTCAACAGCCAATTCAACGCTGTCATTCATGGACACCCATGTCACTCACCAGCCTAGGCCATTCATTTAGATATGTATGTGACTGAAGTCAATCACCGGACCCTAACCCAATAAAGCTTGCATTTCATTTATATAAATTTAAATGAATTACCAACCCCCATTTTTTTGTGGAAAAAGCTTATTAGCTTTAACCTTTAATCAGCGTTTTATCAAGAATGTTTTTGTTTAAAAAAAAAAACAATTATAAAGGGAGTCAGTTATATGCAGATTATTTTCGCTACTTGCTATTCTCCATGAGTAGCAGGGGTCAACTCTACTCCCATTTACTTTTTGCTTGGCTGCATTGGCCACTCAAAAGCGGTGACGTAGCCCGCCACTGTCAGACATTGTGAGTGTGACGGCACGTGAAAGAGCAAGCGGCCTGCCGTGCGCAAACGCGCCGCGAGTGATTGCCGAGCCGAAGTTTGCGTGGCAGGAAAGAGCGAATTGCCCGACAAGGCAGCGAGGAATTCTAACCCCCTTTTCCTGTTCCCCTCCACTCTCCGTGTTTCTGGTCACGCCGGCGGCCTTGTCAGCAGCAGCAGCAGCAGCAGCAGCAGCAGCAGGGAGAGGAAACTCGAAGGTTACTGGCGGACACACAATGAGTGGGCTGTTCAAAAATTTGAATCTTGTGACACCCCTGGAAATGCCCGTGGCAATAAGGGTTGATGGGTAAATGTATACAAATGCGTGTTAAGTCGCGTTAGTGTGTCGACCCCATATCGAGTCCCATATCAGGCTTGGGGTTTTGTGTTGGGCCCATCACGTGGCCACCTTGGCCGCCATCCAACACAGATTAGCGCGAGGTGACAGCAGGTTCACCTCGCCACCACACAACAAACTTGCCCATTGTTTCACCATCTCGCCATCAACCCCACAATGGCTCGTGAATGCAGACTTTTGTGAGCTGCTTTGATGTTGAAACAGCACTAAAGTGTTTTGAGTGTAGCAGTGGTGTTTTTCAGGTCCATGTGAACTGGAATCATTAACTTCTGTTCGGGGAAACTCAACAATATTGTTCGGAATGTCTCAAGTCGCCTTAGAGTGGCTGCTAAGACCCGAAAGCCTTTTTGGGTTGTTCATATCATTTCATTGTTTTGTTGATTGTGTCTCTTTCTCAGATTGGTGTCATCCATCCATGCTGTCATGGCAACCACAGCAGGAGTCGTCGTCGTATTGTCGTGCAGAAGCAACGTCATCAATGGCAGGTTAGTTGTCGTGTCAACCCAGCCTGCCACGAAACAGCTGCCGCTAATGTGACTCTTGTAACATGAATATGATTGATCCTGTTTTCTTTGTATCTGTACCGGAATGTGCTAGCATTGCAGCATTTGAGATTGCTGGGAAATCACAAATATTGCACTTTGAGATTAAGGGGCGGACCTCAAAATGTTCCCTAACAAACATATTTATCTAATACAACCAATACAGTCTAATATTTTCCTTGTGTTTTGTGCTCACATTTACATAATAGTTGTAAACTAGATGACTTCTTAGTACTTTTTCTCAACTTGCCCTTTCCGTTTTTTTCCACGGCGCACTAGCCTCCCTGTGTTTTTTTTTTTTTTTTTTTTGGGAAAGTGTGAATGTAAGATAATGCTAGCCTCGTAATCCTACTGAGTCAGCGGCCAGACCCGGGCAGTCCCAGTTTCAGGCTTCTAATCTCCACAGGGCCCTCCCCTCCTCTTTCCTCCCCTCCACTCCCCTGTGGTCTTAATTCCTTCACAACGCTGCTCAGTTCTGCTGTCCTGTGACGTGCGCAAGGCGGGAGGGGGGGGGGGGGGGATTTATCAGACACATGCTCTGCAGTCAGACCCATGAATACGCTTAATACCCTATCACAATCTGTCGCTGCCTCCGGCCTTTGGCGTAACACTTTACTCCACATCACGGCGACCTCCAGAAAAAACAAAACAGGGACTGGAAACATAAATAGACCAAAAGGATGATTGTAGAAAGCTAAGAAGATGCATTTAGCTTGAAGAAATTGGTTCCAGCACCTTTAGTCTAAGTTTAGAACAGTAAAAGCTGTCGGGGCCTGTGAAGACGGACGGGGCGATAGCGGCGTAAGCTACGTAAATAGCATGGATTCAGATCATCGTGGCATGTAATAAAAAGACACACTTTGCCTGAGAGAACACACAATATGTCGTCTGTGAATTCTGTTTGTGTTTTATCATGCAGACATGATGGTTCTCTCTGAAATGTACTGTCAAGTTCTGCTGTTTAGGTACTGTACTGCAACGGAATGGTGCCAAAAATTAGCGCAGTCTCTGTGACCTTTTTTGGTACCCGGAACAATTTTGCGGAATTGAGCCAAGCTATACTGCTCACTCTGATGTAGTTTCTTAATGTCAACTATGGGATGTTGCGCCATATCAATGTGAACACAGCAGCCTTGGTCCACTAAATGCAAGTGATTCAAAGGTACAGAGGTGACTCAAATAGACGGAATCAAATCATATGGCGGCAGTCTTTTCCAAGCCATGTTGTTTGTTTTGCCTTACTACGCTCTTAATCTCCACCCAATGACCTTAAGAGCTAAAGAACCCTGGCAGAGTTCAGAGGGCAGTAGCCCGGCTCAGCCCCTGTGGCTTTACGCTGCTCTGTCCGCGTAATTAACCGTCGCCATGATCAGCGCTCATTAGGTTATCCGAGCTGTTTATTATGCCGCGCTTACGTAAGGTTGCCTTTAAAGCCGCGGCAAGGGCGAAAGGGTGCACACTCGAACGCCCAATGAAATGTCAAGTTAGCGCCCAAGCAGCACACAACGTTTGTAAGTGAATACGTACAACTCTTAAAATGTAAAATGATCACTGACGTTCCTACAGAGACTCCTCGATTGATAGTCAGTATACTGGCCTGAGCTCTTCACTGAAATTGCCCGAAAGCTTTATACAGTGGTACCTCTACTTACGAAATTAATTGGTTCTGGAAGAAATTTCTTAACTAGAAAATTTTGTAAGTAGAGACGTGTTTTCCATGTAAATGCCCTAAACTGTTCCAAGCCCCCCAAAATTCAGACATAAATGTATTATTAAGCATAAAAATGCAGCGAAACATGTAACAAATACATTTTACAATTAGATTATTGCACAATAAGAGTTGTGCATAACGCAATAAATAAAGAATAGAGTAAAGGATAAAAATGGTCGTTTACCTTTTAATTGCTGTCCTCATCGCTTGTTGCCCTCTTTGTTGTATGTTCTCTCTCAGAAGTGGTTTTTGCCTGGCGTTTTGTAAAGAACTGATTTAATAACGTGGCGACTGTCGATACATTAGGGTCATATTCTTTGGCGAGATCAACCAAACACATCCCCTTTTCATACTTTTCCATTATCTCTTGCGTTGTTTGTACAATTTTCTTCTTTTTTTTTTCTTTTCCCAGTTTCTAATTCACGTAAAACTCTGAACACCTAATGACCCGAGGGGCGAATGACATAGACATATCTATCACATAAAGATATATACATATCTATCTACCTGTCTATCTACACACATAGACACATACGGTAGAGGTCCCTCTTAGCCAATGGGATGCCAGGAAGATGCTAGGTAATAGCCAATGGCAGAACAGCTATGAGTATGTTGCGTTCAGGAAACTCTGGAACTGGGAGTAGCAGCCCATACTGTATTCTTATCTCAAGTATCCTAAAATTTCTTTCCTAACAAGAGGCAATATTTTCCTGTTGAGGCGTTTCGTAACTTGAACATTTCATATGAAGATACGTTCGTAAGTAGAGGTACCACTGTATACAAGTGGTACATAGACCAAAGAACTGCAGAAGTCTTTGGTTTACAACGGAGTTCCATTCTTGCATTGGCAACGTAACGTAAAGACATTGGCAATGTCTTTTGTCTTGTTTTCGTCGCTCCCTCACTCCTCCGCCACCACCTCCTCCTCCATACGCAACTGCTCACCCATCCCCTCTCTGCTTGCCGAGAAAGAGGAAAAAAATAATAATTGAAGGGAGTTAACTTCAAAGCGGTCCCTCGTTTACTTAATTCTGTAAGCAGCCAATTGTATTGTGCCCTGTTCCCTCCTTTCAGGCACTGGCTGGCCACCCACTTTGTCAACTGGTTCGGCGTGCCATACATGACGTATGACCTTCTGGCCATGTACCTCAGCCACTACCACCGCTTTCGTGTCAAAGGGCACGAGGAGTACAAGCACCACTCCCTGGGGACGGTGAATGCCTTCGTCCGTCGGGAGTTCCTGCTGGTGCTGCATCACATCGCCCTGCTCACCATCCTGCTGCCCGTCACGCTGGTAAGGAAGGCGTCCAAATGATTATTAATACGATAAAGACTGGTCACAGGCAGGTCATAGGCATCATTGACATTCTGCCTTTTTTTTTTTTTTTTTTTTTTTTTGCGTAAAACCCCATTGCACGAATAGTCCACCAGTTCGAAAACAGGAAAAGAACCACCAGAGTCGGCTCCTAATTATTGATGACATTCTTTCAGGTCACAAAAGCGCCACCCTACAATTTTAAGCCCCCGGAGATAGATACACCAAGAATGGACAGGAAGTCGATCATCGAGAGGAGAAGTGATGCCATTCAAGGGTCTGAATGCGGTTACCGCGACAGATTCAAAGCTCAGGAAAAAACACTTGATTGCGACATTCGAATAAGCGTTGAGTCATTTTACGGAGGGAAGCATCGGGCCGGTGGAAACATGGCCGTTTGTTTGACTGATAAACAATACCAGATCAGATTACGCTACATAATTTAGTTGCAGCTGCAGTCTTACTCTCTTAACTCCATTTTCCAATTAAAACTGGTAAAACTTGATACAGCATCATTTGAAAAGTAGAGTGAAAGGGAAAAAAAGTTACGCATGATCTGCATGAATATAAAACCGCTTCTTCCTTAGTTTTTGGGGCGAGTTTTTCAGTCAACAGGCTAAATGATAACACCAGGGAGCACATTTTTTTGTTGACAGCTGTTTTCAACACATTTTGGGGTGCAGAGTCCAAAACTGATCTGTTTTTCTCTATCATATCAAGTTTTTGATCTGTAGCATCCCTGTTTTCTTATAAAATATGAAATAAATGTGTGTTTGTAAATAAAATACTAATATGGAATTATTGGTATAGCTTTGAAAACTAAAAAAACAGCATAAAATGAAATACAATTTAAAAAACGCTATGCCCATGGTTACAAGTTTAATTAAGAGAAAAGCCACCACTAATCCTCTTAACACCTACTATGCTAACTTTGTTTGCAGATGTTGATTGTACTGAGCAATTGGGAGCTGCACACACCTCTCACCGCACTGTCCCAAATGTGAGAATTTGCCACATAGCTGTAGATGAGTGCAGTTGTAATCAGCTGTTCTTACTGCAGTCTGACTCCAGCTAATCAGTGGAATTTGCTTATCTGAAGGGTAAGCTTTGGAGAAAAAACTTGACGTGCTAGAAAAATAAGTGACTGCAATTTCAGAATCAGCATACCAATTTCAGTTTTAATCAGCATGAAAATCTAACCCAAAAGAAAGTTTTTTTTTGTTGGTTTTTTTTAATATTCCCCAGTGTAATCAACTGCGTTTTATATTTTTATACAGAACTTTGTCGCAATTGTTAAAGTAAAGTACTTCTCGGGTGGCAACTATTGCCTTCAAACACAACAAAGAAGAAAAAGAAGTTGGAAGAACTGAGCGTCCTCAAATCTTCAAACTTCATACCTAGCCATACTCACAACTGTTATGGCTGTGATACTACTTCTGAATGTGTAAAACTGCCAGGTCGTCGCCCAAATCCAAGGACGTAGAAAAAAAACAAACCGCTGTTTTAACAGGCAGTGTGAAAGGAGCTACACAAACTACATCATTTGTGATTAAAGAAATTGTTTAATAATGTCAACAACCTTAAAAAATAGTACGAATGCCTTGCCCAGAAAAGGTCATACAGAATTTTCCTAGCCAAAATGGCGTCTCGCTGTATTATTTTGGTTTACCTTTTCTTCAGTCATGCGACAGAGGGATTTACCAATCATACCCATGATACCTTTAAAAGGAGACAGATATAAAAATAGGTGTGTGTTTCAGTCTCTCTGTGTGAGAGGATTAAGCATGTCACGCATCTTACTGGCACACAGGTTAACAAGCGTGGTGGGTAACCAAACGGACAGATGGCGAGCGTCAGTCCGCAAATAACCTTTTTGTTCTCGCAAGACTGCAGGCAAACTAGCTCATAATTAAGGGTGGCGCGTTTTACCGGTCTTCTCGAGGGTTGGACTGCTTTTGAGTGGTGGGGGTGGGGATGGGGTGAGGATGGGATGAGGTAGTCCGGCCAGGTAGTTGCGGTGTTAAGTTCCCGGCAGTCTTTTCATGGGCAGATGACAGAGTAAGCTCATCCTTTATTCATCATTTGGAAGCTAGCTATCTTGCCAAACGGGATCTTTTGTCCCACATCTCTGTATCCATCTCGTCTGTTGTCGGATGGCGTCTCTAACCACACTGGTCAATATTTGAAAAGCTTTGCTGAACCTCGGTAGTGTCTCAGGTTTGAGCCTGCTTGAGGGCTTCACTTCAGTGTTTCCCAACCTTGAATGAGCCAAGGTACTTATTTTGCCCACACAAAATATCACACAGCGCACCATAAAGTAGTCACAAAACGTGCATGTTGGTGGGGTAAAACACTATTTAAACACGCTTTTTAAAGGATCCCTTAGCATCTCTTTTCACACTCTTGCAAGTGTAATATCTTCAAGTAGTTGTAAAACTGACATAAAACAAAGGAGTATTAAACATTGTAAATGTCCAAACAAACCATATCATTTGGCCTAATGAAAGTATGCTAGGTGGATGCTAACATATAATGTGAAACTCCATAGACAGGCTAGAGGAAATTAGCATGCATGTTACAGCAATTTTAAACCTTAGTTGTTAGTTGAATTTGAACACACGCAGAGCAGCAGCACATACATGGTCAATGACAGCAATCCATTTTTAACACTTTAGATTGGTCAATTTGTAAAAATAACACATGTGGACTGACCAATAGTATAGATTTGTGAAAAAATGCAAATTTACTAAATTGTGACATAGGTTTCGGCCTGACTCCAGCAATGATATTGAAGGTTAACTGGGGACATGGAATGCGTGCAACTCTCTATTTGTAATTCCCTGTATACTGTAAAAACCCATAAAAATCGATTGCTTAAATATAGTGGGGGAACACTACACAGGTTAATGGACATAGATGGATGAAGAAAGACCATTAATAATTTTAGGAGCTGTTAAGTGAAATTAGACAATTACCAGCGGCACACCAGATCATGTGTCAGGGCACACCAGCAAAAAGTTTGTTGGGTCTTACAGTGGACAATTATTACAGCTAATTACTTACTATAAGCAGCCTTTCTGCATAAAAGCAAGATTGACTTCTCGCAATAGTTCCCGGTATGAAGTCTTGGATGGCGTCCTAATGGCGCAAGAAAGGTTATAAACCCGAGGATGTACTACTGTCGTTAAAAACTGAACAATCTTAATGGAGCCAAGATTTATTCGCTAGGATGTTGTGTTAAACGGTTCAATTGAACAGAGTTCTGGAAACCAAATGGAGAGCTTTATTTGCAGCAATGTTGTGTTTTATTCTTTCTTCTTTGAACGGTTCAATCCAGAATCAACCGTTTTATTAGATATGTTGTCAATCTCCAACTCTTACCTTCCATTCCAAAGCATGTCCTTGGATGCCAGCTGTGTTTATTTTCCACCAAGCTTATATTTGTTTCCCCCCTCCCCCCCCCCCCCACCTCTACTTTTCTTTCCATTCCTCAGTTTTTCCGTAAGGACCAGGGTGATTTCTTCATCGGCTGCTTGTTTCTAACCGAGCTCAGCACGCCCTTCGTCTCCCTGGGGAAGATATTAATTCAGGTGAGGCGGCTCGGGCACACCCCGGCACCGTCTTTTGTCTGCTTTATCTTCTCATTTTACATTACATTTTGAATGATTTGCATTAAAAGAAATATGTTGCTTTGATCAAACAAATAGTTAGCATTTTCTGCTTTCCAGCACAGTTAGATGTTCTAGCACGATTCAGAAGGAATCATGATGTCAAATACAGAATTTCCACAACTGTAGTCTTGAGTCTAGGTAGGCTAACACAGTGCAAAGGCAAACCAGTGTCATGGACTTTGCTGACATCTACTGTTCATTTCCTTCACTGCTCTTTGAGACAGCACAAATGGCATCCAATTGAACACATGAAAATTGAAAACATGTGCATGTGGGTTTTTCAGCAAATAGTTTGGAATAGGTTGTTAATAGTGACCCGTGAATATGACCGGTAATACCCTCCTATTTTGAAGTGGAAAAAAACGTATGAATCTCTTCTCTCCTCCACCAGCTGGGCCTTCAGGACGGTTGGCTGCACAAGTACAACGGCGGCATGGTGCTGCTCACCTTCTTCGTGTGTCGCATCGCCCTCTTCCCCTACATGTACTGGGCTTATGGCCGCCACTATGGCATCCCGCTCTACGCCGTGCCCTTCCACCTGTCGCTGGCCGCTAACCTGGGCAACTCCTGCATCCTGGCGCCGCAGGTCTACTGGTTTGTACTGCTGTGCCGAAAGGGCTACCGCCTGTACCAGCGCAGTCGACGGCCGCCCTCGCCGCCGGTGAAGGGCCAGTGATCTCTGGTTGTCGTAGACGCGCACTAACATAACTACTGTACTTCTCATATCCGACCACCCACCATAGTACTGTAGTCCAGGAGGACCGCCGGCGTTTACTCCCCCCCCCGCCCCCCTGCACAATTTCACCCTTGCAGTTTGGAATCTGCTGCTAACAGCGGACCTCCACCAAGAAACTACTACTGATATTTGGCATTTCGAGCCTGGTCCGGCTGTGGATCTTACCGAGCGTTCACACCAACAGAAAGGAAGTCGAGCAAACGCGTGATGGACACAATCATTCTCCATTTGCTGTGAAGGTCTGTTAGGGTGTGAGCAAGTGGCCGTTATGACAGGTATTTATTTGTATTGTTTTGTTTTCAAGAGTGGCGGCTCTCAGACTCATTTTATCAATGTGTGTATCAGTCGTTTGTTTCATTTTCAATTGGCTTTCCAAAAATGAAGAAGTGACTCATTATTAGTTGTTTTTAGTCCAACACAATAAACAACCAAAACAAATCCTACAGATTTTTCATGTGGGCTTAGATCAAAAATATGAACTTGAATAGAATGTGATTAATAAATAAAAAACTCTATTAAACAAGACAGTAGTAAGACATGCACATTATTGACGTTAGGAGTGTTCGAGTGTGAATGGTGTCTGGTTGCCTGGTGACCAACCTAGGTCTTAGTCTGCCTTGTGCCAGAAGTCGTCAAGTGGGACAGGCTCCAGTTCCCAGCAACCCTGGACAGGATAAGCGGTATAGAAAAATGAATGGCTGGAAGATATGTTAGCTTGTTCAACGTCACAATCACTCAATCATAGATGCAGTTTGTGTATTACTATGCCATGGTTGACAGAAGAATGGAAACATTGTCGGTGATTTGCATTTTGTTCCACTAAAAAATACATAATGTTATAATATTGATGGTGCATCATGGTGGTGAACATATTTGGTAATGTTCATTACCAACAAACTCAGTCTTGTGGCCCTATTTTCATATTTGTGATCTGAGCCTAAAATTCAATGATGAAAAATCTGTAATTTTTCAAAAAAAATTCTTCTAATTGAAAATGGAGAAGACGAATTACACACAGATTTTAATCGCACAGACAAGAGAGGTTCTCTGAACAGTGATAGGCAGTATTAACCGGAGACGACGTAGTTCTAACATTCAGGTACGGTATTAGCTCTGTATGCTTGGCGCCTCCGTCGTTCATAGATTGTTACATGAAGGATAGTCGATTTTAATGTGAATGATTCACTGGAAAGCTAATATATATGAAGTTTTCACTCTATGGTCAGCCGGTGCCTCAGAGACGAGCAATAAGGTGAGCTAGCGTTAGCCGGTTAGCGTGAGCGACCGGCGACTTTGAGGGCTTTATACACTTTCAGGTTTTTAGAGATTTACATCACAAATATATCTTAACATTTAAACTACTTGACACAAGAGGAATCTATTCTCTTAATCATTAGCCAATTTTACCCTGCCTGTAAAATACGGTGTTTTCCCACCCTTTTCCCCCCACTGTTACTGTTCTGGAATTAGAGGGTGATGAAGTCGACTTAGCGATATTCCACCTATGAGGTACAATCATTGCCTTTACAGAGCAATATCGCGCTGGGTTGTGCACAAGAGGCAGATTCTCTTCCGACCCTGATGCGGGAAATCCATGTAAAAGAGGCTAGTAGCTACTGATAACCATATTATCATAGATTATAATTTTTATTTTCAGAAGAATGCTGCACTGTTTGTTTGTAACATGACCAAGACACTCGGATTCTGTAGTATACTGTAAAGCTTTGCGATGAGAAACTGACTCAGAATGCATTAACGCGCTTTGTATTTCACCTTTCCCCCCGGAAAACTAGAATCTATGCAAAAAGATGGCCACGCTGCATGTTTACAAGACCGACATCAAGTTAAATTGATTTAAGTCTTGCCCTGGTTTGTATAGTTTAGCAATTTATTTCTTGATGTATTCCCGCTTCTCTTATTCACTTTGCATTCCAGGTGAAACATTTGAAATTGCTCAATATTAATTCATTGAACGCTGGTGACGGAAGCTGTTTGCGATTGTGAAGATGGCCGTCAAGTAGCCCTAGCCTTATTAGCCGTGATTTAGATATTTGTTTATCGCTGAGCAACATTTTTGCTTTGTACTTTTTTGTCGGTATTTTGAGCACGTGGAAAACCCAAGTTGGATTAGTCAGACGTGAAGTGGTGCTAACATACAAATGTAGATTGAATCGCAAATAAGATTTCCCCACCCCCCCTCCCCCGTGTGATGATACAGGTGCACTTCAGTTTGACATGATTTTGTTTTGTTTTTTTAAACACATCAGGCCCTTTGTTTGGCTTAATATTTGGATTAGCTGTGCTTGATGGGTAAATTACATTTCTATACTATGCACGTTTTTAATGCTGCCTGGACCTCCGTTCCTTAGTTTTCATCCGTCATGTAACCTCATTGTTCACATTTTAGTACTATATTTCTTGATCTGAAGTTTGTTAAGCAGCATTTTTTTTTTAAACACTATTTCTGGATTTACACTGCAGGTTTACAATTTAATGCCGATACACTTTTCATTTCAAGTAACGCATCCGAAATGGTTATGTTTATGCTGTCGGAACACAAAAACAAGCAAGAAAACACGTGCACAGATGCCTAAATTCCTTGTAAATATCATAAATGTCAACACAGACTATTAACAATAATATACAATTAATACAAATATTAATCGCTACATGGCGTGACCTTGGCTTCATCTCATTTAAATTAGGGTAACCTCTGCATCACTCCATACGCCACAGTTATGATTATTTTGCGTACTTTAATGATGGACACGCCCCTCAAGTAGCACGTTGATTACAGAGGATTTTGCTGTGGTTTCGATTTACAACGGGTGTTTTGTAAAGTGTTTCTGCATGTATATCCATGTTTATGCTGCACTTTTCAGCGAGTAATGGAGCATAGGTTAAAAAAAAATGCAAATAGGCTAAATGATGAATGCTAGACCACAATTATGCGGGGATTCGCTGTACAGGTATATAAAATGCAGCATCACAACATTTTACAATTAATACACAAACAAACACTTAAGAGCAAACTAAATGAATTTTTCATACACTAATAACCTGCAGCATAAATCCAGCCTGTTAAGATTGTCCGAAAGGCCCTCAACTTTTTATTGATCGAACATAATACAGTATTACAGTTATTTGTATAAATTAGTCTAATAAGAAATCTGAATCGTAAAAGGCCTAACTTAATTGTTTCATTTTGATCGTCTTAAGTTGATCCTATCTGCTCAGGGTTTGATGAAGAACACTTAATTAGGAAGACGATGGTGTGTATCCTGCCACTGTGACACTATGGCAACACAGATTCTAATGATCACACAATCTATTGTGTACTTCTTCCTAATATCTTTCTACTGGTTGTCAAACCAAAGACTGTCGGGCACTTTAGTTCATCCTAGCACATTAGAAATGTGGATAACATTGTTGTATTTATAACTATTAGTTTTTGTGTGTGTGATATCAGTAAACCATCTCTTCAAAAGGCTGCTAACCACACATAAATGTTATTCTTCCCAAATGTAGGTGTTTTTTACCCAGATCCTTCCATTAATACTTGGTGTATGTTATTTACGTAAAAATTAACATAAAAAGGATGTCATTGGCCTTAGGGCACCTACAACAATACAATGTGGGATGGCAGCGCTAGGTGTTAGCATTAGCATGTCGTGAAAATACTAGATAATCTTAATTATTGACAAGATAATTACAAATAACCCACCCGTTAGCTGATGCTAGTCTAGCTAACTAGGGGTGTTTTTCAACTTTCGACTAATACTGATACCCTGATTCTGGGGATTTCTATTGTCAAGCACTTCATTTTCTCAACTATCACCTCAGCACACATTCTTACGTCTTCACTTCTGCGCTAAAATGTTTGTATTGCTGCCCACGTGAGACAGCGTCCCTTCCGGTAGCACTGCTAACATAAACGGTGGAATGTGTGCTTTTTGTTATTTTCTTCAGTACGTTTGAGAGTAAAATAGCAACTGTGACTGTACGCAAGTAACTAATGTCGAGCACTTTGTTGTTTTAGCGAGGACCAGAAAGATATATGGAGATGCTGCCACATGCTAACGCTCAAAACGTACAAATGAGAGGGCTTGGTGATTCTGTGGCCAAAAACCTTTTTTTTAAAAGATTTTTTTATGTCTTGATGCTAATATACCAACTGGGTAACAGTTTTGTCCATTTTAGCATCTATTTTGAAGTTGAAAATTAATTAAAGCGCATTTATTGAAATTGAACTCCCAAATCTGAGGGGGAAAAAAAAATCCATTTCAGTTTCACATATTGTAACATTGCAGCAACATTACTTTTTTTTTCTGATATGATGTGGATGCAGATCTTTTCTGACTAAAATGCACAAATATTTGAGCCGTGATTAATGCTAGGTAGATTTTAACCCATGGACAGCGAACCAAATTTGGTTCCTGGTGCCTTGTGAAAAAAAGGAATTAAGTCGGCAGGTGGAGTTTAAAGGTTATGGCTCTGTTTATCATCACCAGCATATCTTGGATTACGCGTGAAGTTGGCAATCATTTTGAAAACCATTAAAAAAATGTGTAACTAACAATTGATTTTATTTTTAGTGCTTTACATTTACAGCTTGAGCATCAATACAACTGATCCCGGTTAAGTTATTCGAATTTAAATTAAAATGATTTAAGGCTTTTTGATGCATCTAGTGTTTATTTTAATAGGTGGTAAAAATGACATATACTTACTCCATATATCAAAGTTTTACATTTGGTTGCTGTGCACCTGTTGTTTGTTTACTCTATTTGTAGCTTTCTCAGATTTGTTTCCCAGACTCTCTTGGGGTAAGTGAACGTACCACCGGCACAACCTTTTTCTCACTTCCTGCCCCCACCCTCTGCGTTATTTTTGATAGCGTTCAAATATTTTCTTTAATTGTCACGGGTAAATATCAGATATTGATGGCTTGGACCTTGTTTGGTAGCTTGATAATTTTTTGGGACTGGATTGTTTTCCGACAAAACTTGAGGAAAAAAAACAGATGTGAGAGATAACATTTCAACTTGGGCACCCCTTTAAAAAAATCAATAAACTTGATTTGATAGTCTTTTGATCTTGTGTCTGTGTCATTTTGTCATGTAATCATAAATTCCAAAAATGGGGGGGGGCATCCATATATTTAAGGTTATCCGCCATTTGAAAAGAATTTTTCATATTTTATGATTACAAGTTTTGCTTTGCTTTACTGTCTGCCTCCTTAAGTTGTAGTTCGACATCCCTGCCACTTTGAGGCACTGTTGATTCAAATGGAAGCTGTTGTTGAGTAGTCATTCCTCGTAGCATCATGGCAGACACGTGACATTTATCTAATTCTTTAATGTGCAAAACGTTATTTATTTATTTTGGACAATTGTATGCTTTTTGTGAAATTCTGTTTTCCCTGTTTCTTCTTTATAAAACATGATTCAGGAATGAATATGAACTACAATGGAAATGGTGTGCAATCAGCAATCACAGTGAGCAGGAAGAACATTTGGGAAGTAAACAACTAGTAAAGTCCAAATACTAATATCCATCAAGTATCTTATCACTGGTTGCCAAGAAGGCCCACACAAACATAATACAAGCCCCTCCTAACTATTCCCTTTCCCCCCCTCCACCCACTTTGTCTCAAAATACATAGACAAACTTGTCGCTCTCAAATACAGATGGCACATTGAGTGTCCAGGGGAACGGAGAGGAAGACTCACCAGCAAAGTTTGGAAGAGGATGGGACTAGAATCTGATCCTTACGGGAGGTTTGTTTGATGCCTATCCCCGGTTGCAAACCTGATCTGATTGACTGACCTTGCCCCTCTGCCAACAACGTGTATTTATGTGCAGGTTTTCCATTAGATGAACGAAGACGGACGATCAAGCTAGAAGGGAAAAAGAAGACGCATGTTGAGAGAAGTCCAAGGTCCTTGATGGGACTTTTAATGAGTAGCTGGTAAGGACTCCTTGCGATCTTTTTAAAGCGTCCTTGCTGGATTATTAGTATGGACAAGGCAGGTATCTGTTGAGAGTTACCATTGGTAAAGAAAAGACGTCAGCGAGAGAACTCTTGTTTCTGGTCCTACAAGACAGCCATGGACCAAGACGCAAAGGGTGCCGAGGAGAAAATGGTCAGCAAGGCCCTGGTGGAATTCAATGCCACCTTGCAGGCGGCCGTGAGGGAGGTCCACATGGACGTGAGCGCTTTCAAGCAGCGCATTGAGCAGCGTATCGGTGAGATGAGCGCCTCCAGTGGGCCTCTGGCCGAAGCAGTGGGCAGGCTGCAGGAGGAGAACCTGCAGCTCCGATCCAAGCTGGAGGCCCTCAGCCACCTGGTAGAGTCTCTCGCTGGGGTGCAAATCGACAGGAACTCCCCCACCACCGTGTCTAAAGGAAAGAATAAAGAACAGGGTGTGGACAACGGGCTCACAAAGATGCAGTCTCGGAACCAGGAATGCCAGAAGGTCCAAGTGGGTATGACTACCGGAACCCTACCACCATGGAAAACAAAGGAAATTAATGTGAGTATTCAAAGGTGATCCCTCTCAATCATTAATTTAGCCCTGAAATAACTAAAAAATCTAAACTCTTGAGGATTTTGATGCTTAAAAAAAAGAAGACCAATGGCCTGAGCAGACAAATAAAAGAAATCAATAACTTTCTAGGTCTAGTAGGAAACTGGTATGAGGTGTGTAAGGTCCAACAGGTATGTAAAATGTCCAGTTTACTGTGAATAGGTTTAGAACTTACAGTCAAGTGAAAGTTTGTTTACCTTCGGCAGTTTCTGCCTTAAATTTGTTTTTTAGATGTTGTTTAAACCAAGGCTAGGGACCAGGGATGCAAGAACATACCAAACAGTTTCAGGGTTGCGAGGAACTGAAAAGGTTGGGATCCACTGACCTGAGCAGACAAAAAAAAAATCAAATAATGTTTTAGTTTAGAACTTGACCCATAGGGTTCGACAGGCATTTCAAATTTCTGGTTGAATACAATTACTCCTCAAAAAGCGTCTGGCACAGCTGCCAATCATCCAACCCACAGTAATTAAATGAAAATGACCAAGTGTTTCTTAGCCGAAATGACCTGAAAGTATCCAACTGATGCTAAAACTCTTGTAGGGATATGAATCTGCAGTCCTGATCTTTGCATTGACAGGTTTCTCCCTAAACTATGATTTTAGGGATGGTTCCGCAAAACCAGGGATAAGGATTAGGATGCCGCAGTTTTCACGGCTTGCAAGGAACTGAAACAGTTGAGAAGCAATGGCCTCAACAGACGTACCGAAAATAAATACTTTTTAGGCTTGACACTTTCTTGCATAATACTCCGATGAATTTGCACAAAGTCTGGTTTTGTGCGAACACCTCCAACTCGGTATCCCATTACTGCCAATCATCAAAGCCGAAAGCCAGACTGACAATGTGGAAATGAGCTAGCCTCCCTCAAATATAATCATTACTGGAAATAAATAATCCAAATGATCTTGATGCCAAAACCCTTGCAGACATTTGAACCTGTAGTCTAGTGTAAGTTCTGATCATCTGACTTTGCTAGCGTTTGTTTTTCGGTATGTTTTCTGCAAAATGAGGTCCACGGGCAGTGGTGTAGAACTTAGCAACATCAATCTATGGTTGCGATGAACTGAAAATTCACGTCATTAAGTTATCATTCTTTGATTGATAGTAACTTCTCATCAGTAATATCATTTTGCGCGATTATATCCTCACACACTCGCTCCCTTCCCTAACGCCCTTTTCCACTCGTGGCCTGCAATTTATTGCCGCCGCCAAAAGGTCACAGCTATTATTGGCGCCACGCTTTGCAGTCCAGAGTGGCCTCGTTGGGCCGGGCATGTGCTCTGTATCGGCTTTCGTCATATTCCTTCCTAAACGTCGTCCACGCGTATGAACGCAAGGTAGTAGTGACACCGATATAGTAATCGATACCTGCTAGTCAAAGAGCTTAAAGAGACCCATGCATATATCACGAGTAGAATAGTTCTTTTAATATATCATGTCATGACGTAGTCATGTGGCAAAAATCAACCTCTCCGTGGCGAAGGAATATTCGCTCCTGACTCTCAAATCTCTTAATGGAAAGTTGAATTGCGTTGATTGACCTATCAACAATAAATAACCCCAGGAAGAAGTGGGATGATGACCAGAAAGCCAGAAATAGAGCTTCATGTGACATAGGAGAGTGTCCGGCTGCCAGGATCTTTTCATCTATGCTTTTTTTTAATTTTATTTTTTTTTAAATTTAAAATGGTTTAGAGTTGGGGGGCAGGGGGATGCCTCACCTCAGGTGGATGCTCGGGGCCCACGCTCCATCGGCCCAACCCTTTGCACGCCTCTGACAGGACAGACAAAAAAGACTGCAGGACCCCTGCTTGAACTTGAATAGTTATCAGCCGTTTTTCAGACCTACAGTATCGGGGTAATCTTTAGGCTGATCCATTAGAGGGGGCATGCTGGCGTTTCCGTGGTTCCAAGATGTTCACAGAGGTGGACGAAACTTGCGTTTTAAATGGATTACAGGTGTCAGACGGAGTCAGACTGCGATATCCTACTGAGGCTATCGCGGAGCCCACAGATCACGCAGGCGCTAATCTCCCATCCCGGTGGCGAGTTGACAGATTGGGGCTCTGGCTACAAGCGCTGCCAGACCTCCAACTGCCTGTCTGTGGAAAGCAAAAAGCTTGGGGTGTTTGTAGCAGGATGGGGGGGATACAACTAATGGCCACGTTTCAGGGTGATATTCTTAGGCGCTCCCCCCTGATTTTGCAAAGCATTCATTTGGGGCTATACTGAGACACAAGAACAGAAAGGAAACTCTTGCAAACGAGGGGGGATTGCGACATCTAAAATAGCCTCTCAGTGGGAACATACATGGCCTCAGCTGTCAATGAGGAGACTCTTCCACCTGCTAGAGACATTAGCAAAAGGCCTGTAATTGAATGGGACACATTGGATTCGTCTGCCTTTGTTGTCATCATTTTTTTTTGTTCATAGCAGCCTTTGTGAGCCAAAAACCTTTGATAATAATTGGTAATATAAAATGAGCAATTAAATGAAATATTCTAAAATTATACATGTAGTAATTCACTTAGTCAGATTCTGTTCTTTGACCAAGTTCTGTGGTAAAAAACGTACTTTTACGGCACATGAATTGTGACGGACAATTGCAGGATGTTGAGTGGGCTACATTGCTGTCATGTACGAGTTTATTTTAGCGCAAGTCGGCTTAAAATGCCTCTGTGGAATTATCGTCCACGATGACAGGGGATACACCCTGGAACGTAAACAGTCAACAAGAGTAGCGTTGTCGCGTTGCTAAGGCCGACACGCAAATAGACAGGACGACAGCTGCGTGGGTTACATCACACAAACCAGCCAATTGTAATATCGATCAAAATAAATCATCACTCTTAATTTGGCCTGTTTTAACCCTACAGCCTTATGTGAAACACATAAAAAATTGAGATGTTTTGTACTGTGCCAAAATAGGGAATGGGGGCCCAGGCAGAGAAACACATTGGCTCAGTGGAGCAAAAGAACGGGAAGCAAGGTGAGCATAGCGCCCCTTTTTTTTTTTTTTTTCCCCTCCCCCTCCTCTCCTCACAGTTGAACCAGTCATGTTAACATCCTAAACTTTTGCTTGTTTGGCATTTTTAGAATGCTCAGCCCAGTCCCACATGTCTCTCACCTCCATCACCAGAGCCAGTGCGATGCCAGGTAAGTTCCCTCTGCCATGATTTCCAAGCTATTCGTTGATTTAAAATGTGTTTTGATGCGTTCAGTGCAGGAGAAGTTTGACAGTCCCACTGAACCTCATCTTCCCATCACCGCAATGACTAGAGTTAGCTCGGAAGCCCCAGTCGTTGCCCATACAACAGCTCCTGTGGCTAAAGCCGCAACAGAAACCACAGTAAAATTCAAAAATACAAGTGGTGAGTAGAAAAATTGCATTATTTTCACGTCATGTTATAAACTGTTGACAATGCAAATCACTTGTAATGAATTATTAAGGTTCACAACTGAAAAGAAAATGTTACCTAGCTATAATTTGTTGTGTTATGAATGGATGATTTATCTTGGCTCTGTACAGACGGGTAAATAGTGCCATCTGATGCGTCAGGTCCCTGTGCTTTGGTGCCGAGTGACAACTGATCAGTATGTTACGCATTCTTTCCATATTCAGATGAACCCCAGCCACATCTTCCAATCAGTGCTATGACTTCCAAAGCCAATCCGGAAATAGCACCCAAATCTGCTCACTCAGCACTCAAAGTACAGGATCCATCCGAGGAATATCATCCTGAGAGAGGTCCGTTTACAAAACAGTTACAACTACTGCGACAACAAGATCCGACAATTTTTCAGCCAATGAGTGACAAGCGATGGTCACCAAGGCATTGAGGAGTTGAGAAAATGACTTTGACTAGTTGAGACCTAGTCAAGAGGATTGAAACGGAGTTTAGAACAAGTCTGATGAGTTGAGACCAAATTAAGACCAGGGCTTTTAAGAGTTGAGATGAAGTCTAGACCAAGTCTTTGCAGGGTCAATGGCCAAGCTGTGACCAAGACTTAAGAGTTGAAACCAAGATTTTGAGGGGTCAAAAACAAGACTTAGAAGTGTTCAGACAAGACTAGACCAAGAGCTTGAGGGGTTGAAACCGAGTCAAGATCTAGACTTCGATTAGTTGATGCCAATACTCTAAAGCATTGAGTCACAACTTATATTGAGACAAAGAGGAGACATAGACATTGAGGACTTAAGACCAAGTCAAGACAGGGACTTTTAGGGGTTGATACTGAGTCAAGACCAACTCAAAGTCTTGGTTTTGACTCTAGCTAGACTGACTCTAGCAAGACCTTAAGCTGTTGAGATAAAGTAATGATGGAAACTTTGAGGAGTTGTGGCCAAGAAAAGTATTTCCTCTCTAAGGTGTACCTGGCTCAAAGGACCTTGCATCTCATGATGAATTAGCCTCTCCATCCCTGGCTTCTTTGGCACATCTTCCCATCACAGCTGTGAGCAGAAGCAACCCCGACACTTCTCCTGCACCTAATAAAGTTCAGACTCCACCTTTGCCTGAAGCCCAGAACGTAAAACCAGGAGAGTATCCATTTCGACGTGGTGAGTCCTTGATACCAAATCAATGGCCATATCAGTTTTTGGGTTCCCTTCTGAAATGGGTCTTCTGATTAGATGTCAGCGATACCAAACCGCAATCAAGTCTCAAAACCAACACAGAGTCTCCACCAAATTCTACACCGGCATCCCAGCACCCTGTTAAACCTGGGGAATTCCCCTTTAAGAGAGGTAGGTCCCATCTGAATTACGAGGAACCTGTCTTAAAAGAAGGTTTGCTGTCATGTATACTTAAACATGTTTTGCTTCCTCAATGCAGCTCCAGTTCTCAAGACGCCAAGTCCGAGTCTGAAGAGAAGTGTCAGCTTTCCTCAACCGGCAGGTAAAAACGAGTAAATCCCTGTCTGATGTTTTAGAATGACACATGAGGTTCCGCTCCAATCTTGATAGCTCCGGCTCAAGTTTTGATAACTCCGACTTCTGGATCTCTCTTGGCCGAGATACAAGTGGACTGCATGTGTATCTCTTCAGTTTTTTAAAATAATTTTCTTTCATCTACAGAAAAGTTACTTCCCTCCAAATCAATCATAAAACCAGGTTTGTCATCTAGTTTTGAAAAGTAAGTCAACTATGGGCCACGATGTAAATTTCCTATACAGATATTTGTATCTCCAGTCAATTGAGCTGGTTTTCTCTCTCCAGGAAGGCAAATTCATCTCCAGTGGAGTTTAAGCAAGATCTGACCAAGTCTAACACTCTCCCTCGTGCTGGCGGAGCTCAGGCCAAACGCGCCCTCTTCGAAAGAATGAACTCCGAGCCGATAAAGTTTGTCACATTGAAGCATTTCCCTTTACTTAAACCTCATACACAGAATTCCCCCCAAACTTCCAAACTAAGTCAGCAAAGTTCCAATTATCAGATGTCTCTGAGAGATTAAAGCAGGGTACACACATAGAGAAAAATTGGAAAGAATTTGAGCATTTTTTTCCCCGTCAAAGGCCTAATTATCGCTTGTCTCTGGAAGATTTTTATGACAGACTGATTTCCAGATGCTAATTTGCATTTGTATTCAATAGGCCCAAGGATTCCAAGCCCAAACTGAAGCGCTCCCAGAGCTTTGGCGTTTCCAGCGCAAGTGGTATAAAACAAATCCTGTTGGAGTGGTGCCGCTCAAAAACTATCGGCTACCAGGTACAAAAATTGTGATACTCCACATTGGAACTTAGGGATCACATTCAAACTCTGGAGCTTGAAAGTCAATAACTGTAATGTGACACCTTGTTGAATAAATACTGTATGAATTGATCAAGAACAGTAAACTATCTTAAGCTTTTTACAATCAACAACCCAATAAAACCCCAAATTATGATTCAATTTGGGGCCCCCGAACCTCAGATTTTGGGAAATATTACTTGTTTCATAAACTAATAAAATGTTCTTCCCGCAGAACATCGACATCCAGAACTTCTCCTCGAGTTGGAGTGATGGCATGGCCTTTTGCGCCCTGGTCCATTCCTTCTTCCCGCTGGAGTTTGACTACAACACACTGAAACCTGCTAACCGCAAGCAAAACCTGCAGCTGGCCTTCACTACAGCTGAGTACGTTTTTTCATTGGGGAAAGTCGTTTTGGTTTAGATGTAGGAACACGACTGCCACCATTCAAACCAACGGAGGCCTGGTCTTTATTTACTCGACTGCAGATGAACTGAGATATCATATATTACACAGCCTCAATTTGACGCAATACATTCTAAATTAACCACGCTTGCCTTCTGGTGTCAGAACCCAGGCTGACTGTCTCCGTCTGATCGAGGTGGACGACATGCTGGAGATGGGCGACAAACCGGACCCCATGTGTGTGTTCACCTACGTTCAGTCCCTCTACAACCACCTGAAGACATTCGAGTAACTACTGTAACTCTGTATCAGAGAAGACTGCAAAGATGCACATTTTTGTTGTCATATAACCACACTTTGAAGAAGAATTGCGGCGCGAGTGTTAAGTTGCGTGTGTCTCTTATGCTGTTGCTGTGTTTACAAAAGGGTCTTTTGAAGCTAAGCCCCACTATTTAACAATAAGGTCATCACAACTGCTGAGGTGGATGTGCAGATGCAATGTGGACATGCTCCAGAATAGCACAAGATGCATTTTGCAACGTGTCAAAAATAAAGCCATTTTTTAATGTTTTCCTTTCTATAAAATTCTGTTAGCCACCTATGTATTCTCCATTGCGTTTAGCGTTAGTCGCGGAAGCGCTGGAGCCTATCCATGGAAGACCAAAGCTGAGATTCAAACCCAGAACTGCACTACTCTGAGGCAGACGTGGTGCCCTAGGAAGAATAAAGAATGTACAGAAACTGACTGATGACAGCCCGCATATCGCCACCTACTGGCCAAATTAAAACATTACAATTTACACTCCGTGTTTCTTCAGTGGGCATTCACAGGTCTCTTAAGTACACATGATATAAAATTATGCATTTAGAAAGATAACACACGTTTTGATTGACATGAAGAATACCCTGTAGTCATTGTGTTTGTAGTTTACAGTTGTGTAGAATTGTTTTTGTTTTTTCCGTGGCAATATGTTATTTGTTCATTACTAAGATAAGATAAGATAAGAATGCTTTTATTGATCCCACAGTGGGGAAATTTTCATTGTTACAACAGCAAAGATGTAGGTCACACAGGGGCGGCGGCATAATGTGGCCATTAATGTATAACATTGACGGCAAACATTTAGGATCAAACCTATGTAAATATACGCAGTAACGTGTATATACACATGTATATACACACCAACCTACATCTACATAAAAAATATGAGGAACACTCATTTCAGCCTGTACATAGTACAGAGGAAAAAATACTCTAAGTGACAGTGCTGCAGTGCTGTAGTGAAATGTAAGGAACAGCATTGGATAAAAATAAAACTAGACTAACAGTAGTGGGGAATGTTGAGTATTGCACGGTATTACAGTAGTCGGGAATATTGGGTATTGCACGATATGAGCTCAGGTGCAGGACTGCAGGACTACCCATTTGTCCATGAAAAATTACCTCTTTTTTGAATGAAAATTCTGAATATTCTTTACATATTTGTTGATCACCTGAATTGAAAAAAGTCAATTATGTCTGTTTATTTTATTATATTTAACATAATTATTATATTCATTATTGTTAAAACTTCATAATGAATATTTACCATCATCAACAATTACGTCATAAAAATAAATCCCAAAATATATTTACTAAATATACATATATAATATTTTAAACATGAGTGTCACAAACACGTAATTGTCATAAATACTTCACACAGTCACATTTTTAATTTAATTTGAGTTGTCTGTATTTTCCAACATTTCTTGAGGGTACGAACGCAACTCTTCCTAGGGTTACCAATGTATCAAAAATGTGAATTACCTATTTTTGCCATTAACACATTTATTATTGTTCTTTATGCTAATTAAAACTGTTATTTCTAAAAATGTTTCTTGTATAGTTTTAAATCACATGACAAAACTGCATAAAAACAGTAATGTATGCCAAAGGTTAATTTGAACGACGTTTTTGGTTTTCCCCAACATTTCCTGAGGCTCATGAACGCACCTCTTCCCAGTGACCAGGCATCCCTTCCGGTAGATGAGGTCAACTTTTCCCTAGATCCGCCATTTCAGTCCGGGAGTTTTCTTGTTGTACAGTAGTTTGGGGCTTTCTTGGCTCATTTTATCACACAAAACACTAGTCTGCAAGCCTTTCGTCTCTCTACGATCACGTAGAAACCCTCCGCTCGGCTACATAGCTTGCGAGAACGCGCCTCAAGTCGTGATAGTGCTCCTTTTTTTTCAATGCCGGGGGAGCGTCCCTGACCCAAAGTTTTTTTGTATGAGTTGCGGATAAAAAAAAGCGAGGCGAAGGGGGGGAACAGGGCCTCGAGCCTCGGGGCATTCATTGTTCAGTCATGGCCGGTAATTTTGACGCCGAAGACCGCGCGAGTTGGTACTGGGGCAGGCTGAGTCGCCAGGAAGCCGTTTCTCTCTTGCAGGGACAGAGGCACGGCGTTTTCCTGGTGAGGGACTCCATAACCAGCCCCGGGGACTATGTGCTGTCTGTGTCCGAGAACTCCAAAGTGTCCCATTATATCATCAACAGCATCAGTAATAACCGACTATCCGGATCAGGTAACGCTTCTTGTTTGTGTTTTGTGCTCCCAACTCCCCGTTTTCCTGATCCACTGTAACTATTTTAAAAATGCCGTCCGACTTGCTAGGCTGTGGCCCCCGTCGCTCCGCCTTCGGAACGAAACCGCCATAGTGGAAAATCCAATTGGACGCCTTTGGTGTCATAATACCATCGGACTTCCACTATACCCCCGAGGCGCTTGTGTATTATGTTTTTTGAGTGTGTGTTTTAGAATTCGGCTTCTGTAAAAACACGTTACAGCCTCTTAATTTTAAGATAAATTATAAGTTGTAGGTGGCGGTGGAAGGCTGTGGTACGTTTGGGACCTAGCTTAGTAGCCTACATAGCATGGTAGAATAGAAATGTTAATTGTACAAACACAAATAAAATAATAATATAGTGATCAGCCGTACACTTGAATTCAAGATGGAAAAATAAAATAATCAGTCATTCTTGTGAAATTGGGTTTTGAATTTCGCTGTAGTTAGATTTTGTGCTGAAGTGGTCCATTTCTAAATCCAGTTTGGTTACTCTGGGCTAAACACCCCAGCAACCAATCAAGACTACTTTAAAATTGGGACTAGCCATAGCCAACTTAAATTGAAGCTGAAAAAAGCAAATCCCAAGCCATATTTCTGAAATTCTCTTTAGGATAGTGTTAAAGTTTAAGTGCTAAAATGGCACAAACACACACAAATGCAATTTGGTATCTTTGGACTCAGCACCCCACCTGGCAGCATTTTCTAATTGTGATGACCTGTTCACTTGGGGAAAAAAATAGAGAAAAGATAAACATTTGTCATACTAATGAAATTCTGTTTAAGTGGCACTGTCATTTTTTTCTAAATGCAGTTTGGTTGCGCTTCTAATTTAAGATGCTAAATTGTCCGTAGGTGTGAGTGTGAATACTTGTGTTCGCCCAGCGATTGGCTGGCGACCAGTCCAGGGTGTCTCCCGTCTCTCACTATAAAAATGAATGGATAGATGTTTCTTAGGCAAGCAGCATTGGTGATGTGGGCTGGGTTGCCTTCTTTGCTAACTGCTGCAAGCTTCCTCTTTTTTTTTTTTTTTTGAATGGAACTGGGCAGACTGTGCTGTCACAACCGGAGGTGGAGTGTGGGGGGATGACTGCTCACATCGGCCTCCGTGGAATGTCTGTCATCCGGCCTGGTCGTGCTCTCGCACAGCCCAGCTTCTGACTCTTACTGCCACTGTGCTCACGGATCTTTATTACACAACTTTTACCCTTTTCTTGGCTGTCCTCGGCCTCGGTCTGCTTTTACCACCTTGTGTATCCTGTATGGCGTCAATGTAACAGAGCGAGTCGATGGCTGTTCCCAAAATTTATTTTGTTGCTTTTTCTGCTGCACGCTAGCGACTTGGCATGATACTGCTCGACTTGAGTTTGACAGTCTTAAACTGGGAAGACCAACCCTGTCGCTGTAGCAGAAAAACGCAAGTAATATAAGGCCCATTTAAATCTTTGTAATTACATATATTAAAAGTTGACAGTAATTATGCCACACTTATCATTAAAAAAACAACTTTACTAGATTTTATTTTTATTTTTTTTTACAATGTGTTCAATGTGCCCCCACTATAGTTGATTAATATTGCATTTGTGGAATATTAATTAAGCAGAAAAATCAGTCTGTTTTTGCATCCATCTCAGGTGGCTGCCATCATTTCAGTTGCCTGCAAGAAAAGAGAGCGACAGTCATTGAATGGGACAAACAATCAAACACACAAATGCAAAGGGAAAACATTTGGAACGGGCATGGAAATTAATCGGTTATCTGTATTTTATTCTGACAAATACCGGAATTGGCATTTGGTCTTTTTTTGGGGGCAGTCTAGAACGGATTAACAGCATTTGATTTTAAGATATCACTGTTGAAAGTCCTTGGTGGAGCTAATCAAGCCTCCTCAGGTCTACATTTTTCTGTTCTGTTTTTTTTTTTTTTTTTTTTAAACCAAGCACTCATTCCTTCGCCAGGCGTGGCTCCTCCGCGGTTTCGTATCGGGGATCAGGAGTTTGAGGCCCTGCCTGCCTTGCTGGAGTTCTACAAGATCCACTACCTGGACACTACCACCCTCATCGAGCCCATCACCAAATCCAAGCACATGGGATTCATCAGTTCCTCCGCCGGTGCGCCCCCGCAGCAGACCGAGGAGGCCGAGTTCGTCCGAGCGCTCTTCGACTTCCTCGGCAACGACGATGAGGACCTCCCGTTCCGCAAGGGCGACATTCTGCGCGTGCTGGAGAAGCCCGAGGAGCAGTGGTGGAACGCCGCCAACCAGGACGGGCGTGCCGGGATGATCCCCGTCCCCTACGTGGAGAAGTACCGGCCTGCCTCGCCCACGGCTGCTGGCCCGGGTGCCCCCGTCGCGGGCACGGGACAAGGGGGTCAGGTCGGGGGCGTGGCGGCTGGCGCCGACGGAACGGGGCCACCTCCGGCCCTGGGTGATCCGGGCCAGTACGCCCAACCTGTGGTCGCCACTCAGCTCCCTAACCTACAGAACGGGCCGGTGTACGCCCGGGCCATTCAGAAGAGGGTGCCCAACGCCTACGACAAGACGGCACTGGCTCTGGAGGTAGCGTTATTTTTTTGTTTTTGTTTTTTTGTCCCCCACCCACACCCCTCCCGCTCGGGCCATCCCCGACATTCACCGTTGTCCTCTTTTGCCTCAGCCGAGAACGCGTCGCCCGCTAAATGGCCTCGTCACGCCTGTGCGCACTTGCACAAAAGTGGCTTTACAAATGCGAGCTGACGGCGCGCACAGACGAGCGTCTGAATGCAACACTCTGTACATTGTAACGGGAGAATCTCATTGTGTGGCCCAGGCAAGCAAAGCATTCTGGGAGCTGATAGTTCAGCAAGTCGACTGAGTGATTCACAACCTCTGTTAATGTGAAACCTCTGAAATCGTGTGTGCCGCAGGAGGACAATTAAATGTTCTTTTGCTAGATGGCACGAGGTGCAATTGTCTAGCCACCTGTTTGCCCAGAGCCCAGACTTCACTCGAGGTCAGTTTGTGGGTAAATGGGGGGGGGGGGGAATCATTATTTCAATTAGGGGTGGGCGATATGACGATATTAGATCGTTAAGCGAGTCAACGTGTTCACATCTCATAAAGCCGGAAGAATGTTTGATCGTCTACATGGCACATTTTAGCTCGATGGCGGCGCAAAGCCGCTGACGCGTATACCCGACCAACCGATCACAGCACGCACAGTGCACCGTACGTGAAACTCCCCGCCTCCCTGTTTGTTTGTATACAGCGGGGAGCTATAGCGAAAAGTCACCATGAAGCAGAGTTGGTCCAGAAAAGAAACTCCACATCCACAATGTCGATTTGGTTTGGCTTTTCCTCGGAGGAGAAAGCGCAAACCAGTTGTTTGCAAAGTTTGCAGGGACTCGGTTCGGACGTCAGATGGCAACACGACAAAACTGTTTAATCATTTGCGGAGACAGAGACAGCACCCAAAAAACTACGCCGACAGCCAAAGCAAACGGAGATCAGACACATGGTAGCCAGAGGCAGTCGCTAGCTCCAAGCTAACGCAACCCACGGTAACACAGCCATTTAACAAGAGCACTCCATATGAAAAAACAAGCAAGCGGTGTAAAGAAGTAACTGAGGCAGTGACTTATTACCTTGCTGAAGACATCATTCCCATTAAAACAGTGGAAAACCAGGGCTTTAAAAGACTCTTCAAAGTACTAGGCCTGCGTTACGAGCTGTGTTATGTTTACATTGTTACCTTTTATGTTTACATTCACTGCACATCTTGATAAAAATTGGCACTATTCAAATGAAAACCTGTTCAGAAAGCTTAGCTGACTTAAAATGTATTTTTTTATTATTTATAAAATTATATTGTATTATTTTTCTCTTAGTTTCATACACATTTTAAATATGTTTTATTTTGTTTAACATGAGGAAAATGAGGAAATGTTCAAATTAGTGTTAAAAAAACGATGTAAAAAAAAGAATCGTGATAAAATCGTGATCGTGATTTTATTTAGAAAAAAATTGTGATCAGATATTTTTGCCAGATCGCCCACCCCTAATTTCAATACATATATGTACTAGGGATGTCGCAATATCCAAATGTCATGATACGATAATATCACTATATGAACCTCACGATATGATAATTATCACGATATTTTGGAGAGGTTGTCGATGTATTGCTTTTAAAGCTCACGATATAAAAGCTCACAATCCTGTAAAAAATAATAAATGAAAAAAATATATGTAAAAAGAAAAAGAAAAACATCAATAGTATGGTTTTTTTTTTTACATAACATTCACATGGAAATAGATGACCTACAATGACCGAACACACAATATTGAGGCACTTACTTGCTAATGCATGCACACATTGTGAATCAGGTTAATTTGTGGAGTAACTCAAATATGTTATATTCTTCTATATCTGGGGATTAGCGTGGGTCTTAAACATCGATCCATCCATAGGTGGCAAAAAAGTGCATCAAATTAAACCGCACTAATAAACTAACCACCAGAGGGTGTTGGACCTGAAAAAATGGAAAACAACTTGGGCTTTTTAAACATATTTGCTGCTATTAATATCGTGACACAAAGACAACGATATATTGTGGCAACTTTAATATCACGATATTGCCAATATTGTGACATCCCTAGTATGTACTTATTCTAGCCATCTATCTATCTCTCTTTTAGAGGAAGTCAAATAGACAGGGTACGTTTATTGAAGAACACATGGACATGCGGCACACAAAGGCGCACTCAGTTACTGACACAGTTACTCTTTTTTTCATTTGATGGATCTATATGACCTAGAATTTGTTTTTCATGCAAATGTTTACAATAATTACAATTAAACTAAACAAATTCGGATACATCACCGCCATAGCAACGAAACCGTCGTACAACAGAGCACTCCCTGTATATGATTCTGTTGCTGCTACTGCTTTGCATGCAGCCGCCGCTCACCTCATATCTCACCGTCTCTTTGTGAGTTCTGCCGTTTAAATGATTTGAGGTCCCGTCGCAGACTGACAAGCCCGATCATTAAGTTGCCATTCAATGACGTATACTGTGGATTAAACTGGCCGCGACCCGACGGCATAACTCACTCGGGCGGTGTAATGGTGAAATCGAATACTGCTAAGTGTGCGTGGTTTGCAACTTAAATGCATTTTGGCTGCTGGCGAAGTGACACCATGATGGTGATAAAGTAGATTTACTGCATCCCGTCACTGAGATGATTAGACAGACTTATTTGTGAAGAGTAGCTTCAGCACGAAAGCGGATCTTGAGCCAATTGCCTTGCAATCGTGTTGCGTGATGCATGTTTTGCTTACAATATTTGGAAACGGTTGTACTACTAGAATAATTGTAATAGTACAAGAATGGTCACGTTCAAGAAAAAATGTCAAAATCTTAGGAGAATAAAGGAGGTAGATTTCCAGAAAAAAAGACAAGGACAATATGAGGATAAAGATGTTCTTCTTCTTTCTATCAATAAAAATAGAGAACATTTTACAGAAACTCGTAATAATACAAATAAAGTAACTGATGTTTTCGATCAGTGTTTGTTTCAATTTTCCATGTAATTTTTGTTTGTGTGGTTTCCCCAGGTGGGCGACATGGTGAAAGTGACCAAGATCAATGTGAACGGCCAGTGGGAGGGCGAGTGCAAAGGCAAGCGCGGCCACTTCCCCTTCACCCACGTGCGACTGCTGGAACAACACCACCCGGACGACGAGAGCTGAGAAACGCTCATTGATGGCGTCCCACCTCTTGCGCATCTTTGTGTCAGGGGAGGGGAACAAAAACACAAAACTACAGAAGCACACACCCACAAAGCAAACCTACGAGCTAAACAGGTCGCAGGCCCTCGAGGCCAACAGGGACGAGCTTAGATTGAACGCCTTCTTTTTTTGATGGACGCCGGAGCTCAGCTGAACAAGAGCAGTGAAAATATTCCTGATTATTCGGTTGGCTAACACTCAAACCCAAAACGAGACAACACTTTAATTTTTGTACTTTTTGTTGTTGTTGTTTTTTTAATCGATAAGGTGTATGAATGAACCTATTTTATTTTTAGGTTGCATTCTCCCATGATGAATTTTTAACCCAAATGGCAACTCTGTTGTGCATGTTTCGTATTAATCGCTCATCACATGTGCGAACCAAAAAGTGTATGTTTACACATCCATCTTAGGGATGGGTGATCGATTATTGAAAGCCGATTAATTGTGTCTTGGAGCGTTGGATGCTAATTGGATGGCTACATGGAATGACGTCTGAAGAAAAATAGGTTGCGATACATCCATGCTAACAAACTGCTATGTAGTGGCATTATTTGGCTTAATGTAACTCTGGCATCAAAAGAGGAGTACAGAAGGTTCATTAACATTTATACAATTGTCAAATTGTGATAGTCAATCAAGGAAATGTAGTCAAATGCCCATGCCTAGTTGGGCCAAAACCCAAAACAGTTTTAACTCTCTTAGCTACCATTACCTCACTACGCTAACATGAACATTTTCTTTGTGATGCCAAATATAAAACTTTCTAGCCAAACTTCAAATGTTCTCTTTTACAATTCTATTAGCACCCAAATGGCTTCTAGTGACTTGTTAGCGAAGATGAAAGGTGTGCAAAATGGACCTTAATGCCCAACTTTCCCTGTACATCAAGGATAAACGGTATATCCACAATGCCCATCCTCACTCCAGCGATAAAACAAACAACTACAGTATAGATTGCTAGCCTAGCAACCAAGTGTTGCCACATTACACTTAAAGGAAAAAAAAAATCGTTTTGACACCAAACATGAAATTATCAGCCAAACTTAAGATGAAGATGAACAGGCTTAAGTGTCACCTGACTTTGCCTCATATTTGATCAATAAAGTGTAGTTAAATACCCTTCCCTAGTTCGGCTAGAACCCAAAGAAGTCACCTAAACTACCCGAGCTACCTTGCGTTGCCTTGCTACATTGAAATTACTGAACAAAAAGAGTTGGTGGTTGATATCTCGAGATCAAGAGAACTTATCCAAATGTCAGTCTTCTCTCTGAGTTTTATTAGTTGCTGTCTTCAACTGTATTTGATCATGGCAATGGAAATGAAATTGCAATGCTTAGTGTGCCTAAAACTCTTGCTACGCTAAACAATCTGAAATGGTTCATTGATGCATTGTTGATTTAAAATGTATCTTTCTGACACTAAATATGAAACCAAATGTCAGTCTTCTGTCGACTTGTATTAGTACCAAAAGTACCGCTAACAGATTGCTAGCAACGATGAGATGTTCCATCCCAAATTTAGCGAATGCTTTTTTTCTTCATTTTTGATGAAGGAACTGTTGTAAAATGCCAATCCTTTATTTGGCCAGATCACAATCAAGTCTAGTTAACTATCCTAGCTACCTATTGTTAGTGCCGTACGCTAAAATGAACAAAAAAATCTGGGAAGGATTCCCAAATGGTTTCTAACGGCTTGGTAGCAACGATGAAACAAGCAAACGGAACCTCTGCATCTGAGGCTACGCATGGTGTACCACCGGCCCAGTATTGTTCTGCCTCTCTCACAACTGATTTTATAGAAGGGAAACGTGTGTGTGTGTGCGTGCGTGCGTGTGGGTTTTTTTTTTTGTTTTAAACTCCAGAATCCTATCTCCAAATGTTATTACTACATTAAGACTGTGAACCTCAAACCATCAAAGACATTTCTGACCCAAATTTTATGGGCCACACTACAAATGTGCGGCAAGCTATGCTACGTTTAAAATATACACGCTAATTGTGATTTTGCCAAATAGTCCAAATAAGTTGTTACTAAAAAAATTTTTACCCAACTATCGGAGTAAAATCCACTCAAAACCAGCAGGGTGCTACATTTTTACAGCCTTTGTAGTGTCAGAGTTATTTTTAAGTTGCAAGCGTCTCATGAAAGTTACTCTAAAAAAAGAAGTGGAAGACAGTTTCTTTGTCAGTGTAACAATGCGATGTGTGCTTCCAGGCTGTGCTGAGATGTATATTACAGCAAACTGGTTTGTTAGCATGTCTGGCATTGTTAGAGGTTTAGACTGCATAAGAACAGACTACACGAGCGAGCGGCCTTAATGATGAGCCAGTCAGTATTGTTTGAAGAGCCTAACTGTTTATGCTTAAATAATTATTCAGCCAATCTTATAAAACCATATCTTTTTCTGAATTAGTTTTCAATCAGTGCCAATCACGGAAAATTATTTCTAAGCAGGCTAACTTGGTCTGTATTTGTATTTCTTCTGAATACATGCCAGTGGCTAGAATATTTACTCCATTATTTGTTCAAAGGAATGTTCGGGCAGCAGCAGACTTAAAGCTGAAATCAACCCAAATATACATTTTTTCAAGAATATGTTCCCAGCAGGCCCACTAGTTGAAACATGGCATTCTGTTGTGATGTCATTTTCATTCGACAGAAGTGACAATATGGCCGCCCCCAGAGATGGCAAAAAACGAGTGCATTTTGCTGCTTAATTTATATTCCACAGATGCAAAATTAATCAGAATGCTGTGTTTCAACTCGTGGGCCTGCTGGGAACATATTCTGGAAAAAAATATGTTTGGGTTGACTTCCGCTGTTAGTCATCAAGGAGTCATTGAGATTAAAAAAACAAAACATATTTCCAATTACAAGATAAGATGGGAAAATACTCCATTTCACAAGAACAAAAAACATTTTAAATCCAAATTATGGGAATAGTCATTATGAATAAATAATGAGATAAACAATTAAATCAAAATCATGAACTTAAAATGACCAGCCAGAGAAAAATCTGAATCTTACTAGTTGTTTTTTTCCCCAATTAATCACAATCCTATGAAAGCAGTTGAAAAATTACAAAAATAAAAACACAATTTTAGAAGAAAAAAGTTGTCTGTACCAAAATATTTCAAAAAGAAAAAAGTATTTTTACTTGAATAAAATCAGAAAAATTCTGAGGTGAAGTGTGTCATAATTCATTTCATGGAACGAAAGACAGTGTGAGAATAGTCATAATTTTTATTAGGAAAATATTTTAAATATGTATCTTTGCGCATTTATTCTCATTATGACTCTTGTCAAAGTGTTTTCCAACGTAGAAAATAAGGTATATGAGGTTTTTATTGTACGTTGAAAGTCTTCCTTTTAGGTGAAGTAAGCCATATTGCGAGGTTATACCTGATATTGGAAGAGTGAACTCGTAATTTTACACTGAAAAATGTAACATCGTCAAACTGGTCATTTTACAAGGGAAAATGCATTTAAAATATTTATATTTTACATTTGTTCATTCGCACATTTTAACTTTATTAAATACTTTTCTCAAAAAGTACAATTAAAATCTAAGTACATTTTGTCATGATCTCAATGACGAAGTTACTCCCTCATGCGGCCTTAATACTGCTTTGTATGTTTTAGACCAGAGGTAAACATGCTGCTAAATGCTAAAAGCGTCTGTTTTGGGGTTAAATGTTGGTCTTTTGTGTTGTTTTATTAATCTCGTGAATGCTTTTTAAAAAAAGTTCTGATTCCTAAACTCTTTTCGTAGCCTTGGGTAAAACATCTTAAATGGGATTATCGTAACTCATGTGAATGCTGAAGAAACCACTTACGAATCTGTTAACGTGCACCTTTATCCCTTCACTCCTTCCGAAAGTCTTTAAACCAAAAAATGAAAAGAAAAAACATTTCCTGCAGAGAGCTAAATAGTTTGTGCCATTCCACGCCACTGTTAAAGGACCACAAACAAGCAAAATGTAAGATTTTCCATTTTATTTTGTACATTGTCAAAGTGTTATGAAAATATATTTCAAGTCTTGTTTTATTTTTCTGTATGGTGTTATGTGTTAATAATATACCTAGTCAATAAAAATGTACCAAGATATGGACAGTTTGATTTTTTTTTTCCCCCTGGTGATGTGAAGCTAAAGCTAGAACCCCAAACCCAGGCTAGAAGCCCAAACTTCAAACCTGAACTTTGGCTTGAAACACGATTTTGAAACCTCAACCGTGACTTGAAACCTCATTTTCACAGTCCAAACACTACCCTTGAAAACGTAATTTGAAACCTACACTCTTATTTAAAATCCTAACTTTGGCTTGAAACCATGATTTGAAACAGCAAACCCGATCTCTGGCTTTAAACGTCTCCCCCCCCCCCCAAAAAAATTTTAAAATCGTGTTTTCTGACGTCATAACTAGAGCGAGTTCATGACGTTACGAAATCCGTTCGACGCAAATGATTGATTTTTACCAATGTTCACATTTTACTTTTTACTTTGACGCATTTGGATTGCAATGCCCACTTTCAGATCCGGTGTCTCTCAAAGTGACGTCAAGAATTGTCTACTTCTTACATATAACCCCTATATTTCTGTAAAGTACGAACGACGAATTGCAGAATTTCTTTAAATTCATAAGATGTATTCACTTGACGCGGTGTTGCGTCATTAATACGACATTTATTGCTTGATTTCGCATTTGTATAATGCAGTCTGGTCATGTGGATGGCGGGGAGTGTCGCACTCGTTTCATGCCGAGGAGGGTGGAGACGCGCCGGGTTCCCGGATGCTGCCCCGACGCCATATTTACCGTGGTACCGTGGTGCTTGTTGCTACTCCGCCGCCAGGAACCACCAAGTGGCCCGACAAGTCCTCCCTTTTCTCTCTCTCCCCCCTCCGGGACTTTTCCTTTTTTCGAACAGCACCCCCTCTCCACCACCACCGCATTAGCCGAGCACCATGGCGGACAGAGGGGACGCAGTATACCAGGCGAAGCTCGCCGAGCAAGCGGAGCGATTCGACGGTAAGGTTGATTTTTCGTCATTTATTTTTTTGCGGATGGGGCTGCGACCTCACTCGAGGTACGAACTCCCCGGCTTCCCTCCTCACTGGCCGGGTTGCTCCCCCCCACCCCCCGCGTAGGTGCCGCGGTTCACATGGATCTGCGGGGCTCGGTGGAAACAAAATGGCGGACATATATTCATTCGAATCGAATATTAAAACGTAAAAATGACTACTTAGCGACCCGGGGGGTGGGGGGTTGCGCTACCGACATATAAGCACCCCACTCTTCTATGTACATTTAGCATAGTTAATAACATTTGAAATGATAACTGAAATGCCCCCCCTCCCAACTCAGTAGCTAGCTGATTAGCCGCTAACCGAGCTAGCTAATTAGCTTGCTAGCCTTTCTTCCCCTCGTCACGCCGAACGCCGCTCACGGATTACGGCTACCCGATTCACCCCCATCCCATCAAAAGCACTGCATACTTATCAAAGGAGGAGTTTTGAATGACTTCAATGTAAAAAAATGTGGCCATTTTTTTGCCAGTAAAACAAACCGCCCCTCATTAAGTGGTTTATCGGGGAGGAGAGTCTGCCTTTCGTCCTAGTCGATTACTACATTTGTCAGGTTCAATGCTTTTTAATAAACAGAAAACATAAAATGTCAGGCTAGTTCAAGTTCCAAATGAATGGGTTAAGCCGTGCTGTAACGTAGACGGCATGTTTTGAGCTAGCTGGCCACCTAGCGTCGACATGCTAATTGGTGACTGATTTTTTTTTTGTTTTTTTGGGGGGCGGGGGGGGGTCTCTTTGATTCACAGCTCCTTTGCATTTGATTGTAACCATAAAGGTTTACAGTCACACTTGCTCGATAGGGGCTCATAATAGTTCTTAAATAAGCAGCTCACGGTGGACCAAAAGCTGGGTACTTAAACCCTAAAACTGGTCTTAAAACGCTAATTTGCATCTCTTAACCTTTATCTAAAGCTGTCTGGAAACCATATTTGGAGACACAACCCAATATGGAAACACATTTGAAACCTGAACCTTGGCCAGAACCCCCATTTTGAAAATGTACTCTGGCTCGAAACCCTATGTTGTTGTGCTAAAACTGCTGTTGAAACTGTAATTTGCAACCTTTACCACTTTAAAACCTTAAACCTAGATTGAGACACTAACCCAGACTAATAAACCCTGTCTTGATCAGCATATCCTGTCTTGAAACCCTATTTTGATAACCTAACATACCCAATTTGAAACACTAACCCCTATTTAAAACCCCAACCTTGGCCAGAAATTGATCTGAAACCGCAATCCAGGTTAAAAACTTAAAACACCAATGTGAAACCTCGTTTTTATACTGTAACACTGGCCTTGAAACCCTAACATTGACTTGAAACCTTGTTTTGAAAACCGGAAAGTAGGCTGGAAACTTTCGCCTTACTTTAAATCCTGGCTTGAAACCCCATTTTGATATCCTAACACTGTCCTGGAAACCTTAACCTTTGTTTGAAATCCTGACATGACACCTTAACCACAAACCCCAACCCAGGATAAAAACCCCAACTAGAAAACTGAACCCTGACTAGAAACCTTAATTTTATACCCTAACACCGTTCCTTAAATCGTAATTTTAAAACCCTAACCCTTACTTGATGTAATTATGAAACCCGAACCCGACTTGTAAACCAGGATTTGAAAGCCAAACTACAAACCCCAACCAAGACTAGAAATAGAAACCCTAATGTGAAACCTCAACCTATAAAACCCTAAACCCTACTGTAATACTTTGACATCCATGGCATGAAACATGGGCTGAAGAAACATTGCAGTTTTTGGGTATTGGGGAAAAAAGTCATTTCAGTCGGTCGGTAGGCCTATTAAAACCAAAACATGAATATATAATAAATACTTTTAATGCTTGTTTGTTGAAAAGTACCTGCGAAGGGTCTCTTGAAAAAATAATTGCTTGATTCGATTATATTTCTAAAAGTTCAGCCCTACTTGAATACTTCAAAACTTAAAACCTTCCATAAAACCCAATCCCTTGAAGCCCTATTTTGTCGTGTTGCTTAATTAACACGACAGTAACTTCAAAGCTTACACTTGTGTATTATAAAACTGTAGGCATATGTATTTTTTTCCTTAATACTTCTGTATTATAAAACTTTAGGCATATATGTAGTTTTTTGTCAAAATGTATCGAATGAATGTAATATTAGTTCAAAACAAGCACAATCCTGTGCTGTTGATTGGCAAGAAACGTATTAGTGAGTTGAACAAAGAAATGACACTGGCTGCTGGCGGCCCATCAAAGAGCTCCTTTAAAGACATTTCCAGTGACAAGAAAATCTCAACTCCCAAGCCAGGTCCCAGAAGTGTTCGTTATTGTTTTTGGTTGCACTTCATCTCTAGATTGCGCAGACATTTGTCGCCATCACTTTGCAGCGAATCACCTTGAGGCCGTGAAACCGAATCTGGCTGGCTTCCCAGCACCCTGGCAAGTCTGCGGATGGCCGATGCGAGCATCGGAGCAATTTGGCAGCTCCATTAATAAAACGCCCACGTCGGCAAAAAAAACTTGCTGGGTTCGTAAACTCGTTGTTAGCGGGAACGCCACTGGCGCCTTTCCAGATCGCCGTGATCATGCTTGTGTTTGTGTTGCGCTTAATGTTATTTCTTAGATGAAACGGCCAACGCGGGTGCTAACGTTAGCATCCGCTGTCCTGGCACCAGCAAGGCTAGTTTGTCTTGGGCACAAAGAAAATAGACCTCAGGGTTTGCCTGTGCCAGATTGACTGCCCTTATTATCTAAATGCGTGAAGCTGCAGTGTCTGGCTTTTCAGCGTGTTGCATCTGAAGGCAGGGGCCGATGAATTCCGGGTCGACCCTTGGGCCTCCGATGTGGGTTGTGGCTGGCACTGAAGTCTCCCTCCCGCAGAATTATCTGAAAGCACAAAGCCGCAACAGCTATGTGAATTCGCAAGCTATGTCTGAAAGGGACTACTGAATAAGTGCTGACTCCATTGCCTTCAATTAACTCCTCCATGTTCTTCCTCGCCACCTTTGCTTACATCTTTAACCTAAACAAACCTCACTACCTGCACTCATCTTTACTTACCTCCCCGTGCGCTTTGCACCTTTGATTATCCTTACCTTCTCTTACTTCATCACTTGCCTTCGCCTACTGCCTTTACTTACCTCATTATTTTGTCTTACCTCTTAATCACATAACTCACTTGCCTCCTCGCCACCCTTAATTGCCTCCTTCAATTGCCTTCCTCGCTACCTTTGCTTCCCTCCTTGTTACTTTCGCTTAGCCTTATTTTCTATTACCCCCTCTCTACTTTCACTTGTCCTTGTCTTCTTTTACCTCCACACTACCTTCTTTTATCATTATTTTCTATTACCTTCTCGCTACCTTCACTTACTCCTCGTAACCTTCTATTGCCTCCTTGTTACCTTTCATGACCGTTTAGCTCTAACCCTCTTACCTCCCGACTTAAGCCTCGTACCTTGTTATCGTCACTCGAACTGCATCTGTCTCCGCCATAACTGGTCCCCCATCTTGTGCCGTCAGAAATGGTGGAGTCGATGAAGCAAGTGGCGAGCTTGGACACGGAGCTGACGGTGGAGGAGCGGAACCTCCTGTCGGTGGCCTACAAGAACGTGATCGGCGCGCGGAGAGCCTCGTGGAGGATAATCAGCAGCCTGGAGCAGAAGGAGGAGAGCAAAGCCAGCGAGGAGAAGCTGACGATGTACAAGGACTACCGGAAGCTGGTCAGACCGCACGCTTTAACACTCACCCCCAACCCGTTGACATTCGGTTTGCTTCAGCAGATTGACTTCCTGTTTGCGTATGTGCGTGTAGGTAGAGAAAGAGCTCAAATCAATCTGCAAAGACATCCTGGAAGTACTGGACCAGCACCTCATCCCAGCCTCCACCTCGGGAGAGTCCAAGGTTTTCTATTACAAAATGTACGTTTTTTAAAAATTTTTTTTAATGTATTTTTATATGTCCTTCGTGACATAGCATACTTGGTAACAAAACGCCACCAAAGCCTTGTCTAATATAAAAGAACTAGAGTGTTCTTTCCCCCGTAGGGGACGAGGACAGAGCCTTGCCGCACATCTGCGTAATTGATCCCCACTTAAAGTTTGATCATTCCTAAAATGTCCTTTTGTCTAAATGAAACTCCTCATCTCACGTAAACATAATACCTTTTGTAATAAGATGGCACCAAAGCACGGTAGAATGGAAAAGGTAGACGACAGTGTGTTCATGACAAATTTGCGTTGCCACCCACAGGAAGGGAGACTACCACAGGTACCTGGCGGAGTTCGCCACCGGCAACGACAGGAAGGAGGCGGCCGAGAACAGCCTGGTGGCATACAAAGCCGCCACCGACATCGCTCTCAACGAGCTGGCGCCCACGCACCCCATCCGCCTCGGACTGGCCCTCAACTTCTCCGTTTTCTACTACGAAATCCTCAACTCGCCGGACCGCGCCTGCAGGTACCCCCGCCGCCTTTTTTTTATTTTTTATTTTTTTGGGCGTTTGCATTTGCTTGGGAAGGAGGGTGTGACCAGTGTTCTGACCCGTTTGGCAAAATGGGGCAGGTTGGCGAAGGAAGCGTTTGACAGCGCCATCGCCGAACTGGACACTCTGAGCGAGGAGAGCTACAAGGACTCCACGCTCATCATGCAGCTGCTACGCGACAACTTGACACTTTGGACCTCAGACTTGCAGGGAGATGGTGAGATGCGCTTCAGATGACCCCAAGTGCACCCCCCCCCCCCCCCCCCAGTCCTCCCCTGAGCCTCTGATCCGTAGGATCCACTTCCTGTCTGTCCTTCTGGCCCCGCCCCCTTCTAACTTGTCATCTCTTCCTCGTAGATTCGTAAAGGGGACACGTCCTCATTCTCGCTCCCTCCTTAATAAACATTGTGTTGTAAGTCTTTCCTCCTTTGCGTTGCTTCAACCAGCACTTCCTCGCCACCTTGACGGGTCATCTTAGAGCACTAACTTGCCTCCTCCTTACCTTTCCTTGCCTCCTTCTGTTACCTTCCTTTACTTTTCTCGACTTGTCTCCTTGGCTACACCTTCACTTAACTTCGTTCCTTAACTTACCTCCTTGCTACGTTGACTTAATGAAAAGGAATGTTGTGCCCGTTATAAAAAATATTTTGCACATGTCAGAAGTTTTGATGTCACATCCTCCACTAACTACCGGGCCTCACACCACACCAAACCAATGAAAGTGTCTTGGCTGTGCTGTCTCAACGCGCACCTGATTAACAGTAGTCTGCCACAAAATGGCGATAGCCGTGCGTACGTGCGCACCCACGGCGGACGTCAGCCCTAACGAGCTCCTGGAATCTCTCGCGTTTTGTTAGCGCCAACCAATAATTCCTTTTTTCTTTTCTTTTTTTATAAATGCTGTCTCCATGGCAACCCTTCCAAGCTTGTACGCATTTTCCCGTTTAATGTCACAATGAGAACCTTCCTCCAGAAACACACGGTGCTTTATGGCTTGTACACGCACACACACGTTCACACGTCACTCTGCACTCTCTCACATTTGTCTCTTTCTCAGTGTGTGCGAGAGACTCTTTACTATGTGGGTGTGTGTGTGTGTGTGTGTGTGTGCGTGTGTGCGTGTCTCCTTACTTTTGTATGTCTGTGTCCTGTCAGTCAGTGTGTTGTTTTTTTTTGGTTTGTTTCCACAATAAGAGGACTTTGATGTTTGCCCGTTTTGTCTTTCAGGTGACGAACAGAACACAGAAGCACCCCCGGAAACGGAGGAAGAGGCCCAGTGAGACCCCAAACGCCACGCCACAGCCCACAATCCTCCTGACACTTCCCCCCCCCCTCCCTCCATCTCTCTCTCCTCCCAAAACTCCCTCCACTTGTCCATCCTACTACTCTTTCTCCTCCAATTCTCCCCTTCACTCCCACCGCCCTCATCTAAAGACCCCGACACTGGGTTTAACCCTTCAAGGTGGGGAGATGTATACTTATTTTATTAGATTTTTTTTTCTGATGACTCTTGTTTGCAAGATTGTGCCCTTTAAGGTCCTCGTCCTCTTTTTGTTTTAGTTTTATGCTTCATGTTGTTGCCAAGAATGCTTGCCTGTCTTTGTAACACACACACACATACACAAACACACGTGTAAGAGTTTATTTAAAAGGTGAGTGTGTGTGGTGTCGCCAAGCGCTTCGTTTTGCAAAGCGACACAACAAAAGGGAAGCGCGGAACAACTCAAGTGCCCTCTTTAACGAACCACCTCTGACAGGTCTCATTGTTCTTACTTTTTGGAGTTTATATTTTTTTCTTTCTTGAGTTTTGTAATCATGACAAACGGCAGAACATCGCCTCTCTGCTCTTGTCCGCTTGGACCAACCGTCGCGCTCTAGGCAGGGTTCTGTAGTTGCGCTAACTAGGTGATATCTGTGTAGTAGTGTGGGAGGCCCAACACTCTTGATTGTATCATAAAACAGTTTTGCATGGGCACAGAGTCGAACAGGGATGAAAAAAAAAAAAAAAAACAGTTTGGGAAATGGAGGCCTGCTGTATCTTAACTCCCCCCCACCGACTCCTTGAGGTTGACTCGTCTATTTTTCTTCTTTCGCCTCCTCGTCATATACCTCCCCCGCCCTCCTCCTTTTCCTCCCGGTCGGTGTGTGTGTTACGTGAATCTGATTTGTACTACTGGATGTTGTCACCGGAGCCACAAGTACCATCTGTATTCTTACTGAAAACACGGCATGGAATTAACATTAAACTTCAAACTGAAAGAATGTCATGCTGGCCTGTGCTCAATAGGGGGCATCGGTGTGCTTGCTGAGAATTTACCTGTGCTAGTTTTTTTTTTTTTTTTTAATTTTCACACAAGAATCAGCATAAGAATGAAGGATTTATGTGAAAAGAAGCCAAGTCACTCTTGTTGAGATTACACACAAAAACACTCCGTAAGAACAAAACAGACAACACATCAAGAACGTTTAGCTTAAATATCTTTCCTGTTCAATAAAACAAATGCATCTTTTTACTTCTGTACATATCAGATTAAGTTAGCGAATAAGTGAGGCATTGCACTCCATTTACTATTTTAATCAAATTTGATTTTTCATCTGTTGGCTGATGTTTTGTATTTTGTTTTGATGAACTGGTCGGGCAGCGACATTTACGGACGAAGCGCGGTTAAAATAAAGAGAAACGGCTGAGGATTACAGTTTGGTTCAGCTTGAAATAATGACGGATGTGTGCCCAGGCCACTGACAAATTGATGGACCGGCAAAATTTACTGATACTATTTCTGTCAACAACAAATACACAAATTGTGAGGTCCAATAATGACATGACACGGTTTAGAATGATTTCTTTTTTACTTAAAAAAGATCCAAAATAAAAACGTACAATTGAAACCTGAAGATGTGATCAGGTTTGAAGATGGGTGCGAGGACAAAAAGGCAATGAGAACGGAAATGGCAAACACTGCGGACACCCACCGCTGCGGTGCCCCCCCCCCCCCCCCCTGCGTTAAATGTTCCAACACACACTTTTACGGAAATATTTTAAACCACATTTAAGAGAGAAAATGGCAAATTGTTGGCATTATCGTTTGGACTCTCCACACACAAACGTGACTAAAAGATCTACGAGGTTAATGGTTAACCTTTTTTTTTTTTTCTCCATTCATGTTTGGTAGAAAAAATTGATTAAAGAATGGGAAAAATAGTTATATTCCCACCTCACAGGTTATCTTTTTCTCTTTGAACTCAACACAGTGTGGGTTTAAGGAGAGGGATTGGACATTCATCTTTGAAATGGATCAATTAACTTGAGGCAGCTACCTTTTATTATTGCCGTTAGAAAAAAAAAACATGGCCACTACACAATCTTTATACATGGTTTAAAAAGCAAGCACGGTCATCTTATGTACATCTAATTCAATATACATATTTACTTATGTTCACAGCTTCTATATTCATTATTAATAGTTTTTTTTTTTAATTTGTAGTATGGATACAAATCTGAAATAGGGCGACGTTCCCGCCTGTTGATATCAAGAGTCTTTGGAACGTCTCCTCTTGGAAAAACGATCCAAAAAGAAGTTTTCCCTTATCATAAATAATGATATAATATCCCAGGTGTACCCCCTGGAGTGCTTCCGGGCCTCATTGGGATTTAAACAGTGTTGCTGCTAGTTTGAAGCAAAAACCTTGGACAGTGTTCCCGGGTTCCCGGCTGGTCGTGAGGCGCCCCACCTTGCTCCTGGAAATTTAAGGCACTTGAGAGGATTTTGGCTTTCACGGGAGCTCCGAGGAGACCAGGGCGAGGCCCGAGCTCTGGCGGAGGGGTGGCCCAGCGTGCACAGCCTTGGGGCAGTCGGGCGTCAGCACGCGGCCGTTCTCGCCCACGCTACCAGTGATGGACAGGCGGGCCTTGTTCCTCATGGCTTCGGTAAACGTCAGCTGCAAAGTAAAAGGTGAAAAAATTCAAAGTTCGTTATCTGGGTCAAAAACTTCGATAGTGCAGATTGGAGTTTGAAGAAACGTTAAAGCGACTAAAGCTTAATTATCCTATGTTTAATTTAAATAATTAAAAATGTTAAAAGTTAAAACAAAAAAAAGAAAATTTGAATGATAGTTGGCCAAAGGACCAGATTAAAGTCATCTTTTTTAATCTATAAATTGACATAACTACACATTTACGTTACAGCTCAGTTAGAAACTGCCTAAATCTTATTTTTGTACTTATGAACCCATACCATTTTAAGTGTTAACGTTATACGGTTTTCAGCATTTGACATGTATTAGTCATTCATTTCTTAGCCTTCAACATTTAAAAAAATAATTTTATGATTTTTTTTTTTTTTTTTAAATGTAAACGTTCAACTATTGTTTGTATTTAAATGTAAACGTTTTTCAAGACTGCCATTTTTTGCACGTAACCTTCCACTATCATTTTGGGAGTTAAGATTTAATCGGTTTTAACGTTAAACCAAAAACATTTTTACAGTAAAGATAATTTATTCAGTGTGTAGTTGTGAACCTTGTTGCAGACTTAAGATTTGTAGCATTCATGGCAAATGAAAATGTTGAGACTACTGTTCGTAACATTTTAACATTTAATGTTCATATCTAACCATTTTTAGACTTTTACCAATTTTCTTCCGCCGGTTTCCAAATGTTTGCAACCAATAGATACTGTTTTTAGGTTAAAAGGAAAAAGTAATGGAAAATTTCCTCTAATAGTTTTTTAGGTCTGATTAGTGCATGAATGTAATGACCAAAATTGAGCAGTTTCATGATTGGGATTGACCGACAGGGGGCAGCATATCAGCTTGAAAACTAACACCAAAGACTGACTCTGAAAAGGCCTTAATATTAAATCAACCTTATCTCTGAGTCATCTAGGCTATAGAAGAAGATGAACAAATGTACATGTAAAACTCCAATCTGCTTTCAACATGAAATAAACAGTCTTCACTTTTTAGATGTGAAAGAGTGTCTACTCTGGAACATTAGCAACATTGCAACGCACGCATTATTGCACAGTTGCAGGCTGGGGAGGCAAAAGTGGGAAGCTGACTTGGCGACAGTGAGGGTAATGAAGACACTTTTAGCTGCTTGATGGGGGACACAAAGACACACGTGGGACAAATATACAGCAATTTGAAAAGTAACGTTTTTGTCCAACGAAAGGCATGTGTCTGCCCAATTTATGACAATATAAACGAGTTTAAACGCGATTATATAACGAGTCCTGCCTGTGTCGTTGCCTTCATCTCTATATAAGCAGTTCCCAGGTGAATATTTCTGTGCTGCTTTTGAAAAATACCTCAAGGATCCACGACTCTATTTAGTAGACCCGCTCAATTCAGCTTTTTTTGTGGGGTCAGTCCTGTCACATGACTGCGGGGCCAGTTCTACTGTGTAAAAAGTGCTCTACAGTTGTGAAAAAAAAAAACATCACAACTAAGACAATTGTTCTACTAGTGCGCAGTAATGTCATAGGGGAAAAAAACATCACTAGCAAGACAGTCGTTCTACTAGTGGAGTATAATAAAATAGTGGAAAATACATCACTATTAAGTCATTCTACGAGTTCGCCCTCATTGTTCTACTAGTGCGCAGACAAGTCATACAATAGTGGGGAAAATCACTAGTAAGGCAATTGTTCTACTAGTGCACCCTTGTTTTACTAATACACAGAAATTAGTTCCAGTAAGAAAGCATCAGTAGAAAAAAAAAAACACTAGAAAGACTGTCATTCTATTGCATCCTAGTCAGTCTACTAGTATGCTGAATTGTCTTACCAGTACTGTAGACTATATAATAAACGATAAGAAATGCTCAAACAACTTTCCGTAAGGCTCCACTTCCTGTCCCACGGACAAACGAGAAAAAACCACCAGGACGCCACATGAGCACACGGCAGAGGAAGCCACTGATCACCACAGGCATGTAGCATAGCATAGCTAGCGCGGGGTCAGGGGTCGGTGCATGTACGGACGGGTGTCACTTACAGTCGCCTTGAAAGGGGAGCTAGTAGGGGTCAAATGGGGTAAGAGCGGGTTAGGGGGCGGGGGTCTTCTACGAGAAAGCGGACTATTCGTCATTGGCGGCGTAGCCAGCGAATGCCTCGCTAAGTTGAGCTAAGTCGGGAACGCTGGGCCTCGGGGCGGGGGGGCTAGGGGCGGGGCTGTCGGGGGTGCGCAACGGGGGGTCCACCTTCATTCTCTTGGCCTCGTTGCGGGACTTGTAGCAGAACTCGATGAGGGCCACCAGCATGGCCAGGCCCAGGCCCCCCACCAGGATGTAGAAGACCCCCGCTACGTTGCTCAGGCTGAGGGCCTGTGACGACTTGTCCTTGTGGGGGTGGGGGTGGGGGATGGGGAGAGAAGAAGAAGCACAGGTGTTAGCGTGGCAGCAGGGGTGGGGGGCATGACATGCAAACACCAAACACGGACAGACACGAGAACGCTCACACACGTTCTTCAACACGCTAACCTTACTGCGTATAGCCATGCGAGCAGGAAACATTCAGACATACAGAAATCCAAAGATCAGAGGTGTCAAATCCAGGTCCAGGATGTAAAAAATCCTGCCATAGTTTGGCGTTCACCACTGGTGTTTCCGCAAGCTCCCGAGGGCTAGCTCGTTTAGTAGCTAACTCTTAACTGTCGTTTTTAGGCCACCGTTTTTAGCGACTAAACATCAAAATGATTCCCAACAACTTCTTTCGGTGTTTTGATGTAAACATTTATACAGACTGTTTTTTCATAACCATTTTTACAGATTCCAGTTTTCAGCTTTTCGACGTAAATGTTTTTACTGACTGTGTATTTTTCGTAACTGTTTTACAGCCTACTGTTGAAAGCCTTTAGATGCAACTACCGGTAGTTTCACAGACTTTAGTATTTTATAGACTACCTTTTTGGATAATTCCGAGTACCATTTTAAGAGTCTATGCAACTGTTGAGGCAAAAAGATGCAACCATTTTTAGAGAACAGATGGTTTTTGTTGGGGGCATTTTGAGGCGACTATTGTACGGCAAACTTTTTTATCATTTAATTTTTGCTTCTGTCACTCTGCTACTTATTCTTCAGGCTTTGGTTTAACATACACTGTTATCGCGCAAACATCTATCCATTATCCAATCCGCTTATCCTCATCAGGGTCATGGGCATGCTGGAGCACACCCTGAACTGGTTGCCAGCCAATGGCAGGGCACACAGAGACAAACAAACATTTGCACTCACAATCACACCTAGGATTAATTTAGAGTGTCCAATTAACCTACCATGCATGTTCTTGGAATATGGAAGGAAACTGGAGCCCGGAGAAAACCCACGCAGGCACGGGGAGAACATGCAAAACCCGCCGTGCCGTATCACGCTAACACAGCACCTCAATCTATTTGAAAACTTCAAGTGTCTCAAACTTCTCCAAGAGAGTGTGGACAAACGATTAGAAATGAAGTAGTTACTGACTGTGAAAATTGAGCCTGGAAAAAAGAAGTACCGAGTGATGTCGAGACATGAGCTGCCGCAGACTAATTTCTTTCATCTTTTCCTGCTCCGCCCTGTCAAATGAATCCCCTAAGCACATCACACCTCGACACAACCATCTGCCCGTCATGCTCGCTCTCATTCTTTCGTTGCGTCACTTTGTTTGCATGCATGCCAAATGTGCTCGAAACTGAAATCCAAGTGTGTTCAAGGTCTGCGCATGCCCCCCTGCTAGTGCCATTCAGTCAGCGTGGTCCTTCATCCGCTAACGCTGTGCCATGCTTTGCATCCATCATGCCCCGATGATGTTTAAGTGCGTCGTAGTGATCATCTTTTCCTGATGCCCCCTGTCAAATGAACCTCTTCCATGTATCACCTTGACACAATCAATGGCCTGCCATGCTGGCTGTGATTTTATTTTTACATTGTTAGCATGCATCCAGAGTGCGTGGCGACTTGTTTGGACTTTTTAGACGTACTGTTTCTATGCAGATTTTATTTTTTCGCGTACAAATATTTCTACAGAGCTTAACGTCACTGTCAGGCAGATAGCTCGCATCTTGCTTGAGGTACCAAATCCCGCGTTGAAGTTGAAGTTGGTATTATAGTATTGTGATCATACACGCCACCCCAAAATCAGGTTCAATCGCTAATACCCAAAGAAATCAAAAAGCCTGTAATTCTTCACAAGTCAGACGATGGGTGACGTCATCTTCCCAAATGCTTTTTCCATGAGAAGCCATGTGTGTTGCAATAGGAAAAACGATGAGCTGACTAAGCAGTTTCATAGGGAGGAAAAAAAATCTTTTGACAGCAATTACAATTTGGAAATAATCTTTTTTTGATTCAGCGATTCATCAAAAACAAACAAAATAATCGTAAGTAAGCAGCTGCAAAATCGATCGATTCCATAACTAATCCATGTATCGCCGATCTCACTCCTGGATGATCGTATCGGAAACGGCAACATTAATCCCTGGTCAGAACACTCCTAATATAAATACAACATAATTGCGTTGTTCAGTTCGCATGCATCCCAAGTGCGGAAAAGTGCGGCTAAGGTCCGCGCATGCCTTGCTGGTGATATTCAGTCAGCTGTGCCATGCCTTGTATCCATCATGCGCCGCCACGCTTCTCATCTTAAGTGCACCATGTCGTCGTTAACGCGACACCGCCACCCACAGGTGCCGTGTGAGAGTGTAGACAAAGACAGACAAAAACATGTGGAGGCTCCCCTGATGGACTGACCTTACTTCCCGAGTCCTTGGGTCCGCACTCCCCTTTATCGTACCACCATTTGTTTTTCAGTTTGTCTAAGACGCCCGCTTCGCTCAGTTTCAATACGGCAAGGTTTACCGGCGTTCTTCAAACCAAAGGGTCGGGGGGAGGAGGAAGGGGAAATAACATAAATAACATCATAGGACATGTTATTTTATGTTATTCAATCAAAAAATGTGGCCCCCGTAATGAGGGGCACCTCATGGCGCTGCCAGGAAGGGGCCCCACTGGTGCTACATGTCTGCTATTGTGGCCAAGTAAGTGGGGAGCTAACAGACATATACATATATATGTGGGGCCCCGGCCGCATCGCTTTTCTGGAACGGGCGTATACTGCTGGGACCTTTTTGGAAAGTGACAACTGGAAAATAAGTAGTAAGCATGATGAGCATTTGTAGGCTTACGTCAGAGGTGGGCAACATTGATTTTTAAAATGGACAGATGGGCCAGGTCATTTGTAGATGAGGTATAAAACAAAGAATGCTAGGTTTACGTCAAATGTGTTCAAAAACTAAATTAGGAATCGTTTTTAATCTACTGAGAGTAAATAGAAATAGCAGAGGATAAAGAAAATATGCCTGTGAGTATTGTTGTATTGTCTGTTCACACATGTTGCTGCACTATTTGTGTTTAAATACCTTTGACGGCTCATACGTGGAAAAACTCGTAAATCGGGTCACTCACCACGCAAGGCACCACTGTACATTTTTCAAGCGCAGTTCAGTTGTTAATCTTTAACTGTTTTGATTTTAAAAATGCCTTTACTTTTTGTCAAGCACATAAGGTTTATAAGATATTTTCATTTTTTGTTTTTAAGTTTGACCTGTAAAAGCTTGCCCAATACGGATTTTTATCACGTGTTGGAATTTACTGCTATGACTCTTCAGAAAACAAAATATATATAAAAAAAACCCATGAATAAATACATGTTAATGAAGCAATTTTATGGGAAATAACAGATTTTAAATTAACGCTCTGTCGATTCTGCCCAACCCTGACAATTAGGATGTAAATGCTCTGGTGGGCCACATATGATCCCTGTGCTTTAGGTTGCCCATCCCTAAAAAAAAATACAAAATAAATAAATAAATAAATAATCCAGACGCGGTCCCTGCAGATGCGCCCGTTTGCCAGCACAACACATCACATGAAACACGTGAGCGTGCGGCCCACGTGAGCGGCTAACCTTCTCGCCGCCGCCGCCGCTGCCACACTCTCCTTTGTCGTACCACCACTTGTTTTTCAATTTGTCCAAGAGGCCCTGCTCATTGAGCTTTAACACGGCCAGGTTAACGGCGCTTCTTGAGAACCATACAGAGAAATTGGATGAAAAGGGTGAGTGTGTACTTCCAATTGGGCAGGGAGAGAGAAAGAGAGAGGAAGGGGAGGGGAGGGGAGTAAAAGCAATAAAGAGAGGAAGACCATGGTGGAGACAGTGCAATTAATCCCGTTTCTGGACCAGAACACAATGAAAACCAAATCTCACTTTTTTTCCTTTTTTTGCTGAGTCAAAATGGATGCCACACCACGCCAGCTGCGTTTTCCTTTCCAGCCCAAAGAAAAAAAAAATATATATATATATATATTTTAAATTCAGATGTATTTCCAAAATATATTATACATTTAATATATATTGAAACTATATTATACGTTTGCATGATTATAAAACGAATAATCGAAATAGTCATGATTTTTCACATTTTCAAATTAAAATTCTTAACACTGAAAAGTAATAAAACCATTATAGTAAAGAATATTCATTGTTATTTTAATTGAAGGCATTGATTCCATGACAATTTGGTACAGATTTGGACAAAAGGTTACTATTTTTTGCCATTACAATTCCAATTGCATAAGGCGGCGTTGTGCGCTATCAACCCACTGGATGCGGCTGATGCCACTGCAGGAGTAACTACTGCCACCTACAGGACTGGAGGTGAACAGTAAGAAGCCATGATGTACATTTTTTTTTTAGCTGTTGTGGATTAGGTTTAGCGTGTGTTTTGATCCAGTCAATCACAGAGCCACAAAACAGGTCGATGAAGTTGAAGCCTTGAACGACACCACCGTCTGCTCGCCAAGTCGCCATTTTCATTCCACGTCACGTGGGGACAAGTGACTGGCAGAAGACGATAATCCCATGAAATAACATGATTGATCCTTGGAGAGGGACTACGGTGATCTGTCAGGGACTATCTCCCCCTTTGGCGGAAAACTGTCTGCACAAAAAAAGAACGCAGCAGCTGCTCCACGCCACGGGAGGAATTTACAGAAGTTGCAAGAGGACGCAAACAATTACGCAGCTGACTGCCAATAAATGGGGATCGTTTGCACTTTGTCGAGCGATTTCCATGTCTGTAAATTCCTCCGGGCCTTCGCGAGGAGGTGGCGTTGATGTCGAAGTCATGGCTACACCTTCACGCGACAGCGCAGAAAAAGTCTCATAATTACTTTGTTCAGAGAAAGGAAGAAAAGCTAACTAATTATGATGTTAATAAGTATGGCATGACTTAAGTATGACAAGTGTATCCAAATGTGGATGTGCTGATTAATTTGAAAGGGGACATATTATGCAAAGTCTAAATACAAACAAAAGCACATTTAAATTCTAATGTTCATTCCATGAAATTGTAATCATTTATTCCTAACATTTTAATCATTTTGAAGTATTTCTCTTGACCGCACTGCTTCCAGCGCATGTTATTTTTTTTTTTTCAAATAAGATTTCAGCCTCTGTGTTGGCTTTTAAGCAAAACACGACTATAGCCCTTTTTAATCTGTTACATTTGTTCAGTTGTATTCTACTTTTAAGTACATTTACATTGTTTTATACTGTGTCATACTGTTTTCAGTAATTTATTCCAGTACAAATTATTTCATTCAATTTATGTGCTATACATTTGAATTGAATCATTAAATAGTTTATGTACAAACTGCACAGTCAGATTGCTTAAACTTTTTTATGTACAGATCATTTTATACATACAGTTCAGTTGTATTTAACTTTTAAATACAAGGCTACATTTAATCTTGAACTGTTTGTGTTCAAGCATTTATTTTGGTACAATTTTTAAGAAACTTACGAATGTATCTTAATGTTGGTCATCATGATGGTACTCGGAGAGCCAAGTATTTTTTTGAATTGGGACTTTGGCCAAAAAGCTTGAGGGGGGCCAGAGTATGAATACAGTCAATTGAATAATGGGCAATTCTGGTGAGGAAGACGTATTTCAGTGTTTTATGTCATTGTCTTGTTATCAGGTAACGATTGATTGGACGCAGATGGGTGTATTTTGACCATAAATTGTCACAATGCATAATATGTCCACTTGTTACTGATGTGTGACGCATGCCATGCAAACACACAATTTACCTGAGGAGGATCACCTGTGGAGAAAAGACCTTATTCCCTCATATAGTGGTTGGTGGTGTTTATTGACTCAACTGCAGAGGGCGGGGGGCTCGGTCTCTGTCTCTGTATTTTTCGGAATGAGATTTCGGTATGTTACAGAGGCTGGACCGAGCTCAACGGAATTAATTAGGTAAAGTATAGTAGTCGGTGACTACAGTGTGGCTCGACTTCTGCCTAGAGGACATCACATTTTTTTACATAAATGTAGTATTTGTTGGGTCCAAGATTTAAGGTAATTGTAATGCAATGTATGTAATTAAAAGTAATCCAAAATTCTCTAACAACTGTTTAACCTTCCTTCTATAGTGCTTACGTACGGCAATACCAAAATAAAAACATTTAAAATGAACCACAAAATCTCATGTATGATATTGGCAAAGACGAACACGAAGGACATTTTTGCCATAATTATAGTTTTTGTAAACGTATAAATGTAGATTCAATTAGTCTTTTTTTTTTTTTTTTTTTTTTTAAAAAAAAGCTTTTTTGCTTTTTAGTTAACGTTCGTTAACTTTAATAAGCTTGGTAGGGACCACTATTGGAGGAAATACGGTAAATTACATGACAATGAGAACCCGCATGCAGTAACCACAGATGGGAAATTGCCTTAAAAACGTCCATACACAAAAGGCCCCGCCCACCCAAACCAAAGCAGGAAGTGGCGAAAAAGGCGGCACACCAGGGAAGGTGGAATACTATAACAACACGTCGGCCATATTGTTACACTATTCCACCCACCTTAGCTGTGAACCCTTGGGCGTGGCTACGCCGTAGCCTTTGGAGTCCAGGTTTCCGCCCACTTTCATGGTGTCGCAGGGCTTGCGCTGTTCTGTGTACTCGTTCATGGTGGACTCCAGCAGGAAAGCGTACTTCCCCTTGGACTTGCGCACGCGCGCAACGCCCTCCGCTGTGGTCTTGGTGAACACGGTGGGTTCGGCCGACCTCATGTAGCCCCACATCTTCTCGTAGACGGCGATCTTGGAGCGCTGGGGCGGGGGTTGGGGGTGTGTTGGAGATTCAAAGCAGAGAGAATTCACAAGCAGGTGACGGAAACACCGGTGTGAAACCAACTTAATCTTGGTTTTGATAAAGTGGGAAATGGAACATCCATCCATCTATCATCTATACCGCTTTATCAACAAACATCAAACAAACAGACAAACAAACATACACACTCACAATCACACCTAGGGACAATTTAGAGTGTTCAATTAACCTACCATGCATGTTTTTGGAATGTGGAAGGAAACCGGAGTACCCGGAGAAAACGCACGCAGGCACGGGGAGAAAATGCAAACTCCACACAGGAAGGCCGGAGCCGGAATCAAACCCACGACCTCAGAACTGTGAGGCGGACATGCTAACCACTCGGAAATGGAACAGTGAACAAAATTGTTTGCCCCTTAAAGGTTTTGCCTTTTCCCCACTGCACAGTGCCAACTCGATTTAGTTTGAGCAGGTGGTTTTCTGTCGGAAACTGCCGGAGCACACCAGTTGGAAACATACTCTACCAAAGAGTATTCATAATAAATGTTATCCAAGAGGAGACTGTACCTCACCCTTACCCTAATCCAACCCTAACTCAGCCATCCCAAGCTGAATAGTACGGTAGAAAGAGGCATTCGTTTGCATAGTTTCAGTTCTTCAGACTAGATTAGAGGAGCAAATCAATATCTCTTAGCACTAAACATAAGTTTCCCCCCCCAAAAAATACGTAGCTCAGAACATAAAGGGCTCTATCACCAATACCCGAGGAACAACCAACTCACCCTGAAGAACTCCTTAGTGGAGCCCGAGTCCAAAGTGCCATAGGCGATGTCGGTCTGTTTGGCCAGGTCCTCTGCGCTCTCGATGGGCGACACCATCCTCTCCACCGTGAGGAAGGCGGCCAGGTTGGCCGTGTAGGACGAGATGATGATGAGAGTGAAGAACCACCACACCCCGCCCACGATGCGACCAGATAACGACCTTGGAGAGGGAGACAAGGAAGACGGCGATCGATCAGCGCCAGCCGGGGGAGTAAAGAAACACAAATACTTCTTTACTGTACTTAAATACATTCTTCGTTATCTGTACATTTACTCCCTGCGTTTGAAGAGCTGGACCGAGGGGCAGTAAAAATAGGGAAATCTGGACTTCCCAGCTTGAACCCAACCCTGGATAAGATGGAGAAAAGTACTTTTGCCACCTCTGATTCAGGAGATGGCCAGACTATTTTCCATTCAATATTGGCGATTGGGCTTGCACCAACTACGTGGTTTTATCGGATAGAAAAGAGTCGCAAGACCCCCACGGCGGCGCTACCCTGCTTTGCACACTCGGGGGAGACAGATAGCAGGCTGCTGAGGAGCGGCGGCGCGTGAGGAGAATCTTAAAGCGTAAATGCTGCATTGAGGAGAACAAACAAGACCTCCCCTCGGCGCAAATCAAACAACGGCGGATACAAAACCCCTACAGGCCCCGCATGTCAGATGGAGCGAGCGCGGAGAGACAGCCAAGTGAGAGAGAGACATCTGCAAAGCAGTCGCCTTTGCTCGGACTGCACCCTTGCAATGTGACTTATTGCCATCTGGCCTGAAACCAGCACTCCCACTAGACTCTTGAGATCTGCACGTGTGAACACACACGCGTTAAGAAGCAGGTGCTTGCGCTTCATCGATCGCTTCCTCGGACTTAAGAGTCCTTCTTTTTTTAACAAACTCCTCTGTAGCTCAAACGGAGGTGGAGCCAAGGCGAGTTGTTAACGGAGCCCGTTAGCGTTAACTTGAGCCAACACGACCACATCCTGACACGACCGAACACTAAAGTCCTTTTCACAGTCCACTCGCTCGGTGTGAAAGGATTACGCGGCAGCGCGGAAAGACGACGGCGCCCCGGTGCCAGCGTGCCCATATTTGGAAGTGCTGTCAGTGGTTTAGATGATAAATAGGCCGCGCCTCGACAAGATGTATCTTTCGTTGTTGCACAAGAAAGACGACACACACGCACACACAATATTTTAAGAAGGAAGCGGAGATAAGCAGCAGATCATGGGTGCATCTTTTCCAAATAGCTCAGTAGGAACTCGAATAGTTTCATCCCGTTGGTGTTGCAACAGGGTCGCTTCGAGGTATTGCATATTTCAGGCTCTCTCGTTGTCATCTCTCTCGTGTCCCAAAGCTCGCAACACTGACCCACTGCATTTATTACAAATTCCTCGACTTGGGGAAGGTCAGGGTTGTGCTTCTTAAATTCAGAGTATGTCTATTCTACCAGCTACAATCACTACAGCCTGTCTTTTTGTGATCGTTGACTTTGATTCACAGTGACGGGCGGGTATTGGGGATTCGGCGGCGGGAGAGGGTCCACTTCAAGGCGTCGCTCCGGTTTCATCTCCCTCTAGCCGCCTTGACATTTGAATAGTCTCAGGGCACAGATACAAATACACAAACCCCGCTTGTAAGTGGCATCCGCTCATTAAATGTTCTTAATGATGTTTTCGTGGCGTCTGTTGATCGCGGACTTAATCAGATTACCGTAAAGTAATTGCGGCGCAATGAGGCCAAATGAGAACATGAGCGTGTGTGTGCGCGTGTTCGCACTGTTGGTTCAATCTCAGAAAACTGGCAGAGTTTTGGAGCATCAAACAACGTAAAAATAAAGAAAATGTTTTATATACATATATACATATATATATATATATATACATATATACATATATATATATACATACACTATACTATAAGCAATTATAAATCTTTTGTACAAATTAGCTGCAGGAACATTTACAGAGCAAAGTGGGAAAATATTGCTAAGCAACCACATGTTACCATCAACCGTAACGCTGATTGTTGTTGATTCGAAATCCTGCACAGGGAGCATGTTTTCCAACATGGTATGACTCCACACTTTAATACAACCAAGAGAGCATTTACGTGACTCGGCAGGTGCTGCTGTTTTGGTTAGCGGTGACCTCAGTGTGTGTGTCAACGTTACATATTGTTGTTTATTGTTAACTGGTTTCAGTGATCATTTGGGCTAAAATTGCTGTGAGTCTAACCATAATGCCTTCGAATATTGTCATTAAGCAGGAAGTAGCTTATGTTATCAATTCAGTCTTGCTAGAAATCTGCACTCTACTTGAATTAAAAATGATAAGGTGTACTGTAAAACTGTTTTCCATGCGTCAAAAAAGCCGGCGGTGAAGTGACAATGGACCTAAATAAATGAGCAGGTACTTGTTTGGCCCCGAGGTGACACCTGGGGGCCGATGCCACGCTGCTTGACTTATTTATATCTAGTTTTGCAGCATAAACAGCTATTTCTGAGCCTTTTGAACAATAGCCTGAATATGAATCCAAATCTTTCCGCAGCCGCTTGATGAAAAGCTTCCCAACTGGCATACGGCCTTCCAACTCGGAATTGCCTCTCGGCTTTAAAGCTATCGACGACACGTGGCCTCTCGCTACGCCGGCAGCTTGCGCGACAAAAAGACTCGAGTACCGCTGATGGGAGCGGAAAAAAAAACGGCGCGGAAAAGAGCAGCTGTGCGGCGTTCCGGCTGGATGAGAGAGCGAAGTGGCGCAGGGCTCGGGAATAATGGGAAGACTATAGATGAGAACAATGCTTGACAGCTTCTGGCCAAGTGGAAACTGGCATATTTCAACGTTTGCATCCCTGGAGATGCATTGCCTTCAAGGCTTCATTTGTTGTTATGTTTTCTTTAGCGATGTTAGTTTTGAATATAGTTCAGGTAGCATTAAACATTCTGTTTTCGTCAGAAATGTTTATTTTCTTGGATTGAGCCACGGTTTACCTACTTGGGGTCGAATAACTCAAGGATGAAAGGACCGTGGGTTGCAGACCCCTGCTTTATAGGGTTGACGTCAGGTAGAATATTCATGATCTTTACCTTCAAAAAGTCTTGATTTGCTTTGGAAACGTCATTGCTGCAATTCTATGTCATTTTTTTGCACAACATCTTGCATCCAAACTGCAATTCTACACCTACATCCTACACCTACCATCCATTTTTTTTCTCTCCAGGAAAAAACAAATCCTAAAACCTCGGTGACACACACAAACGCCTCCATAATTACACACAACGTTCACAAATGTGACACCTGACCCGTAAAACGTCAACGTACCCGTCAATGAAAGCGGCTATTGTGTCAACCGTTTTATTTAATCTCCTTTTTTAGCCCGTTTCCACGGAGACATTACCACCCGAGACGAGGATATTAATCACCGAATTCATTATTATGGGCTGCCTAGAGGGAGCGGAAGAATGGCATTAACCCTTATTAAGAGAGAGGAGGAAAGCGAGAGATTATGGACTATATCTAACTCCCTCAAATTCGTTTTTTAAAAGAATCAGGAGGGACTGGAAGTGGCCAAAACTGAGGTCAGACTGGCTAAAACTAAAAGATGATTTTATCGTCTGTTGTGAATAATTTAAACAGGTGTTGGCTTGTGACTTCAATAAATTGGACAGGCTGATTTATTAATTTTTAATCCCCATTATAATCTCTGCTTGACAGGATTATCAACCTGATACAATAAATACAATGCAGTTTTGCTTGTTTTCATGTTATGGTGATTTTGTAAGCAAATAAAGTTCAAATAGTGCCAAAAACACACACAAATACACACTGAGGACTCTCAATGTATCGTTGAAGAAATTTAAAAGAAGTCATACTCTTGAAAAAAATAAAATAAAAGATGCAATCTAACCAACACTACTACAGTATCCATCCATATGGGTTTAACAAAGATAAAAGCACAATTAATGGCAAAGACTCGCGGCAACATGAGCGGAGTCTTCAAATTGAGCAAGTTATCTGACCAGAATTTGTCCAAAAAAAATGTCAGAACGCCGTTCACACATTTAAGAAAGGCTTCAAAGAAGGCCAGGCCCCAAGTGCTACACAGGACACAAGTCAATATCCGATGACGTAGAAAAAGATCCCACAGCAGAGCTCCTCAAGAGTAGTCTTATTTAGTCATAATCTTATTAACCTGGGCAATTTTTAAGGGATTTACGGTAGTGTTATTTTAAAATACGCAACTTATTTTTACCTAGTGCGATGTAAGGGCATTTATTGTAGTCTGCACAATTTATATGAGATTGATCTTATTTTCACTTATACTACTTTTATGGGATTTAGAGTAAATATTATTTATCTTAAGCAATTTGTTGGGGATTTATGGCAAATCTTATTTCAACCTCTACACCCCTTTTGACAAGTACGTTAATCACATATTGACCTGGGCAGCTTTTATGGGCATTACGGTAAGTCTTATTTCAACCTAGCACAGTTTAAGGGCATTTCCAGCAGTCTGCACAACTATTGTAAGATTGATGGTAATCTTAATTTCATTTGTGCAATTTTCAGGGCATTTATTGTCTCATTTTACCATCCACACGTTACAGACACATTTTCTGGTTACAGTAGTAAAAGCATGGACACGGGAAACTCTTCCCACATCCCACCAGTCAACCAGCCAAATTCAGGGCAGATTTACGAGCGTAAGCGTAAAGATCTTACCTGGGTGAGATGTCACATCCCTGTTGCATGAAGGCGCCCAGGGAGAACCAGAGGGAGTTGAAGATGCCAAACTCATTGGGGGGCTGGTCGCTGGGCGGACCGTCGGTGCCCTCTTCGGGCTCCTCGGTGTGCCACTCGTACGGGCTGAAGCGGCTGACCAGGAAGAGCACCACGCTCACGCCGATGTAGGCGAACACGATGCACATCCAGATCTCGTAGGCCAACGGGTCCAGGAAGGAGAACACGCCCGGTTTGGATTTTTGGGGCTTTTTGATCATGATGGAAATGCCCAAAGACATGAAGGGCTTGGAGAAGTCGATCACCTCCTCCCGGACCAACGTGATTGTCAAAGGGGCCACAGCGATTTCCGCTTTCTGTGGAGGCGGGAAGGAAGAGAGAATGGTCAGAAAAGGCAATTGGGATTTACGGTGGTAGAATTTTTCAGGGATTTTAAGGGAATCTTGTTTTGGAATGTGGAACCTTTGGGGGGGATTTACAGGAGTTATTTTATCCTGAGTAACCTTTCAGCGATTTACGGTAGTCATTTATTCACCTGTGTAATTTCTGTGACCTGCGATCTGTGGGAGTCTTAATTTAACCACTGCAATTTTTCTGGGATTTACAGTAGTCTTAAAATACCCAAATACTGTATGTGCAAATTTAGGGCAATTTTCTTGTGCAACTTGCCATAACCTGTGCAACCTTTGTGAGACTAACGTACATGCCAAGCTGAGCAACTTTTTCACCTTCTGCAATTTTTCCAGAGGTTTATGATAGTCTTTTCAACCTGCACAACTCTTGAGTAATGTACCGTAATCTTAATTTAACCTACACCGATTTCCACTTTCAGTGGAAGTTTGAAAGAAAATGTGCTCAGAAAACTGGTCCGCATGTTGTTTCAATCCAACTTTAGACCCCCTCAGAGCGATGAAGCTAAGGCAAGACAAAGAAACTGACAGCTAAGTCTCTCTAATGCCGAGAAGTTAAGGAAGAATCATGCGGGGAGGATGAAATAATGTGTTTACGGTGCAGGGAGGCAGAAACTGGACAGAACAAAGTCACCCGTTTGCTGAAAATCCACACAGCAGATTAGAGTTGGAGACTAATGGCGGCATTTCCTAGCCTCATCTGCTCTACTGGGGGAAACAAAGAGCTTTCCGAGCCTGGTTTTGACCACCTGACACTCCAATGAAAGAGATTTAAAGTTCTCTTATCCTCAGCGAAATAGATGACAGCCGGTGTTAAAAGACTTGGCAGGGTAAAAGGCAGCGGAGTGTTTGTGCTCAGCATTTGGGAGAAACGAGACTATCCCTGACTAGAGTCTTCCTACTGACAGCTTGCGTGTCCTCAGACGTTCCCGTTGGTGGCCTACGCTTTCACTTGTGACCTCTGCTGTCACACACTGGTGCACATTCTTTGAAACGCAAACGGTTTGCGGACACATTTTCACCTTCACTTCCAGGAATTTACAATAGTTGTTAAACTCGTCTTTGTTTGTGTCTGCATGACTGTATTATACTGCCCCCCAGTGGCCAAGGTGGGCAAACCAGAAGGTGCAGCATAGTGGCTTGAATTGGAGTGTTAAATTATGAGGGACAAACTTGTGAGTTATCTGCATTCTATGTGATTGCTATTACTCATTTTTTTAAATAAAGTGTAATATTATACAATGCTAGTTTCCTTAATAAAAAACACATACATGTTTTTTGGGGGGGGGGGGCTGGCACTGGTTAATGGAATTTCCATTCATTTCATGGGGCTAATTTGCATAATATCCCACACAAAGTTCACCCACCCATTACTTTGTATCTAGGCTGGATGAAGGTCCAAAGCCTCTTTCAACCAAGATGTCTAAAACATTATCAAGTCAAAAGTCAGCAGACCCTGTTCGGCGATATGTCCCCAAAAGTTCCTTAACTTGAGCTGAGAAATTACACCCAAAAAGTTGTCGTAATTTCAAATGACACTGACATGACCTCAATTGAGTAACATGGAAGATTGAAGATAAACAGTGGGGGGAAAAAAAAAAATCTGTGTAACTTAAATGCGTCTCGTACTATGGATGAGCTACCTTTAAAGAGAGCTTAACTGGACATGTTCGGTTGCACAGTGGCCGTTAAAGTCCAGAGTGCACATAAATCTCGTCCTCGCTGCACTCCAACTCGATTACACTCGGACCTTCCCGTAATTGCGGCCGGCGCCTTGAATTACTGAAACTAATTTGGATGGGGGGGGGGGGCGCTCAAATACACACAAAATGGCCAAGCGTGAGCAAACGTGGGCAGGGAAGGGGGCATGAATTTAATGATGGCGCGACGCGGTGTTTAATTTTGCATGAGCTCTGATGGAAACTTAAAGCGCTTCATTACGGAAAGACACCCAGAGAGTGATGGATTAACGCAATTAGTCCAAAGGCGGCGGAACAAACATTGATTTCACTTTGCTATTTATTTAACCAAAAAGCATTGAGCGCGAGTACGTGAGTCATTTGTATGAATAAACATGAAAACAGTGGAACCGTTCGAGTTGTAGCCGATTTTGCCTTTCACGTTGACCTCAGCGAAGGCAGGATATTGCTGCGACAATAGTGGTATCTCTGTTTTTATTATATTTACTTATGTACAGTGGAACCTTAATTCAACGGACCCAGACCCAATGGACCCTGGATTTAGACCACTTAAAACCATTTTGTCCAGTACCTTTCAAAGTCTGTTCGTTCCAGAATTGGAAGCGATTGGCCAAGTTCCATCGACCGACTTACAGTAGACTAGAGCAGGTGGCCATGTTGGCAGGGGCGACTTTTCCATCAAAAGCAATGCATGGACATAAGGTTATTATAGTAAGGTGGTAAAAGAATACAGAAAACTGACATTGAAAAAAACATTTTTGTTAATGATATAGAATAAAAATGAAAATTCTTTCAAAAAAAAAAAAAACTATCTGAAATTACATCTTACATTTATAAAAATAAACTATATTTATAGTGAAAATGTGCTTTGTTTTCTTTGTCTTTGTCAATTAATATCATACATGAGCTTTTGGGGTTAAATGTATTTATTTCGGTATTACTATACATCCATAGTGACAGAAGAAGCAAGGTCAGCTGTTTGAGAATTGTAGCTTACTTTACTTTGTTACACAATATTTTGCGATCTTTTTTAAATTTTGCATTCAAATGCCCAATACACACACCAAAAAAAATCCTAACTCCCCCCTCTCTGATGGTTGGACCAACTGCCAGGTACAGAAGGAGCCGTACATTAAGCCTTCTGACTTTACAAAGAATCTGATGATGAAGCTGTAAACATATTTTCATACTTGCGCACCAGTCAAGTGTGTCAAAACGTTCGGCCTTACCCCGTACACCAGCTCCCCGACCATTCCGTTCCAGATCTTGGTCTCTGGGTCCCGGGCGCCGTACTTGCCGTCGGGCACGATGGAGATCTTGTACTTGATGCCGATGTGCTTGGCGATCTCGGAGGCCAGGTCCACGCAGTAGCCTTCGTACTGGTCGTTGCCTTCGTACATCTCCCAGTTCTTCTTGAGCATCACGTAGGGACCCTCCTACACAAAGGGGGACAGGGGGTGGGGTGGGAACCACAACCAGTGAAGCGCGCCGTCAGACGGACACACGGACACACGGATGTAACACAGCAGCAGACGACAGAATGGCACAGAAATGTCGACGGTTTACCACAACTCGTCAATAAATGGAGACTACATCCTTTTGCATTGAACAAGTAAATCTTTATTTTGAAAAACAGCCATCAATAACATTTAGGCGAGGGTAAGCGATGTCGGGTGAGGGTGGGGGAAAATTACATGATTGAAAAAAATATTCTCCATTATTGTTTTTGTGCTCAGGCCAGAGCAATACTAGTATGAATGTAGCTAAGAAAATAGGTTTCATTAAGACAAAAGTAGTGCTTTGCTGTCATCTTTTGGCAACCATGGGTAATTAATCACCTATTTTGGAGTTACAATTACTCGCAGATTTTCAGCATTCCTTGCAGGGTTCAATCCTAATGTACAATCATACAATTATATAGATACATATACAATGTTTTCAATAAACACACACCTGTATGTACATTCATGATTGGGACATATATGCTCTGCACCCAAAAAAATTAAAATTGAGAAAGAGGGGCCTGGTATCAAATGGCCAGTGGACCAGAACTGGGCCGCAGACCGGTGGTTGGGGACCTCAGATTTATATGTAGCAACATGCTCTGGATTTTTCTTTTGTCATGTGACTTCTACAACTACTATATGTTTCAAATGCGTGTTACGTTGTCGGACCCTCGCTGGGTTTACTTAAAGCTGCACATCAAGCAAACAATTCCCGAAATGAACACCGACAGAGAATGTGGTTCAGCTTTAAATCTTGCGTCTTTAAACCGTCACGTCCTGCTGGGAGATGCACTTTTTTTTTTTTCCTCTTTCCCCGCCGAGGTATAACAAAAAGAAAAAAGCCACGCGCGAGTCATTGTGGCGATGGCCGCATGCTGCATATGTGCAGCACATTCTGGAGGTTTGAAAAAAAAAAAAAAAAAAAAGTCATCAAAATGGTAATGCGGATGGATGATACACAGAATCAAAGAGACGGGAGGGAAGCATGACTAAGCGGAAAGCGGAGGTAAAGCTGATGGCAAGTGAAAAATGAGCTGCCGTCAGGCAGAGTGACTGCAGACAAATACAAGCCAGACTATCAGTGATGGCGGATTGGAAGGTGGTGAAGGTTCTGGATCAACACATTCCAGAAGTCATCCAAATGGAACGCTGGTCTTGCTTTGTGCCGGCGTCTTGCCAAACAAATTTACTTTTGTCATACAAGGCGGCCTTCTACATATTGAGAACAAGGCGCAATTTATTCCAGATATTTTTTTTTTTTTTGGACATTGCTCCAAGCCACTACAAAGTAAAACGCTTGGATGCATCAACCGCATTGATTCTATAACCGCTTCCATCCGTCTTCAGTGGTGGCATCAGAGTTGTAAAAGGGTGCCTTTGGCGCCTTTTACCTGACTGTAAATGGCAGAAATTCCTCACACTTTTTCGGTATCATTGTTCGGTATAAAAAGCTCTGACCTGGAAGGGCATAGGAGATGTCGGCCTGGCAATTTCACCCCCACCTACACACTACCTATAAACAAAGGGAGCAAGCCTTCCTTTGTTGCATGTTGCTCATCCGTATAATTGGCATGAATGCAAAATACGGCAAAAAAGTTGACCCGCAATTTTCCTCTTTTGGAGGTAGTATCAAATCCATAACAGGTCTGAAGCTGGGTCTGTAGCTCTTTTTACAGTGGCTGTAAAAGATAGCACTGTTCTGTAAGAAAGGTAGAAACCCCAAAGTCATCTCATCGGTTATCCAATTTCGAAGTGTGGTCTCAGTACCGCAACAGAGTAGAACAGTGGTTGCATCAGAAGTAGAATGGCATTTGTAGCCTCTTTATATGACAGGACTTTTTCAGCTTTAAAAAAAATTATCGATGGACTATAAAAATAGTATCAATACATAATGTTGAGGTACAAAATTGGTCCAGCAGTTTTCCATCTTCGGGGATACAGTGTGGTAACAGGGAACCACCTGGAGACCCTTTAAATAACCCCTAATTGATTTAAAGTTAGAAATTTTTCCGTCAACTGTAAAGTATTGTGGGGGGGGACCGGTGCTGCCAAGAAACAAAGACAATCCACTAATTTTACGTCTTTGGATCAGTTGATTGAAGTTGTTTATTGCATTTAAGTAAACTATTGTTTTATGGTCAACTGTTCACTTGAAGGTGATAATTTAAAGTATATTGTTTATTTGAAGTCACGTGTTTATTTGAAATATAGCGTTTATTTGAAGTCCGACAATTATTTGAAGTTTGCCATTTATTCGAAGTAAGTTGGTTGTTGCATTCATTTGGATGAGGGCATTTTTCATGGCGAGGCATTTATTTGAAGGTGTTTATTTAAAGTATGTTGTTTATTTGAAGTCAGTCATTTATTTGACGTATATTACTTGAAGTCAGGCATTTCTTCAAGTATGGAGCTCAGAGAGATTTTTGCAGTGAATGTCAAATTTCCTTTTCCTAAATTCCAGTGTACTTTCAAGAGTCGCTATGCTGCGGTTATTACAATATGCTAACCAGGAACATTTCCTTTATGACTTACAAACGTTGCTTGATGTATGAGCGAAAACAATCTCATTGTGATTGGCAAACCGCTGGAAGACAAATGGAGAATCCGTCTGATTTCACGGGGATTTTAAGACAAAGACCAAAAATGCAAAGATGGGTTTAGTCGTAGAGATTCTTCCCTGCGCCGCTCATAATCGCCTTAAATGAATCACGCATTGTTTTTCCCCTCCCTATTTTCCGTTTAGTACAGTGGTGAGAATTCACCACACGATGACTGAGGACCCTATTTTAAGCCGAATGATAGCAGAGTATGAACGGCCGACAGTTCTAGGAGGAACACATTGCATGCGCATGTTACTCCAATCTCTGCGACTTGGGCTTCTGTTGTGGTTCTATTGCCATGCATGGTCCAACTCGACTGTCATTGGCTGCTTGTTCAGTGGATCTTGATGTCATTGGACAAAAGAGGTGTCGGTCATTTTTTCCCATTTATTAACTTTCACTAACATGAAAATCAACCACCAATGAATTGTTTTCCTAAATATGATTTTTAATGGAAATGTTCTCTGACTCTTCTAAACACCTGTTTCAAGGCCAGTGCGGCATGGAGTAGAGTCATGTCTAGGTTTGTGTGGGTGTAGCGCAACTTCTTATAAACACCTTGCTTCAAATGAATGCCTCATTGTAAATTACTGCCTTCATATAAAATCCTTGCCTTAGATAGTGAACTGACTTCAAATAAATTACTCATTTTAAATCAATTAAAGACCTTGCTTCAAATTTATACCTTACTTCAAAAAAATACCCGACTTCAAATAAAGTGCTTCAAATAAACACCTCATTTCAAATAGTAACCTAATTACAAATAAACAGAAACTCTCCATTCAAAGTAAGTCCTGACATTTTTACGCCAAATAAATACCTGGCTTCACATAAAAACTGTAAAAATCTTGCTTAAAAGAAATACCCGACTCAAAATAAATCTGAAACAACTTATCTCAAGCAAACAACTTAAAATAGAGCCTGACTTAAAATAAACACCTTACTTCAAATAAATGTGTGGCTCTTCCAAAACAATCCTTGACTTCAAATACACAACTTCCTTCAAATAAATACCTTTCTTCAATAAAACACCTTAGTGCAATTAAATAACGTGTACTTCCAACAACTGCAAATAAATAACCTTCTTCAAATAAACACCACACTTCAATAAATATTTTGGATAAATGATTGAGAAATGAATCATGTGGCAGCCAAGTCAGGCACTCCAATTTGCTTCTGTTGCTTCCAAACGCGATTAATCTACACCATCTCTGGTGACAAAAATGAATGAATGCATGTTATGCGAGTTATCTGCTTACGTTAGTGTGAAGCTAACAAACAGGCTACATAGACCACGTTTGCTGACAACCTTACGGAGTAAACACAATAAAACACTACTTGTCACCAACATGCCGAAGAGAGACAGGAAGCGAGCGAGGCGCATACATGCGATTACGGCACCATTAGTCCGTGTAATCCACCGTGAGTCTCACGTCACTGAGCGACACAGAAGGTAGCCTGCGCCAATTGACAGATTTACAGCAAAACAGGAAATCACTTCGACATTCACAGTCCGCTTGGCGGAGAGGTTCCGTGGAAAAAAACAAAACAAAATCCCAAATCGAAGGATGCTGTGATCACAACACGGAGCGTGAAATGCGTGACACACAAGGACAAAGGAAGCGGCGTGTTTATCCTTTTCTCCTTCCGTTTGCATTTCATTCTCCTCCGATTCCTTTCTAAACGGGGGCGTCCATTTACACGGCCGCTGTGTCGTTAGGGCTCGTCTTGACGTGTCATATCCCGCTTGCTGTCCAGCTGGGGGGCTCAGTTTCTTAAAATGGGCTTCCTCACCGGGGGCTGAAAAAAGGGGAGGATTGTGCTGAGCTGTTTGACCCCCAAACCTCCATTCCCGCGCCTCCGCTCGGCCGCTCCGTTTACACTCCCGCGCGGCTCACCTCCAAAAAGCCTGTCCGACTTTTACAACTACACTGCGAAAAACGGATTGAAATTATACTACGCTGTTCCCTCATGGATTTTAAAGTAATTGTTTTATAGTATACAATGTACAGGGAAAATTTCCAAAGTTCCAAAGTTTCACACCTTTGGTGTAGTACCGCACTGTGCCACATCATGCGGGGCAGCACTGAGGTCTACTGGAAGAAATGCATTGTAATTAAGAGAAAGAACAAGAGGAGAGAGAATCGACAGTTTACCTGTAAACTCTGTTTGTATGCGCTGCTGCTTGAAGGATTATATTTACCGTCACATCTGTGCTAATTTCTGTTACATGTTAGCATTGAGCTAGCAGAATGTTGTAATCATTTGGTTTGGTTGAACATTTTGGTGCTTGAATATACAATGTTTAATCCTCTTTTATAGTTAACTGCAACTGGCACTGACTAATAAGCACGATTTGCCTTTTATTTGGAGAACTGCACAAGCAAGAGTTATAACAGAAGCTAAGTAATACAATAAAATTGGTGTATTAATAAATGTAAGTGTGTTTATAGCATAGTGTTTATGACGTGTTTTTCGGCAAAAGTACATTGACTAACCCATTCCAGTTGATTCCAGTTGATTCGGTCATTCAGTGGATAATCGGAATAGCAAGTCCGCATTCTGGTAGTTACACTATCTATCTACGCCTATAGAATTATGGTCTTTATTATGTTAAGATACTTACCAATGATAAAATCTCAATAAGTTATATGCATGTAAAAGTATTAAGTAAAAAAAAAAAAAAAAGATGGAAGACTTGTTACTGTCCTTATCGAGCTGTTTTTTCGGTATTTCTTCTCACTAGTGATTAATGAGCAGTCATATTACAGAGGTGCAAACAGCATGTGGCGAAATTGCAAGCACAGTTGTTGTCGTGTAAATACTGCGTGCAAATTACCAAGAATGAGGGATAGAATTGCAGCTGGCATCGTGGTTTACCACCCGTGTCGGGTCACTTGCATTTCCTTCAGGTGTTATTAAGATTGGTGTCGTTTGGCGGCAAATTGTAATTTAGAAAGCCTCTTGGCGGTACAACTTGTTCATTCTTGTGTGGCACATGCAGACTGGCTGTTGTCTTACCATGATGGTGGTGACCACCACGGTGCGGTTTTCCATGCCAGACGTGTCGTTGGGGAGGAGCGGCGAGTCCTGGATCAGCACCAGTTTGTCGGCGTCGTTCCAGTAGCCGATCTGGAGGGAAGGCACAATTGAAGATTACAACCAGCCAAGGCTAATAGTCTTTATGTGCATTTAGATGTCTTTATTTACTCCACGGCAGAGATTACTGGGTGTTTATTTCAAGTAAGGCATATACTTGAAGGGAGGCATTTGTTTGCACTATGAAATTCATTTGAAGAAAGGGTTTCATTTGGAGCAAGGTCTTTATTTTAGGAGAGACTTTTGCAGGAAGGCATTTATTTGAAGCATGGTGTTCACTTGAAATGATGGGGGTACATTTAAGTAAGGCATCCGTTTTAAGTGAGACTGTATTTTTATCAAAGTGATTATTTTGAGAGGAGGTGTTTATTTGAAGTATTAATTTAAGGGAGTATGTTCATTTGAAATATTCATTTAATAATCTTTATTGGTCGTACTTTAAATTAAGCAACTTCCTTGATATAAGGCATTATATGAAGCAATGTTTACTTAGAGTAAGACCTTTCTTTGAAGTAAGTTGTTAATTTGAGGTAAAGCCATTATTTGAAGTAAGTCTATGTTTTTGATTTGGAGTAAAGACTTCATTAGAAGTTAGCCTTGTGAGTTGTTTGTTTGAAGCAAGGTTTTTATTTTAAATGATGCATTTAAGTAGAGTATGGTGATTTTAAATAAGGTGTTGGTTTGAACTAAGCCATTTATTTGAGGTTAGACATTTATGGAAGAAAGACATTTATTTGAAGTCGGGCATTTATCTGCAGTGAGGTGTTGATTTAAATGAATACATTTATTAATGTAAGGCAGTTATTCAATGTAAAATGTTTACGTGACGTTGTTCACTGATTGGTCGACAGAATCGTTACTTTGCAATGGAACGTTTGATGGATGCTCGCTCAATATGCAAAGATGCCAACACGGCAACAGCTGTTCGTTCTACTTTCACTGGTGGGCCAAAAGGAGGTGTCGATTTTAGGCGGGTTTTTTTCCTTTTGTTAAAACCGGGTATAAAATGCACAAAATCAATGCATTTGGAGCATGATTCCGAGTTGGACGTTTGAGTCTCGTCGGCCGTCATTAGCCAAAACAAGCATCTGTTCCAAGGATGGATGACGCCCAAACAAAGACCGCAAAGGGCTGTGACTGTCCGCCACCCTTAGCGTGGAAGATTGAGGAACATGTCAAATGCGAGGTAGACCAACATGTACACATTGTGTGTGTCCTAACGTGACCGTCCTTGTGTGCGAGAACACGGGCCAAAGCAGCGCTTGATTAATGGCAGTTCCCCCCGCCTTCCTCGTCACTTCCATCGCACCTTATTTCACTGCATCCGCTCACCATCGCTCTCCCTCGTTTGACTATTTCCCCCACAATGCCATTCTCACTTCTTGTGCCCATACATCCTCTCCTACTCAAAGAATAGTGGCTGACAGCTTGTTTTGGAAGTAAGGTGTTTATTTGAAATAAGGAATTTATTCGTCATAAGCATGAAGTCAAATGTAGGAAGCAAGTAAGTTATTTGTATTAAGGTGCAACAACACACTGTGGCAACCCCTGACTAAAAGGGACTGTGCAGAAAGTCAAACAACAAGGTCTTTACTTGAACGCTGATGGTTATTTGCAGTATGGCATTTATTTGTAATAGGGTGCCTATTTGAAATCAAATTTATTTTTAGTAAATTGTTTATTTGAAGGCAGATTGTTTATTTGAAGCAAGACATTTATTTGTAGGAATGAGTTTATTTGAAGTTCAAACTTCTTTGGAGTAAGTGTTTATTTAAAATAACCAATGTGTTTGAAGTAAGGTATGTATTGAAACAAATTCATTTGAAGTAAGGCATTCATTTACGGTAAGACATTTATTTGAGGTAAAACAACATTTGAAGTCAGCCATTTACTTGAAGTAGGGTGTTTTTCTAAGTCACTTGTTTATTTGAAGTTGGCACTTATTTGAAGTAAGGTGTTTATTTAAAATAAAATGTTTACATGGAGTAAGTATAAAACTAAGCCTTTCATTTGAAACAATGGGCATTTGAAGTCAGGCATTTATTTCAAACCTGTATTTGAAGTAAGCTTGTTGATTTGAAATCTTTTATCTGGAGTATAAGCTTGATTTGACATCAACCAATTCTAAAGTATGGCGTTTATTTGAAGTAAGGCATTTATTTTACATATTTTCTATTATGAATAAGATTGTTTTGGCAACATTTCATTTTAAAGTAAGATTTGTATTTGAGGTAACAGAGTAAGTCTTATTTGTAGTACTTGTAGTATTTGTTGATTTGAATTCAGCCTTTTAGTTGAAGCTAGACATGGATTTGAAGTAAGGCATTTATTCCATATGATTTCTTGATTCAATTCAAGTTGTATATTTGAGTTAAGATGCGGATTTGTCGCGAGGTGTTGCTTCATCTTAATTCCCCTCAGTAGCGAGTAAGTGAGGGTTTCTGTGTTTTAGGCTAGAAACGCAGCGAGTGAGAAAAGTTGATGCTGGAATGCAGGAAGCGTGGCGTGATGCTTTACCCGTCTGGGTCCATTATTCTTCAGCTCAAACACGTCCATCGTGTAGTTGACCCTGCGGCCATAGTGGTCAAACTGGACATTACCTGTTAATCCCTGCAACCGCACCTAAACGGAAACGCATGGAAATGAATTTACCTGACTGAATTCTCTCCTATGGGGGGAATTATTTCCAAATGAGGACACCGTGCAAGCCAACCTGTTTGAGAGTACGCTCCATGTCGATGCCCTGGTTCCACGGGGCAGCGGGGTTGGCCAGGCAGTCGCCGGCGTTCCCTCGTCGGGAAATGTCCACCTTCTGCCTGCGCAGGTTCATGAAGGCCTCGGCCATCACCATCACGCCGTCGTACGTCAACGCTGAAGTGTACTGGAAGGTATGATGAATCCATTATTCGATACAAAATATAATTCAAGTCATTTGCTGCCTAGACGGGCAGCATAAAATCTCCAAGTTGGTGCACGTTACGTAGTAGTTCCAATAATGTAATGAACTAGTATATTGATGATGCCTAAGTTCTTTATGGGACTATTTTGACAATGGAAATTTAAAGTAGGTTGCAGCATAGACGGGCAGCACAAGAAATCTAAATAGGTACGCAACAACAACACATGCTGCTGATGTAAAGTTTGTTGTGTTTTGGCCGATGTTGTTTGCTGTCGAGCTGGACTGCAGAAAAAAAAAAAATCAAACTAGGTAAGAATTAGGTATATGATCTGTAGATGGTCCAACAAGCACAACAGCTGATGCAAAGTTTGTTCTGGGACCAATTTGAAATGGAAAAAAACTCAGTTGAAACAGTTTAGGTCTAATTAGTTTACTGCATAGACGGGCTGCAGAAGAAATACAAAGTATGTACTGTACATCCACTGAAGCTGCCCCAACAACCTCACAATGAAAAGGTATGCTCCTGATGAAAAGTATGGTGTGGCACCACTTTGCCAACAAGTGCTTTGCTACCTCGACGGGCTGCCTAAGAAGCTGAAGCAGTGTTGCGCAGGAAGCGACATGTCAACCTCCACTTATTTATCTTTGACCTGAAGACTGTGTGACTATTTGTGTTCACCTCTCTTATGAGCCATCCATTACTCCCCCGACTAATTGAGGGGACTGAGGAAATGGTGCAAAGATGAAGAGTGAGTGTTTAGCCCAAGCGGGAGGGGGGGGCAAACAGCCTGGCTTTAATCATCCCGACTAGCGGGAGTTGATCAGCTTGGCACCTTTTCATTAGCCCGCAGCTCACCGCCACATTATTGTTCTCTTAGCATGGCCGTCGTCCTGGTCCTCATCTTCACTCTGACAAGAGGCCTGCAGTGTCTACTTACATACAGCACACGCAGGCCCTCTTATTCGGGGGAAGGCCTTTAGTTGTACCAACACTTTTTTTTCCCATTTTGCAGTAGCAGTATTCAATAATATCACCAGTATATTCTGATACATGGCAAACAGAGTACGAAGGAGAAAAGAAATGGACACAAACAACATTCTGGAGCAACGATATGTCCAAAAAGACAATTGATGTGCTGCTGTTTTGGTCAACAACAGTGTTCAAATGAGCTCAGCAAGTCTTTAATGTCATTCATGTACAGTGTAATTATTTTACTAGACATATTATAATACTGTAGATGTAAATATATTATTTCATGTCTTCTAATTCTGATTAATCTTGTTGTTTTGCATTAGAATTTTGGACACATTTTTTGCCAACTTTTGTATTTTGTTGTCTTTTATTGGATCCTTTGTAAGTTATGAGTTTGATGATGATGATTTTTTTTAAACTATTTTTGTTAAAGTTATATCCAAATGTACAACTTCCCTTATATTGGCCGAACGAGGGTCATAGCAACCCACTGTTGCTATGGCATGAATTTGACTGCCAGAGAAAAATTAAAAAATAAATATAATGCATTTATAACCAAAACAACCAAAGACAAAAAGAAACGTCTGCATGGATGTGAGCGGATCTCCAGGAGCGAGAGCAATTTATAGAGAAACTCTGCGTGGATAACACATTTACACACAAACGCACACACATATACACTTACACACACACACACACACACACACACAGAGTTGTGTGATATTGCTCCACGGTGTAAACTTTTAATTGAAGCGATCCTATCCATCAGACACACACATAAACTTGACTTGCACTCTTTCCACACCACTGCAGCTGCTTATAAATAGAATCATAAAAAAAAAAGATTTGCTCGAGGCGGGCGTTTTCTGACCACCTTCTTGCCCCACTGCCATTTTCTATCCGTGTGACAAACAGTAAAGTGGGTCAGTCTGTCACATCGCAGCAGATGACGAGCTGGATGAAGCCAAGCCGACTGCGGCGGTATGAACAGGCTAATGCATGCTTTCCCCATTTTTTTTTTCTATCTTCACGCCTTTACATTTAAATTGTTACATCATAGTCCAAATGCCATGCGGATACAAATACACACATTTTGACACTAATGTTTTTGGGCTAAAATCTTGATTCTACCATCAGAGTAAAATATCGTGCTACTATTGTTATAATAGACAGAATATCACAATAATGAACTTTTATTGTGGGCAAAAGATTGTAAAACTGTTCTTATCCGGGGAAAAATATCTTGATACTATTGTTATGGTATTGAGAAACAACTGTTATTATGGGCAAAATCTCATGATACTATCGAAATGAAAATAGACGATTACATAGATGGGAAAAAATGGGCTTCAGACTATGCTTAGTCCGGCTATTTTTTTTTAGTTTCCCGTCTATCGATTATCGCCTACAAAATGGGCGTCCGTCATAGGTGGATAGGCGGACCTGTCCATCATATAGGCGGTATGCCCAGCTCTGTGTACAAGCATCATCGTGGGCAAAATATTGTGCTACTCTCGTTATTGAGACTATTTAACGATTGTAATACTTTTGTTATCAGAATGAAATATCAGAATATTGTAATTATTATGGCAGCTAAATTGTCACAGTACTATTGTTATCATGGCCAAAATATCGGCTGTTATTGTTGACAAAATATCGTGACACTTTCGTTATCAGAGTGAACCATCAAGCAAAATGTTGCGATACTATGGTCGAGAGAAAAAGGTTGTAACACCATTGTTACCCGGGGAAAATGATCATGATACAATTCTTATTGGTGTCAAAATATTGTGATACATACTATTGAAATTGTATGATGGTACTACTGTCATTGTGATTATCATCGAGAGAAAACTACTGCAATACTATCATTAATGGGGTAAAAATGAACAATCTGCATTTTGGAGTAAAGTGTCATTACATTATTAACATGAGCAAAATATCATGATATTATCGTTGTGATACTATTCTCTACCGTATCATTGATGCATGCTTTTTACCTTGGGCGGTGCATCGGAGCCCGGGTACTCCCGCTGATCCAACTTGTTCCAGCACTGCATCAGTTTGATGACCATGGGATTGCTGAAGTCCACCAGCTGGAATCCCGTCACGTTGGCACCACCATGCATGAAGCGTTCCAGATTGATGTCCTTGAAGCCCTTGAGGCGACGACGAGCACAAAGACTAGTCACAGGAGAAATCGTAGATGTAGACCGTGCGCTGATTGCCTGGCCTTTTTGCCTTTAAACATCACCCTGATGGAATATCCCACAAAATTACACCCTGGTTCCACTATTGTGACTGAAATAACTTGTAATATTAAATACAAATGGAATGGAATTGACTCACGCACAAATTCAAGACACTTTGCGCAGGGTGAAGCAAAACGACCCCAGAACATAACCGAGAATCCTCCATGTTTCACAGCAGGTGAGCTCAAATGAAATCCAGACTGTGATGTGCTTACTACAGTGGGATGTGCATTTGGTAACTGGGTTTACCCAATTTACTCCACCTCTTAAACGTAAAGTTGCAGTCTTGAAGCTGCTAGCAAGTTTTGAACGTAAAGCCACGTCATTCCTACCTCCCCTTCGTGTCTCTGCCCAAAGAAAAAAAAAACAGCTCACACCAAGGCAGCTACATTGCTAGCATGGCTTGTTCATGCTAGAGTATTGCCAAAAAGGAAGTGTTACTGATTTAATGTTTTTTTTTTTTTTTTGCAATGTGCTATCAAATGAAATCAGAGAAGATGCAGTAGTGAGCTTTTCAATTCCTTCTTTTTAACTTTTGTGGTTAGGATTAGGGTTAACCCTAAAGCTAACAACCCCCCACACCCCTAACCCTACAGGCACCACAGTATAGTTGAAATTACAAATGATTCTGAAGGGCCTGGGCAGATTACATTCACATGGCAACACAAAAGTTAAAATCTGACTGGACAAAAAAAATTCTACATATGGGTATTGGATGAAGTGTGATAAGAGAATTTCAACCGCACAGATATAACAAGTCATGCAGTGCATCCTTTTGTCCTCACCAGGTTGGCCATGATGTAGTGGTAGCCTTTGACGTGTTTCCCCACGCTGACAATCTGCAAAGAGACGGAGGGGGGAGGGGGAAACAGCGTGGTTTTAAAATTGACAGTATGACATCATGGCACGTTAATTGCGTTAGGCCATGCACGTGACGGGCAAGCTAGCGTGTCCAGACGTAAATACTTTCAGACAATACTCAGTGTGACGCACACACACAAGCTACGTGTTGATAAAAACTGATTTTGAAAGCTGACATCTGCCGGAAAATCCCACTGGACAACCACTTACTGAGAGTGTGAACTAAGCAGCGAAAAAAAAAGAAACAATTTAAATCTCTCCGGAGAGCTTGCAAGGATAACAATAATACGATAAAAACAGCTTCAAAGGGCGACTTTGGAAGAAAGTACAGTACAGTGTTGAGCTGAAATGTGTGTTAAACTTGGGAAATCTCACATTCATAGTAAATATAGGGATATTCAAAATAACATCTGCTAACAAATGCAATGCGGGTATTATTGTCACAGAGGGAAAATAAAATCATTCTATCAAAATACCATAAAACTACTAACTACTACTAAACTTTTGAAAATATCCATGATATTACTGTGACACAGAAAAAAAATATTGTCATACTATCAATATCGAACCAAAATATTGTAACATGAGCATCATCGTGGGAAAATATTTTGTGTTACTCTATCGCGATATGACTGTGATTGTGGGCAAAATGTCGGAAAACATTATCATATGAACATCACTGGAGCACAACATTGTGACACTATTGCTATGGTGGTCAAAATATTGTGATACTAGTGGTACCATATCGTGATACTACTGTTATCATGAAAAAAATAGTGCGATACTATTTCTAGTAAGATCAAAAAATCGTTATACTCTTACATAAATAAAATATCGTGAAATATCACTGTCGGCAAAACATTGTGAGACTTTTGTCATCTTTGCAACAAATATCATGCTATTGTTACGCTACTTTGGTTAGAATATCAAGATACTATTGTCGTCGTGAGCGAAATATCGTGATACTGTTGTTATCGAGTCAAAATATAATCTATCAATAGCCCAGTTTTCAGTCAGTTTCGGTTCTAAATGTGTAAAAAAAAAAAAAATTCATCAGACATCTATTGAACGTCAGTGTGTTAAGCGCGACATATGCTGCAGTTCGTGGGGCAAAACAGGCCCCCCATGTGTGTAAAACGTAAATGGTTTGGCAGATGTCAAGATCGGAGATTCGGTGAATAATTGAACAGACACCAGTTGCCCCTGCGGAAAGATGTGAGGAAGACGAGCGCAGGGGGAGAAGAAGGTGAGCGTGTTTACGGCAAAGTAGAACACCGCTCGAGATCAGAACAGGCGTCTCTCCATTTGCAATCTTTTCTTATTAGCCCGCTCAAAGACTGCGAGGCAAACATCGATGAACTGATTAAAGGCAACCACACTGGAGTGGATACAAAGAATGAGAAAGACATTTAATGTATCCTGTCCATTAGCGGTTAAAAGCACCACCATATTACAATCAAGACTTTCTTTTTCCAAACAGAACTATGATTTGGTCTTCTGACAAAAAAAAATCTCCTAGCAATACAATGAATATAGTGTAGAAATATAATACTACTGTTATCATTGGCAAAATGTCAGTCATAATCATGGGCAAAATTTTTGGAATACTATCTTTATCATCAGCAAAATATTGTGATAGCATCATTATCGCAATCATAATATTCTTACGTGAGTAAAATATCATGGTTGTACCGTTAATACCGTAATACAGTGGGCATAATACTGTGATACAATGTACAGTAAATTGTTCGCAAAATCTGATGATATTAACTCATTCACCGCCAGACATTTTCAGACCCTCTTTTACCCTAAAGTTTGAAAAAAAAATTGAAAAAAATGTAAATAAGTTCCTGGGATTGAATGGCTGGACTGTGGAAAGACAAATATAATCATCAATGGCAGTGAATGAGCAAAGGGAAAAATCTTATACTGTGGTATCATCTTTATCATTGGAAAAGTATCACGATATAATTATTGTCACGGGCATATTCGTGGTAAAATATTGTGTTACAATCTTTAACGTTGGAAACATGTGATACTACCTATATTGTGCACAGTATCATAGACAAAATATTCTTTCATTATTGTGAGCAAAATATTGTGACATAATCAAGATCAAGAGCAAAATATGACTGCTGTGCTTTCAAGTGCGACGCTTGAAGCCGATGCTTTGGCATCACCTGTTCCAGCATGTTCTGTAGCCTCTCGGCCTCCAGATCGATCACAAACTTCTTCTCCTGCCGCCGGTCCAGGTCTTCCAGGAGCCGTCGGTAGTTGGCGTCATTGAAGTTTTCCACGCAGATGGCGCTCACCTGCCAGTTGTTCTGCCCCGCCCTCTCCATGATGGCCTGCAGAATGGCGTACCCTGACATGGTTGGATGAGACACAAAAGGTAGAGAGGTAAAGAGTTTTTTTTTTTACTCTTGAGGACAACTTGTATAACATTATTTCCGGAGCACCAGTCTAATCAAATTAAACCTCCTTTTCGATGGTGAATCTTCCAAGCATTGACAGGATGCTGAACCCACATTAGAGAGCCTAGCCAAAAACAGGTATAGAATTTAGCATCACACATCGGTCGAGTATACCTGCTGCCAAAGGGGGTTCTTTTGCGCAAATGCCTTAGTAAGGTGTTCACCAAAGAACAAATCCTGGAATTTGCCCAAAATGCCTACTTCAAACCAAAATGGTCAACTTCCTGTTCGATTTCAGGCATGGATCCTTGAAGTTTTTTCATACATTTTATTTTGATAGATATGTTGAGCCAATTTGGTGTTGACTGGTGAAACTGGTGACAGGGGGCTGACTTTTTCAAAGCAATTCTCTGGAAATGGTTGCTTCAAACCAAAATGGCTGACATCCTATTGAAATTCAGACATGGGTCCTTGAGACTTTTTTGTGCATCCTGTTGTTAGAGACGTCCACCCAATTTGGTGACAATTAGTGAAAATGGTGTCAAGGGCTGATTTGAACTTTTTTCTTACTTTCATATGGGTGCTACTTAGTGAATTTCAGGTCTTTATATCAAGAAATACACTTGCAACAGAATACAGTACAAACAAGCACATTTATTATCATCTTTTTGAGACTTTTGAGGTCCCCCAAAAGGTCGTCCACTAGTCGAAAGAATATTAACTTGTGATTCCAAGAGGGCCCAATAATATTGATGAATCAGGACAATAACATATTGGCCTACTGTGCAATGCTTTCCATTCACATGTTGTCGTCGGGGGGTGGCCATGTTGTCAAGTTGCCGTGAAAAGGGGACGAGTGACTGCGGCGAGCTGCGAGGGCGGCTGTTCGCCGGCAGGAACAGATGTCCCCCTTAAACGGCCCCTCCTGGTGGCCATCACAATCTGGCAACCCGTCTCCCTTTGCTACCAATTAGTGGCTTAACCTGCACTCTGGCAACCCGGCTCATCGCCCCCCGCTGTTCCTCCTTCCCACCTGCACTTCTTCAAACCCAACTAACCCACTAGAGAGAAGATGGCGCAGAGGGAGATTGCGCACATACTGTATACTAACAAGTCACAATATTAGGTACACCTGCACTTGTCTAGTTATATCCTAAACAAGTGCAGTCAAAGAGAGTGACTTTTAAATTACTGTATTTCCTCAAATAGACGCCATTCCAGGAGTTGAACGATTAAAGATTTTTCGTAGTTGACTATAATGTGATGGAAGTTGATTAGTCAAAGACGACATTCTTGAAAAAAAAAAAACAACAACATTAACATTAGCGATGAGTCAACTTCATGCATTAAGTGTGGGGAATCAAAACCGACTCAACCTTGGTTCAATTGGTTTATGAACATTTTTTTTTTTAGAAATATTGCTTGGTTTTATCAACTATGCGTCCTGAACACAGACTGAACAATCACTTCTGCTTTCTATCACACAGCGTACATTGGCTTCATGTGTCACGTATTTCAAGATTTTTGTTTTGCTGTAAATTAGCCCTCTGTATGTCTTTCAAGAAAGTGAAACAGGCAAGAAGCCATTAAAAAGGTGTGCAGCATCTGTTATTAGGTAAGCTCTCTTCGATTACGTTTGCATATTTATATTTTACAACGCAGTGCTCTTATTCTTTACTAGCGAACGTTGATTAGGCGAGGGTCACTGTAATTTAGAGATACAGTACGATACGGCATCCTGTCCCATGTTGCAAGACTCGACCCGATTACCCATCATGCCCTGTTGCATCACTTGGACAGGCAGTGAGCAGAGCGCGCTCGATGCAGGCCCGGCTGATTACCGGCTGATAAATGTGCAACTTCGGGGCAGGAAATCAGCGGCGGTGGGCCACAAGCAAACGCACGGATTCGCTGAGCTGCCATTCCAAATCTGCATGGGCTGCATGTGTTTGTGTCTCTTCCTTCCTACAGTGAGTGCTTTTAGAAGGCAGATAAGGAATATTATGCTTTCAAAAAAAAGAGCCATCCATCACAACATGTACAAGCAGCCGCTAGCCGGGGAAGAAATATCGTCTTGTTTACAGCCCGACTCGCCTGTCCTCATTTTTCACATGCTCATTTCTTCACTTTTTTTTTTCTATAACGCCTTTTTTTCTTCACGTCCACCACCGAAATAGAAATAATCTTCCAGGGTCAAATTTTCTTCATTATAACCTTTGTCATCTGCACGGTTTTGAGTCCTGTCAAGCAAGTGTCAAAATAAATTGATAAAAATGGACAGACAGATGGACAGATGGACAGATAGATAGATAGACAGATAGATAGTCATATATTTGGTGCACATGAAGTGCGGGAGAATATGAATATGAAACGTATGTCCAGTTTTGATGGAGAGCACTGACTCATTAAAAAGGGCAAGATGATTGGAAAAGAAGCGTTTTGGACATCAGTCGGTCATGCTTCCCATGCCAATACACTCTCACGTGCCCTTCTTCTGTTTCGTTTCAATGTTGTTGTTTTTTTTAAAACCCGAAACGCCACCAAACAAGATCGATCCAAGGTTCATAGTGTCGGGGCTGCATCAATTCCTCACTCCTTGCAAGGACGATTTGTAGTCAATACAGAGCGTTCTGCTCATTGAGCATCTAAAGCAGTGAGCCCCACACACACAAAAAAAAAAAAGAACAGTGCAGAGGTTTTTAATACAGATACTGCTACGATACATTGTGACATCGATATTATGTTTGGGACCTTTCTTGTGTTTGATCAGTGAGTGGGTCGAATGGCTTTTCACTGCTACCGAGCGTGAAAATAAGAGAACAAAAAAAAGTGTGTGGGGTGGGGGGGGGGGTCAATGTACAAATGTGAATCCCTCTTGACACTGTCCTCACTCCACCCGCCTGCAGAGAGAATGAAGAAGGTCTGAATGCCTTCTGGAAAAGTGAGATGTGGAGATATGATCCTGCCTTGTAATGGAAATGTGACACTATTGACTCTCTCTGGTGTACATGAAGTGCAGGGAGAGGCAAAAGATTGGATGTGAGACAATCAAAAGGGAAAGAAAAGTCCCCGAAAGGCAGTATAGGAAACGGTGGACACTTCAGGTGTGGGAGTGTGGGGAGGGGGGGGGGGGGAAACACTAGCTGCAACATTTGGACCAGGAGCTGCACTGCGATATTGATCGGCCTTCTCCACCCCGCGGCATGCTGCAGACAAAGTACTGCCATTATTTTACGCCGTGGTGTGTGCAATTTCAGGGGCAGCAGCCATACAGGAAATGAGCAAGTATTAATCAAATGGCCCTCTACGACAGTGATAACGCCATTTACAGCAATCCGGTTCAATTGTTTGGCATATAATGACTTATTTTAAACCGAGGAGACATCCTTTTTTGATCAACTTCTCACATCCATTCATGCACAGAAGTGTGCGAAAAGAGTTGAGTTGCTGTAACTAGAGAGAAAGTTGATCAATTTACCTTTTATCGCGCAAAAAAGGCCATTAACTCATCAAACGTGTATGCGTGTAGAACATTTGATCAAGCTTTTACCGTGACTCATCCAGACATAATGATGAAAACAAATGTTTTGCAATTTAGAATTGTCCATCCCTCTAGTATAGATAGTTCAGATTCGAAAAAAAAAATCCAGGATAAGTTTGTCGTTTCAGGACACCTGGAAATTGCCAAAATTACCCTAATATGGCCGCCTCAAACCAAAATGGCAGACATCCCGTCTGTTTTCAGAAATGGGTTCTTGAGAGTTTTTTGTGGGTCTATTCATGATGGACATGGCCGTTACATATGTCAAATTTCATGTTGACACATGAATCATTTCAAATACAACTCCTTGATAAGGCCAAAATGACCTAAAATGGCAGTTTTAAACCAAAATGGCAGACATCTTGTGTGTTTTCTGGCATGGGTTCTTGAGACTTTTTTGTGGGTCTATTCATGATAGACATGGCTATTTATTGTTTTAAATTTCACGTTCCTGAATGAGCCAATTTTTAGAACGGTTTTCATAGTAGTCGGTTTAAGTAAATGTAAGTAAAGTAAATACTAATGGCAAGCTTCGTTTCTTTTCGGGCATGGGTTCTTGAGATTTTTTTGTGGGTCTACTTTTCATAGACATGGCTATTAAATTTCACGTCTTTTAGTGAATGTGGCATCCTCGGCTTTTGACTGCCAATGCACACAACAACAACATGAAGCGTCTATAGAGGATGAATGGGACCCCTAAATCATATACTTTTCATCAGGTACCTCTCAACAAAAAGCGGCTCGTTAAAACAGGAATCAATCCCACTAAGAAACTCACCCCGATCTGTGTCGTAGAGAAAGACGAACTTGTTCCAGTCGTAGTGGTCCAGCAAGGACAAGAGCGCCCCCCGGATGGACGGCCGTAGTTGCAGGGTGAACTGGCTCTCGCCCTCGGTGGGGAAGCTTGGCGTGATGAGGGAGATGTGTAGCGCACTGCAGAAGGACGTCAACGTGTGTACCGAGCGCTTGTCATAGAGGCCGAAGATGGCGAAGACACCTCGGGAGTACTGGGAGCAAACTGTGGGGCAACAGAATGATGTGTTACTAGATCAAGTAAAAGAATTAAAGTTCATAAAATTTGAATTTCGACCAAAAATTATCACCATATCACACAAAAAAATCAGCACATCTCTGTAGACCTCATTTTCCATCAATAGCGTTTTGCATTGTGTGTTAACATTTAGCTAGTCGACTTTCGTCAGCCTTAATTAAGGTGGTTTGGTTAAACACGTAAATATCTTTGTTTGATCTTTAGTTTTCCACTAAATTTCAATTGCGAGTGGAAATTAAACAGCTTGGAGTAAGCACTTGGCCTCTTTTTGAAGATTTGCTCATAAACTGCCAATGCGGCAAATTCATAAAAGATCTACCATTTAGCTTGCAGCAAAGCTCTGTCTAGTGATTGCTCTTTATCTCAGTATGAACACTTTGTAAGTAAAAAAAAGAAAAAAAAGTGAAACACTATTATGTGCAGTGTGAGTACTTTTGTCCTCTCTGATTATATGTCAGGAATTGTTAACAGTACAGGTACAAAAATTGTTAGCATTTATCCTGCTAACACCAAACAGAAACAAACAGTGAAGAACAATAACAGCCAACACAGTAGCAAACCATTATCCTCTAATTCCTTTAAAGGACGGCACCAGACGGTAAACAGATCAGTAGCCCTTTCAAAAAACCTACAATCCTTCCTCTCACTTCCATCTGTGAAGCAGTGCACATGCAGAGATGTTTTCTCCCCACTAACAAAACACATGAAAACAGCACAAAAGGACGCACGAGTGTTGGCCGCACTTTGAATTCACGCAAAAAACGACTACTGGACTGCTTAAGGGAGATCTCATTATGGAAAGATGGTGCCTGTCTACTATAATTGCCCAACACAGAACAACACAATGGGATGATAATGAGCATCCTCCTCCTCAGCCAACCTACTGAAAGAAGCTCCAGAGGCTCCTTTAACTCCTTGCTATAAACAAGAGGGAAGTCATGTGGGATGTCAGCAAATCCCGTGTTTTAGTTTGATTACACATTGGTGCTCTGGGAAATGAGATATCGTATTGGAAGTATTGCCTGATCTAGCAGACACTCTTCTTAAAGGGACGTTTGGGCCAACAAACAAGCCTTTTTCACTAACAAGTTCATTTTAAATATATTTTTTATCAGGAAAATGGAAAGAGTTGTCATTTTCTATTTTATCAATCAATTTGGGAGAAATTAGGAAATAGGTGACTCCATGAATAACGCCTCTTGTTAATGAGGAAAATGGCCGCGCCCCCTACCGTTCTATCCTTGTTCGGTCGGAGTCACTGGAGGTATCGATTACAAAATCTCCATTGGAAATCATTGTACTTTCATTCAAATTTATGTGGACATCCCTACTAATGACCACTTCAACATATCAAAAGGATTAACCTCTCCGTGGCTGATTTATATGAGAATGAGGAAATGTGGAAGTGGGCAGAGCTACATAGATTTATGCTGGGACGAGCGCACACTGCTTCTTGCTAAAATAAATAAATAAATAAAAAAACACTGCTTCTTTGCTGGGCGGCACGGTGGTCGACTGGTTAGCACGTCCGCCTCACAGTTCAGAGGTCGTGGGTTCGATCCTGGCTCCGGCCTCCCTGTGTGGAGTTTGCATGTTCTTCCCGTGCCTGCGTGGGTTTCCTCCGGGTACTCCGGTTTCCTCCCACATTCCAAAAACATGCATGGTAAGTTGATTGGACTGTCTAAATTGCCGCTAGGTGTGATTGTGAGTGCGGATGTTTGTCTCTGTGTGCCCTGCGATTGGCTGGCAACCGATTCAGGGTGTCCCCCGCCTACTGCCCAAAGACTGCTGGGATAGGCTCCAGCACTCCCCGCGACCCTTGTGAGGACAAGCGGTATAGATAATGCATGGATGGATGGATGCTTCTTTGCTGATCACAGTTAGGACGGGCGAGACATTTAACACCAGTTAGGATATTTACAGAGACTGAAGTGAGAATGAGTGGACGTGCACATTTATTTGGATGAGGAATGGCCACAGTTTTTCAACGGTCAACACGCCGTCCAATGGAACGCAACAGCCGAACAGTAAGGAGCTAATGTTGTTGTGCTAAGGCCTTTTGTTTTAATGGCCTGAAGCTAGTTGTTGCTATTAGCTGTACTGTTATCCTACTCTTGGCTTGGAAGGGGAGGGGAGAAAGATCCATGCTTGCCTGACTGCTTGCCCGCTGCCCAGTTGCCGTCTGCCTCCCGAGAGTTGACACGAGTTTAGCGTAGCTAAATGTCCGAAATATAAGCAGTTGGGGTTTGTGTGCGCATTCCTGCTCTTGTCCGCTTCAGCCTGTGTAAGTGGAGAGGCGATCGCCACGGTATTTTTGATTTTTTGGAGGTCATCATGATGAGATCACGTTTTATGTCAATAAATCCAAACTATTGTGCAGAACACTTTTATACTTTCACGGGTTGAAGTGGACAAGAGTAGAAATGTGCATTTGCATTTTGATGCATTTCGTTTTAGACAACAGAACTAACAAAGCGAGCAATATTACCACGCTTGGCTCCCTCCCGTGACGTAGACAGCTGAGACAGAAAACATAACATAAGCTACGCCCCAAAAAGACGCGGGGCAATTTGTCGTAAACCTAATCACAAAAAAGCCCTTAAATCACTACAGAGTCGTTAGGGCGGCATTTTAGTACTGATGTCATTTTTACATGCAAACCTATTATATAAGTGCCAATGTTAAGATCATCCAAGTGTCTCTTTAAGGTTAAGATTAGATTTTGCAAATCCTTCCTCTTCCAAACCACGGTACCAGAAACTTCGCAGTAGTCGACCGTTTCGACAAGAGGAAAAGGCATAAAGCTCACACCAATAACGCAAGGGGGAGAGGTCGTGTCACTTTGCTTGCAGTGATAACTGCAAGTGGCTTTTCACAACCGCCGTATACCTTACGACCGGTAACCAGCCTATGCCTAGGTTCAACTGTATTGATTTCCAATGTTCAAAATTCAAAATCAAACCTTTTACTTAATCAACTGTTACTGACAACTAGCTCCAAGTTTTCAGTAGTTTACATAATTCAGTTTTTTTGTGCCACTTTAGAGGTCCGCTGCGGAATGCCGCAAGGCTCAACCCTTGGGCCAATTTTATTTATGCTGTACTTCCTCCCCTAAGATCTCTTTTTAGAAAACATATGTCTTTACACCGTTATGCAAATGACAGTCAACTCTGCCTGCCTGTGCGGTGAAACAATCCTGACTCCTTAAAACCTTTGTTTGCATGGCTGGCTTTAAGCTTTTGAAATTTCAATAATAAAAAAAACGAAAGTCATGGTGTTTGGTCCCGGCAATATATATATATATTTTTCCTCCAAGACCAAGGTAAACCTCCAATATCGCATTGCGTTTTTGAAACAGTTGTACATGTTTTATGACATACCGCCTTGATTATTGGAATGCCTTGTACAGTATGTCGGCATTAGTCAGGCCTCCATCTCCCACTTAGTTAGTCCAGAACGATGCTGCTCCTTTGCTAACCACAAGTACCCGTAAGCAAGAGCACATCACCCCTGTACTGACCTCCCTTCACTGGCTTCCTGCGCCTTTTAGGGTTGATTTGAAAATTGTAATGTTTAAGGTCCTAAATGACTTGGCACTATCTCTCCGACCTGTTGGAACGCTATGTTCTTTCAAGGTCCCTCAGGTCCTCGATCAGCTATTCTTGTCCATCCCGAAAGCCCGGTTGAAGCTTATGGGAGACTGAGCTTTAAAAATGGCAGCTTCAACGCTTTGAATGTTAGGCAAGCCCCCACTCTACAGGTGTTTAAATAAGACACTTTTTTTTTCCTTAGCTTTTGCAACATAGCCCGAGTGACTGCTCATGTTACACCATGTATGACTTATGTTTTCAATGCGTCATTTGTTTGTTCTGTCCTTGAACATGCGGAGCACCTTGGTTCAGCTTTGTTGTTTTAAATGCGCTATATAAATAAAGGGGTATGGTATGGGCTGTGATTTTTGGATCACCACTAGAATATTTGAGATGCGCTATTTCACTTTTCAAGACTAAACGATTGCTGCTATTGACTCCCAAAAGACACACAGACAGTATATCTCACACCCATGGTGTGTGTGCGTGTTTGTGTACGTTGCATGTGTCCACATTGAGGGATGATGGCCCTCGGGAGAAGTGGAGTCGCGGTCGAGAGCAAGTCCACTCGAGCAAGAAAGAAGGTTGAAAATCCTCACAGCCCACTGATGTCCTCTCTTCTTCAGGCTTCACACACACATACAGAAACACACACACATACACACACACACGCGCGAGCGCGAGTGGGAATGGTCACTTCAATAACAACACATCAGCATGCATGTATGGTAAGCTGCTGGTGGCTCATCAAAAGCTGATCAACTTTCCCTGCAGTGTTTGCCTCTTAATTGCCGCCTGTTTGTTTTATTTTCCACACCATCAGGCTGTTGTACAATCAGGATCTCTGACTGGCAGGGAACCGACGTCATTCATTTAAAACACTGCCACTGTTTATTTAAGTGGAGTCGCGTCCGGCCGCGGAGACTCGCAGCATGAGTCAGTTTCCTACCGCGGCACCTCCAGCAGGGACATGGACTAAAACAACAATAAATCAAATAAGTGAAAATCACATACAAATAGTAGGAGTAAGTCCAAATGCCAGCCTTAGCATTCACCGCAAAGTGGCTGCTTCAAACCAAATTGGCAGACTCCTTGTTCACTTTCAGGCATGGGTCCTTGAGACTTTTGTTGCGTCCTGTTATGATAGACATGTAAACCCAATTTGGTGACAGTCAGTGAAACTGGTGTCAGGGCCTATTTTTTCATTTAATTTTCCAGGAGTGCAAAGCCAATATGTTATGGCCGGAATTGGCCCAAAATGGTTGACTCCTGCTCACTTAGGAATAGGTCCTTGAGACTTTTTCATGCCTCTGTTATGACAGACCTGTCCACCAAATTTGCTGACAATCAGTGAAACTGATGTCTGGGGGTATTTACTTGGTGTTCTCCAAAGAAAGAGCCCTGAAATTCAAAGGAAATAGCCACTTCAAAGCAAAACAGCAAACTTCCTGTTTCAATTCTGGCATGGGTTCTTGAGACTTTTTCGTGCATGCCGTTATGATACACGTCCACTCAATTTGGTGTTGATTGGTGAAACTGGCAGGGGGCTGCTTTAAAAACTAGCACCACACGCTCTTTGACTGTACAATTAAAACATCAGGGGTGGGCTTTTGTTCATTCTGAAAGGAGGTGACATTTGAAAAAGACCCCCCTGCCGCCATAGCAGAAAAGAGACAGAAGCCAATAACGGGCAATCCATCAGTGTCACGGCGGCTCACACGCCGCGCACCATTGTGACCTCGTAGGCGGTCCCACGGAATCCTGGACTGGTCCATTTAGTCCCACACCAGCGGTGACCCTGAAAGCGCATCCGCTAGCCTCACACGCCACTGCACAAACAGGTCACACACACACACACACACATTGTGCAGCAGCTGATCAATGCTTCTGACTTGCATGCGCGTGACACACAAACAGGACTTCAGTATGTAATTTCTGTGGGGTAAAAAAAAAAAAGAACGCCTCTTTTTGTCTTCATCAAGCGTCTATAAAAACCACCCGGGCTAAGCCATGCTAAGCTACTACTGAAGTGCGATAAAAGTGAGACAATCTTTTTTCTGTGCTCGCCTGTGCTGCCCGGCGGGACTTTGGAGGGCTTAACTTCATTGTTGCCTTGAGGTGTAATTGTGTAGACCTGGGCTAAAATGTATCAAAAAAGCTGCTAATTTAAACTAAAATAAATGTAAATCCATCCATGTTCGATACTCAATTACAGAGCACAGAAAGGCATCAAAAAGTCACATTCACACCTTATAGGCTTATAGACATCTATTCGAGTTGAGATGTTTAGTAAGTGAACGGTGCAATCGATGACTAAATGAAAACAATGAGGAGGTATAATCATGTAGCTGTGATAAACATGTCATGGTCGACAAGCAAATGGCAACTAGCCTGGCAGCGGCTTGCGTGAAAAGGTAACGTAGCAGTCGACATCTTTACTCAAGAGTTTTTTTCTGGGTCGATAGTAACTACAGTATCGAATCCAGGGAACAAAAACAAGAAATATAAAGCAACCACAATAACAGCAGTAACCACAAGGGAAAAAATACAACACAAATGTAGCAGCTAGTGCAAGGAAGAGGCTAATATAGCAGGCTAAATCTTTACACAGCACTCCTTTTTGTCTGAAACGTATCACCTGTCAAACTCCTTTGTTCACAAATAATTGATCAATACCAGCTAGCAAGAGCCCTCTCAAGGAAACCAAACAAGACGTAGAAAACGAAGATCCAAGATTAAGGCATTAACACCAAGTGAAAATCAAATGCTAGCTGCAATCTTCATCTCTACTCTTTGCTACTGCTTGTCAAACACAACAAGCATATGGACTCAAACTGACCATAAAAGTCGCAAAGATCAACATTAATTAACCTATATTCACAAAATGTTGGCACATACTTTGCTAGAAGCTAGCAGTCCAGCTTGAAAACACAGCAGCCGGCGTGCATAATGTACGTCCGCCAGTGTACAAACATGTTAAGCATCGCGCTAGTATGTGACTATTTCCCATCCAAATTGATAAAAGGGCCACGGTGGCAGTGAGCGCTCTCGCAACTGGATGCGCTGCTATGTCCAAACAAAACAGAGGCTGTGTTAACAAACAACAACCAGCATGAAAATCTGTGTAACCACACGCACGCACACACACACACACGTACACATTCACTTACGCACACATATTGACTGTTTAAGCTTTTTCACTAATTTATACTAGAGTGAGGCACAAAGTTTTCTCATAGGAAAGTCAGTTACATATACAGCCTGGCGTTTATCCCAGCTGACTTTTGGGCAAGAGGCAGGGTATATCCCGGACCGGTCGCCGGCCAATCGCAGGGCAACATACAGGAAAACAACCATTCATTCACACCCATATTCATGCCCATGGACAGTTTTTCTAATGACATTTCTGGTCTGTATTGTATTGAGTGAGCTCCAATGGCAAGAAATGAGCGTTAGATGCGTTTAATGACACCATTTCACACCACGATATCAACTGCAGAAAAACGTCTCCCTCCACTCATCGAGAATGGAGCAGCGGGAGGGAAACGAAAGGACGCAAAGGAAAACTATGGAGTCCCTTTGTGCGAGCTTGAAGATCAATGCCGCCCTCCATGTGGGAGCCATGAAAAGGAAGCCAGCACTAACAAAATATGACTACACTTGTTACTCACTTATTATCACTATCATTACATTTTTGGGGAAGGTTAAACCTGCAGGGGGTCACACCGCCCCATGAACATTTTGGTGTACCATAGAAACAAGCAAGACTTGACGCCTTTTTCTGGGACTCCTTTCAATAGCCATGTTCTCCTGACAAATCAGAAGTCAGCCAGCGCCCTGTGATGAACTATGTTGGGACCTTAAACATCCCACTGTATGTTACTGAAGTCAAATCCTTGCGACCAGCATTCGAAGCAACAGGACAGAGGACATCACATCCTTATGGAAACAACGCAGCTGGTTGAGTAAAGCCTGCAGACACAAAGTGTATGATACATCTCCGTATGTGCTAGTGTGTGGGTGTGTCAGCTTGAATAAAGCATGTGTGCACTCAAGTGCACGCGTGTCCGCATTTGTGCACATTCATTTACCTTGGGCATCACACATACACACACGCCCACACACAAAGAGGGGAAATAAAGAAGATCCAAGAGACAGAGGGGGTGAGTCCCACTGGACATCATGGCAACACATTTTCCCATAATGCATGAGGGCCGCTGAGAGAGCATGACTGCACACACACATATTGTATGAACACACACACACACACACACACACACGTATGGTGCACTTCTGTCAGCTTGATTTTGTCTCCCAGCGTGCCTTAGCTTTCAAAGTGATGGCTCGGGGGGCAAGCGCACTCATCATTTCCACACGAGGCCGTCTTCGAATCAGGCAGCCTGACACTACATGTTGAAAAGCATTAGCCATCGCCTTTTACACCGTACGTGGCGATAATATTATAAGGCCTCGCTCTTCTCTAATTAAACCACACTTCTCCGTGAGAGTGTGTTTAAAATGAGAGGAAAATGAAGAAGGAAATGGCGAATACTGCCGTACTGCGCAGAGCTGCCGGAGGCGTCGATTTACTTAACTATAGAAGAGGGAGAGGCAGCTATTACGCATTGAGTATTTGGAATAATATGAAACGTTATTCGTATATTACAATTTGTGTCATGTTAAAGGGGAATTGAACACAAAAGAAAAGGGACTATTATGGAGAAAATGATGGAGAAATGACTCATCTTTAAAGGGGACACATTGTGTAAAATGGACTTTTGAGGGCAGGACGGTTGTGCTGTGTGTTGCGTTGTGTCTACCAATTATTTCTTGATGAGATACGGCACATATGTGACATTACAAAAAATTCACAGGAGAGCTTCGTACGAAAATGGCGCAAAAAAGTCTACACAGTGGTACCTCTACTTGCAATTTATTTAAGTACTTCCAGGTACCAGTTGTTGCTTTTGCTAACTATGGTGGCAGTGAATTTCACAACAAGCGATAGTTTGGCGGAAAAAAGAAGCAAATTGTGCTTGCTTCAAGCTGTTTATTACTACTCCCAGTTGAGGTAAACATAAAACAATTTAAGAATATATGTAAACATGAAACAAAGACAATTACCCTTATTTAACCAAAACCACATAACTTTGCCTTATGAAAGTCAGCTAGCTAAATGCTAACACATAATGGGAAACGCCATAAATGCGTTAATGAAACTAGCATCGATGTTGTGATACTTGTACCTCCAAAATCATCACTTTTTCTGGGGACCCCCAAAACAGCATGCCTTACATCGTGAAAGAGTGCTAGCTATATTTGAACACTTTAGACTTGTCAAAAATGTGTAAAATAGCCTGGAAAAGCCTGCCACAGGACATCAGGTCTGCAGAGACTGTTGATATTTTTAAGAGGAAGCTCACGACACACCTTTTTAGTTTGGCTTTTAAATAATTTAAGTAATTTATCTTTTTCTTTTTATTGGGGATTATTTTTACTTTATCATATTTTATTATACTGATTTTAATTCTTAGTTTATATTACTGTTTGGGGGGGACTGCCCTTCCCGCGGGGTGCTTCATCGCAGGGCCTCCTTAGGTCCAGGTGCCTGGGGGCCTCCACACTAGGTGTGGGGTCTCCCCGGCTAATCTGGGCCGAGGGTCTCTGTGATGGTGGCACCCCCCGTGACCCGTCATTCCCCTCAGCCCGTGGGCTGTCATTCCCCTCAGGGTGAATGAGGAATGAGCCCCCCTTGGGTACCCTTTCCTCATATGGTTTCTCTATGTCTTGTCATGTCTTTTTTAACACACTTTATCAGGTTGTGTGCTTTGTATGTGTGTGTGTGGGGGGGGGGATGTGGGTGTGCGTGTACGCGTGAGTGCTGATATACTGGCGGATATATGTCTTTGGGTTTGTTAGGAGGGAGCGAGGGAGCGGGTCTTCCTTTTATGTTGTGTTTTGGACATTTTTATTGGACAGCACTTTGAGTTGCATTTTTTTTGTATGAAAAGTGCTATATGAATAAATTTGATTGATTGATTGATTGATTGATTGATAAAAATAACATCCTCAAGTGTGGATTGATCAGTAGTATGCCTATGCAGATTTATGAAAATATATGTGCTACCAACTGTTAACAAGCTAATTTCAAAACATGAAACATATGGTGACAATGAATGTGATATTTACATTTCCCGTGATACAGCTATCTAATAAACAATCGTTTATGGTGTGTTTTCCTAATGAAATACTTAGTTGTATTACCATTTTTCAACTCCCTCTTGAAAAAAGAAAAACGTGTCATATAAGGCACGACCTACTGCCTAATGAGTCAATACGTCATCATTGCTCGTTATCAGCCCGATTCAAGAGTACGTTCCACTTCCATAAAGGTATTAGACTATTTAAACAAACGGCAAAGGATGCCTGAATACAATCACGTAGTCGGGTAAATAAATTCAATCAAACAAAATTGCTTTGCATCCATCATACGGCGAGACTATTGGCAAAGTGTTGCATAAAATCACAGCTGAAGTGGAGCGACACAATTACACTAAGTGCCGAACCTACTGCCTATGTGAGCCCGTTTGGGGGGCGGGGTAGGGGGGCATATGACAGAAGAGTAAATTATAGTTATGACTGCACGCAGACACCAGCAGCGCCTGAAGCCCCCACCAATCGGGAATCCGCTCGAGCTGAAACACATTTACGTCGCCAGACATTAAAACACAACAAAAATAAGCGCTAATAATGTAGCGGGGAACCTCGCAGGGGATCGCCGGGAGCGCCTTAAAAATGAATATTTTAACTGCCGATGCCGAGGGACGTGTGAACCAAACTCCTTGTAACCACTTAGCATTCATAAAACATGAGATAACCAGAGAGGGGAGGAGAATATGGGAAATTTATTGGGAGGTAACATACGCATTATCGGAGCGGAGTCTCAGACATATCACTCCAATAACTTGACAGTATACAGACACAGAAAACATCACAGTAGCAGTAAATGGAGCATTACTGTGATTTGTGGGAAAGAAAGACAAATTACTGTACTTTTTATTTGTTCAATTTTTACTTTTTGAACCTCTCCAGATGATAACACCTCCAAAAGACATTTGAGAGAGGTCAAGTCGTCCACTGTTGTTATATTTAAAATATTTTCAAAATTTAGTACTTTACCGATTATCCCATCAATTAAACGAGTAATTGGATATAAATTGATTTTGCATTATTAAAGGTGAGGGTGAGGTGCAGGTATTATTTTGGTCCATTTGCGGTTGTTATCGTCATGTTCTACTGTAGCATCAGTGAATTTCAGTGTGCACGGCTTTTAAATATCAGTGCCAAAATTAGTAGTCTGACAAAATGCCACAAAAACCTTTGGTGTTACATAATGCTACCTACCTGTACATCTTCAGTCTCAATAAACACGACCAATATTTGGGGTCTGACATAATGCCACCAAAGCCTTCAATCCCACCAAAGCTACCAAATCATTCCGTCTCATCTTTCACCAAAGACTATCAAATACATCAGTCTCACCCAAAAAGACTAAAGCCATCAGTCTTAGCGAACACTACGAAAGCTGCCCGTCTCATGCAACCCCACCAAAACTCTCAGTCTCCGCTAATAATACCAAAGTCTTTGGTCTCACAGGACGCTATCAAAGTCTTCAGTCTCACCTAGCACTAACAACACTTTGGGTCTCACTTAACATGATCAAAGTCTTGAGTCTCATCTAAAACTACGCAAGTCTTCAGTCTCATCTATTACTTCAAAAGACTTCAATCTCACCCTAGTGCTACTTAGTGTTGAGTCTCCCCCAACACAACACAACCCAACACAACACAAGTCAGCCTCATCAAACACGACCAAAATGTTGGAGCTCACATAATACTGTAAAAGACTTCAGTCTCACCCAATGCCTTCAGTTTAACCTAACACAGTCCTTTCCCTTTACACTCGCAAAAAGCTTTGGTTCTCGCACAACACTACCGACTTGCAGCTGTGTGTCAGCCTAAAGGCCTTGAAAAGAGCTGCAGAATGAATCCGCTGCTTTCAATCCATTCAAAAGTACTGTTGATAAGATGGCGAACATGGCGAAAGGACACACATGAGCAAGCACATATTACATACACACTTGCGCATGCATGCGTGCGCCGAGTCATCTCGGGACAGGATGTTGGGAAGGATAAAGCACACTCTGCTTCACTGACTTTTCAGACAGCGCGTCCACCCAGCCACACTTAAACCATAGCAGAGCTTGGAGGACTTTTGGTCTGAGGACAACGGTTCTCTTTTTTTTCTGGCCGATGCTGTCAGATCGGCTCAGCGTCACACTTGTACAGCGGCTCAGTGGCAAAACACACAGGCTCGCACTTGGCCTTCCTCAAGCTCTGGCCCCAGATCATCAGGGAGAAGCAGACGAACAGATTCCTTATTCATGTACTCCCGTCAACTTGGGCGGAGACCAGGTGAATGAAAGTTGGGAAAAATGGGATGAGAGGGCGGACAGGTTGAGGGCAAAAGGAGAACAGAAGAAAAGAGCCCCGTCTTCACATCCAAAAGCCAGCTCAAATAAAGATGGCTAACATCGTCACCGCATCGCTTCGCACCCGCCCTCGCCACATGAGTCAACCTTCCTCCTTTCCCGTTCCATTACGTCACACTCGTCTCCGCTTCCATTCATGAAAGCCTCGCTGGTCTTAATCTGGCTTTTGTAAACGGCAGAGACACTTGGCAAAGCTGTGATGTCAGCCGATAACACAATTGAAGACAGCGGTGCTTACTCCACTGTTAGAAACATCTAAAACTACAGTGTGCACTTGGTCAAACAAACATCACATAGACGTCTCACAAACGGTGGACCCACTATTACCGGTAATCTCGTTTTAGAAAAGAAATACAGTATCGAGTAGGACTAAGAAAAAAGAATAGTATTACACGGTTTTCCAAATGCATACCCAGACTATCAAAGTCTGCATACCCAGACTATCAAAGTCTATTTGATGGTTTTCATTGGACAAGAACAACATTAATGTCCATTATATTTGATCACGGCCAGGCTTCCGAAACACACATTCCGAAACAAATAAAGGCAAACCTTGACACATTGTAAAATCTAATATCGTCCCTTACTTGATATCATCTGGGACATAATACACAATGACCTATGGCTGACATTCTCTGTGCGCTACCTTGCGCCGGCCACCGCAGAGACGTTTGCCCTATTTTTAGAAAGCGCTGAAAGCCGCTCAGACAGGCAGAAAACATTCAAAAGCGTAAACAATATATAACTGAGATGTCGGCCAAGCACTACGTTAGAGAGAGGAGAGAGGAATGCCTCATACGGAAATTCATTCTATTCTAAAAATGAATTTGTGTTGCTCCACTAATAAGATCATCATATTAGGAACAATGAGAAAAAATGGCTTGGGACAATCACTCTGCTACTTGACAAGAACGCAGTTCTATCTCATCTCTTCAAACATGTTAACATGGATTGTGTGTACCGCGGCCAACAACTGTGAAGTCGGGGCCAGTCTGTTCCCAATAGATCTGGTAAAGCAAACAAACGATAGAAAAATGCATCTGGACTGTCGAGTACCTCAGTTTTGTCATTTTCAATTTATTTTTATTTATTTATTTTTTTACAGCATTTGGCTGAATTTTGTTTTCTCACCTTACTTTGTCAAGAAATAATTGAGGGAGTATGTGGCAATTGCTTATTGTTATGGCTGTAACTATGAAAATGGCAGAAGCTATGTTGCACATTGTAAACAATAAGTCATTATTTTTGCATCATTTCACACACATATTTAGATGACACTTCAAAAGTATAGCCAGGTTTACATGGAGACTTTTTTGTCGAATGAAGCTCTCTGCTCACCTGTTTACGCCAAGACAGAGCATGCGCAGACCGGCTATTCTGATTGAACTGTTTCCATGACGTTCGTTCGGATTGGCGAAGGGAATAGACCACCCCCGACATATAGTAGCTTTACGTATTTTTACAATTGAAAGACAATTCCAGTTATTTGAATATGCCCGTACAATGCTTTTGGTAAAAAATACCCCAAGGGTCAAGAATTACACAGTGGTGCCTTGAAAATTCATGTCATACAAAATGAACAGATCGTCGTCGTCTTCTTCAAAAAAAGAGGCTTAAAGTTGTTTATTGCCACTCTCAGTTGAAATTTACTGTCAAACTAAACACAAAACGAAAAGAATTACATATTGGGTATTTAAAAAAAAGCCACATAGATTAACCTTTAGTCAGATAGCTGAAGGCTAATGTTAACATACAGTAGGCACGTAATAGCATCTTTGTGGCTGCAAGTATTTGAAAGGAAACAGCGTGGCAAAAAAGTATCAGCGTCGCACCATTGGGGACTCCATACTGAAGTGTGCATAAATATTTGTGCGAGTGTGTGTGTGCGTGTGTTTGTCACTGTGCGTCCAAGGACTGAAGTTGGAAGCTAAAGACTATGTCACAGGCAAACACCATCTGGGGGCTCACAGGAGTGTGGATGGGCAATTTCTTGTCACGCTGTGCCCCATCCATGCCACTAACTGTGGGGGGAAAAGGGGTACGACTTTCTTCCCGGCACCACTCACTCCTGGAGATTTGGAAACAAGTGGCAAGTGTTCCCACGCCTACGAGGCACAGTTGTTGTCGTGAAATACACACTGTCAGTGAAGGTAAACACTTTGCATTATTCAAAGTTGAACATGAATAATCCAGACACCGTGTTACATTCGCAGGCCTGGTGCAGCAATGTGAGCTCCATTTCCCCCGGCGTAAAAACAACCGTGACCTCCTCAGACGAGAGTTTATTTATTCTTATTAGTGTGAACTTTTACAAGTACAGCAAACTGCCGCTATTAATGAGCGATCCGGACTGAGCCCTGCTATGAAGAGCAAAAAAAATCAATGAGTATATCTTTATAATTGCCTCTATGGTGTCTTAAACCTTCAATATATCACAAATTATGACTTCAAGACTCAGTAATTCCACAGACTAAGTTACATAATACCATCCTTACACCAAATGTTTCCGTTCATTGCTTGGCATCAGCTAGGGTGGGCAAAGATTCGGAGCCACTTTCAAGCAGACTACACTGTCTGACACCCGAGAATCATGGAATTCTGTGTTTGACAAATTGTAAATTCGATCCTGCACAAAAGTGACACGAAGCACAGGCGGGGAAACTTTTGTGTCTGTTTCAAATGAACAGACGGTCCAAAGAGAAAGGAGTCAACTTCCTTCACCAACAGATGTCACCCTTACTGATAAAGTCGTGAAAAGTTCAGAGCAAAAGACACACACAGAGCTCATCCTTTGATGCTATGTGAATTAGCGCTAGTGTGTTGAGCATTCTACCAGGTCTAACATTGGTCTTTAAGTCGTTCCCCAAAACCTTGCGCAAAATCCAAATTTGACAACTTTCGACTTTGGAGGTTCCACTATACAAAACAAAACTGTTATCTCAGACACGGTCACTCCACGCGCTCATTAATTATTCTAGCAGGCATCTCCTCTTCCCTTTGGTTCCGCTCACCCTCCTCCTTCGAGTTTTATACTTCAAGCAAAAGCGTACCACAAAGAATTGGCTCATCCCGCGCGATTAATTGCTTGCCGCCTCCAAGAAGCCTCTCCGCTGGCACAGACGGTGAGAAAATCGTACATCTGATGAAGCGGGCCAAGCAGAATCCCGCCTTCTGCGTTGCCGTAACAATGTGCGATGCCCACGTGCAACTTCCACCAGATACCAAGAAAACAATGGAGCCTCTGAAGTCCAGTTGACAATTCATTTGAAACAAATATGCCCTCTTGTTAGACAAAACCCAGTGTTGGACAGTTAGTTTTTTTTTTCAGGAGCGGCTTTATGATGGTGTCAATTTGATGGACTAGCTACATTTTAAATGACACCAGACTTTGACATCATGCTCCAGCCACATTCAACGCCACAGGTAAAAAAAAAAAACATACTATGTGGTGTCACCTATCTGTCAAGGTTAACCTGTCTTTGATTGGGGCTCATTTGGGGGAATTCCCAAGTAGGAGTTTGTTTTCGTACAAGACTTGGAAATCACCCAAAGTGGCTGCTTCAAACCAAAATGGCCAACTTCCCGTTCAAATTCATGTATGGGTCTATTGGTCTTGAGACTACCTTTTTTTCATGTGCCCTGTTATGATAGACATGTCCGTCAAAGTTGGTGTCAATTGGTGAAAATGGTGTCAGGGGCTGGATTTTCAAACTTTCCAGGGAGCTCTACTGTAGGAATTTGCCCTAAATGGCTGCCTCAAACCAAAATGGCCAACTTAATGTTTAATTTCAGGCATGGGTCAATGAGACTTTTTCGTGGATCCTGTCATGATGGAAATCCATCCAATTGTTGATTGGTGAAATTGGTATTGGAGGCTAAAAAAAAATTCGGAATCAATTGTTGACATCAAACTCATCTTATATATTAAATGACGCAGGCAAAAAAAAAAACGTAGCCATTTAATGTCACACATCTGTCATGTCAATTGGCAAAATGGGTGCCGGGGACTAGAAAGGGTCGTAACTGGTATGACTTGACGTCCTGTTCAATCCTGTTCCACGCCAGTACAAGCATATGACTTGCCATACACAGCAGACTTCATTCATCACAGCGCCATCTACCGGTTCATGCGATCAATCCCAATGATGCAACAAAATGAAATGGATTCTCCTAATGGGCCACGTCTCTTCAAAGTCACTAACATAGTTCCTACGTAACCCTGCTCACCAACTAAGTCACTAAGCAACAGGCCAACCGATGGCAATCAATCCAAAACTTGCACTCACTATGAAGCCAGGCCGTGCAGCTTTCTCCACCTAACCGTCCCGCAATCCACCAAGATGCCGGATGGTACATGCATCTTCATGGCAGGGGTACTGGAAGACAGCTGGACCTCTTCATCTCTGTATAAATCTCCACCGGCGCGAGACAGCGCTAACTCTGACCTCATTACAGCCGCTAACAAGTGCGCGCAACACCGGTTGGGCTCGGGATTTATCTTCTTCAAGACGAACCACGGGGCCTTATTTGCACTCCAGTGCAGCGCTATTGAGCTGATACGCTTGCGTGGCGACAAGGTGACTCTAAGGCTAGAACGAGATGGATAGGAGACGGAGTTTATTTATTTAACTGCAGATGGGGAAGGCAATGGTGGGGGTAGAGTCTTTTCAGGAGAGGCCATATTCTGTGTACGTTTTTAAAATGACATGAACAACAAGTAGACTGGGCAGACTAAACAAGTTGTGTTACACCATGGAACATTAACATCGATGTTCACGACATTGTGGGGCGACTACATGTCAGCGTCTACTGGACATATCGTCCAGAACAACCAAGACAGACTGGGTGGAACAAATGCACAAGGCTGTGCTAAATGCCATCTCTACATGATAAAACAGCAAGAACAGATAAGAACAAATAAGTGAGCAGTGACCATAGTTATACCGATAGCCTGGAAAGCTACTTCTTGGAAGTTTTAACTCATCAGGATAGGATCAGGTTTTGACCCCTTGCTGGATTAAAATCTGGACTCAATGTGCTGGGTCAAGGCCTCAACCCCAAAAACTCTTGTCAACAAATATTTGCTAATTTTTGTAATCAGAGGTGCAAGAAAACTTTTCTAGGTAATTTTTTATGCTGATTGTGACCTCATTTTTTCTCTAGTATAGAGGCGTCAAACTCAAGGCCCGGGGGCCAGATCCGGCCCACCACATCATTTTGTGTGGCCCGCGAAAGCAAATCATGTGTGTCCACTTCCATGATCCTCGCCAAAATCTGGATTAACATTTTAAATTTTCACGTGTAATAAATAACATCGAGATTTGGCAAGAATGTCTTTGTTACCCTTTTTACAGTAACTTTAACAATAATTCCCAAAAACAAGTATCCCTGATTTCTGATTTCAGAACTAGTAATCCATCAATTTATTGTGCATAGGTAATAATACGATGAGGCAATTCAACATTTATTTGGTTTCACCGTCGTAACAGCTCTCTGAGGGAAGCTGTAACTACAAAGTGTCCCGTGATCCAACGCTGGGTTAGCTATTACACCCAATTTGGGTTACTTTTAACCCAGCAGTTTTAACAGTGTACTCATGATGGTTACTTCACGTAATACCTCCTGGTTGTGTAATTGAGATTCGTGTATTCCTCATATCAAACACCCTTGTTGACAAAACGCATACTAAGTTTCCGTTAAGACGTCACACTTGCTCCACATTCCGTGCTTAAAATTGAGACGACACTTCAAGTGGGTTTCATTTCATTTCTTCCGGAAAGGGGGGCTTGCATTATGTATGTTAAGGGAATGCTGGATGTTCTTCACCAAGGAGGAGAATCATCTGGCCTGTCTGCCTCATTAACCAACCTCAGGTCCCCTGTGGAGATAGGAAATAACTCCAGGAGTGAGTGGGAAGGGTGGGGTGGGGGAGCACGGATGGGGTTGGGGGGGTTTGGGGGGAGGGATTCAGGGTGGGACGCAAGGCTCAGCGTGAGTGATGTTTGTTTGCGGGATTTAAAAGAAAACCCAGGGAGTGACGCAAGGAGAGATGAGTCGACTTAATAACAAACGCGCTGTTTGACACTTAGTGCTTGCATGCCGTCTCGCTCGGGAAAAGTGGATTTAATGTGAAAGCGCTCATAAAACAAATCCGCCTGTCAACACGGCGGCAATTTTTACTTAAAGTGACACAAAATGGGATTGTATGACCTTGTTATTCACCAGAAAAGACAGTCGGAGGGCTGCAAAACAGCAGCTCCTAAAATTAAGGTGAGATTTTCAAAGTCAAACACCCTCAAAAGTGGTACAACTTGGAGTTCAACCTCCAAAAATGCCTCAAAAGTTGAACGAAACTTGCTTCCCCATCTGCATAAAATGCTATCCTCCAAATTTTGTTGGACTTTATTCTATTTCCATTTCCATCATTTCCAACGGGGAAAAAGCTTGATAGTCAACCAGTGTTACACAACAGATTGTGATCCACTTTGGAGCGTCCGACTGTATATTATTAAAACATATCTTTGTCTGTTTGGATCCATTTGCACAGCTAATGATATGATAAATGGCATCGTTTTCTTCTCGTTTCCGTGGCAGAATCAAGCATCTCATCAGTCCGTCTCGGAAAATGGGTTTTCTCTGTGGGCTGTTAATGTGCATCATCACGCAGTCTGTTCCCACAGGATCCTGCAAGTCAGCGGATTTACTCAAATAGAATTGGAGAAGCGGCGGAATGGGGTGGGGGTCCTTTAGATCCCCAACAAGGTTTCAAGGACAATTCATTATCACTTGCGACGGGGTAAAGGCGGGATATCGTGGTGGTTGGAGAGTAGACAATCCCACGTGTTGAGTCTCTTACTGGGCCAGAGTGCCGGGCTGGGAAATGTCAAGGGCGATGTGAAAGGAAGAGGAAGAAAAAAAAAAAAAAAAAAAAAAAAAAGCTTGCCTTTTTTCCTCTCTCTAAATCCTCTGCAGCGCTCAGAAAATAAGCCCTGACATCAGCTGTGTGCAAATGTGCCAGAAAAGCAAAGTACAATGCAACTGCTTTGTTGTTTCCAGCAAAGCAAAGCTCAGACTTTGGTCTCACCTCAATGTTATGAAAACATGTCCTTTAACAAAAGGTTGTCCACCTACTTCATTAAAACAAAGTGAGCATCTTTGGTCTTCACTGTATTTTAAGTCTTGGCTTCTCTTCTAAACAAAAGTGCATGAATTAGGTGTGGTCAAGTAACCATTATTTCGACGTACGTTGCTGGATGATTTCTTTGGCTTGAATTGCGAACAAAAATGTACTTTGGCAGATATTCTTCATCCTTTGCAAAAATGACTGCAGCTTGTTGAGTCACTTCCAGCTATACTTGTTCAACTCTATTATCATAGAGTTATTATCAACAGTATTATTATTCGACGGATTCTACGGAAAACACAGAATATGGGAAATCAATATACAATTGGAAGGATTTTGTAAAAAGTGAGGCGCTGCAAGAACCCTCACAATCATTTGATCCCGCCCATACACAACCATCCCCCCCCCACTCATGCCTCTGCCCGCAGACCACCGCTGAGGAAGTCTTATCGAGGCGCTCGATAAAAGTGCAATAATTGGCCAATCAACTTACAATCAGGCCGCTATTCTCCGGTGGCCCGTCGGAGAGAGCTGAAACGGCGAGGCCGTCCAACGCCGGCTTTGTAGGGATAAAACTGGCACACACACATGCGTAAACACGCGCACACACAGACACATTGACACACACACACAGTGACACAGAGGCTGAATGGTGTGCAGAGAACAGATAACTAGTAATGATCTGCTCTAATAACAGCCATCATTTGATGGAACAGGAGTAGCATGAGGTCAAAGGTTAAAGTGTGTGCGTGCGCGCGTGTAGGGCAGAGATACAGAGAGCCATTGGGATTGCCTCTGGCATCACGCTGCTATGGTTGGTATGAAGGCAAGGGGATGACATCATCGCTGTCCAATGAAAATCGCCGGCCCAAAATGTTGGAATCAAAACTGGAACTTCAAAGCATCATCCCGCGTGATGTCAGAGGGCGAGCAGTTTCACTATTTTGGTTTCATACCACGGTCAACGTCTCTTTACACTTGTATGAAATTTTGGATTCAACGTCTCAAATGTCTTTTTTCTTTTTTTTTTTGCACAGCCAAACACAAACCATTATGCAACCAGAGCTAAAAAAAAACAAAAACAAAAACATATTGCCTAGTTATACATTCATATTAAAATCACCGCAGGGCCCCACAGCGTTTTAAAAATATGTAGTTGAAGTCTCAATGAGTAAGTTATCGTTTCCATTTGATAAAGTTCTCTCAGCTTTAAAATCCACGAGTCAAAGGAGGGTGGTCTTGTTTGCGACCAAGAAATTGGGATTCAGAGCGGCTGTGAAAAAGATATTCAGAAGGTAGTTTGCCGCTCTTCCCTGCACCCCTGGTGATGTGATACCAAGTATGGCCAGTTTTCAATGAGTAATGGTAAGCGTTCAAAGGGGAGCTATTTCTTCTTGAAAACACTTATAGAATTCATTTATAAATCCATCTGGTCCTGGGCATTTATTACTTCGTTCGTTTAATTTCCCAACCCTGGATTGGTACATCCAGAGCCATGGCAGCAGTTTCAGATAATTCGCTTACATTTATGTCCCGTAAAATTGCGCTATTTTAGAGTCATCGGAACAAGTATCAGTGTTTTGATCAAAATTTGCAACTACTTCAGCTATTTCCGCTGGCTTAACCACCACTTTAGTTAAAAGATTAGGTGACAATCCTTGTTTGTGTTTGCATTCCAACATCTTAATTTTGTCCTCTAATTTGTTTTGATTTTTTTTGCCGCTTTTTTGCAATAGCATAAGAACTTATTCTTCCCCTTAAATATGCTTTGCACAGTCCCACAGAACAATTGGAGAAGTATCCAGGTATCCATAAAATTCTTAAATTCGGTTTTAATAAATGTAACAAAAGCCCGATCATTAAGGAGAGAGGCATTTAATCGCAATTGCTTTAGAGTTGGTGTCAGGCCTATATCCCACCGGAGCAGGACTGGGGCATGATCTGAAATAGTGATGGGCATCATAATTATATCTTCAACTTGAAACAATTCAGCTTTAGAAGTAAAAAAATAGTCAATCCTTGTATACGAGGCATGTCTATTGGAATAAAATGTAAAGTTTCTCTCTTTGGGAAATTTAGATCTCCACACATCCACTAGGCCCGCCTCTGAGATAAAATGTTTAAGCGTTTTACCCATTTTAGGGATGACGGTTTCCTATCTTGTTTTGACATTACACAGTTAAAATCTCCACCCAAAAGCAAGAGACCAGAACTATGCTTTGCAATCCGGTTGAATATCGATTTTACAAATCCCAGTCGATCCTCATTTGGGGCGTACAGATTAACAAAGGAGACTGATATACCATCTAGTGTCCCATTCACCATGATAAATCTGCCCTCCTCATCTTTACATATTGATGTTCCAATGAACTTAACTTGGCGATGTATCAATATTGCCACACCTCTTCTTTTTCCAGAGCTATGAGATGAATAATACACTTTATCGGCCCAGGATTTCTTTAATTAAAAATGTCTTTTTTCAGGCGTTTATTAAAAACTAGTTCTTTTTATACAAAAGAATTGAGAAAGCCCCGCACCAAAATCAGGATACGCCAGCTTCTCCGCATGCGCCGTCTACGAAAATAGAGCACTCGGAGTGGTCTAAAATGAAGAAACGTTGCTAATTCCTCTTAAGGTCTATCAGCCGTCAGATGGCCAGTAGGCTCCATGCTCGCCTGGAGACAAAGAAATCATCTGTGTTGAACGTGCGAGTGTGTCCAAACAATTAGCCCGCTGATTACACGCTCGTTAAATCTCTAGCTTTGATGGAGAAAGCTGTCACGGACGCTCTTAATTATGTGCGCTGTTCATTAGTTCCACGTCAATGTGGCCTCAGGAGGGAAAAAGCTACCTGACGTGACTCATCCCCCTTGTGACCTTTATTGCTTTCCCAATGGATGGAAGAGGAGAACTTGCTGGAGGAATCCCTTTTTCTCTTGTTTAATGCGGGAGGAAAATATTCCTTGACTTCTTTGGCAGGTCCGCCGCAATGCTTCCATTGTTCGGTGCCCTCATGACACCGCGCTGCAGGCTTGTATGGCTTCTTATAGACAGGCATGGTTTGTAGTCAGGACTGCACTGGTCATTACTGCCTCGGTTGAATAACGAGCATGCAGCAAAATGCCAATAGACTTCTTTCTCGAATACAAAACTGGCCGGTGAAGCGAAGGACCACTCTTTGGGCTCTATTTTCATGGCCAGCACAAGTCTGGCATGAAGTGTGGTAAATCTGTAAATCTGCAAAGGGGCAGGCTAGACTGGGATTTGGTATTTTCGAAGGCGCAAATGGTTTGGCGCAGGTTTGACGCCAATCTATGTGGCTCTCCTCATTCCTTTTAAAATCGGTTGACAAAAGTATGTTTATGAGCAACAGCAAACAGGCCTTCACGGGGGAATGATGTGGACAATTATCAAACCAAACATAAAACAAATTATACTTTGTGCATTCAAAGTAAAGTTATCTTATAAGCTATTATTAGTGCCGTAATGGAAAGCTGACAGTGCTGTTGAGAAATCTCAACGCACAACCGGGGTTAAATGTAATTTGAGAGCGACAATGACCAGCATGGGCTCCAGAACCTCCTTCCGTCATGTAGATCGCGCACCTCTCCTGCGCTGAATTTAAAGGGAATGAAGGGATCTGCTGCCATTGGATGGCAAACAAGACTGCTGTGTTCTCACCCACAACGGCGCTTGACTAGTGCTGGGCACGAAAATAGGGCTCCTGGTATATGCCCACTATCTAAGGACAATCCATGCATGGTAATTTGCAGGAGCAAGCTTTTTGAATCATTTGTGTTCTGTCCTTCTTCAAATATTCTGTGGCGTCTCTGTGTGGCAAAGTTATTCCCTTCAATTCGTTCGACTTTCATTAGCGTTAATGTTGCATGAACAATGTTGATATTAGCGGCTGGACGAGACGCGGCGGTTCAAGGTCGACGCGGATGGAGGCGGCTTTTTGTCGCACTTTATTAATAACACGCGCATCGGTTCCAGGTATTTAATGAGTTTTTAAGAAAAAAATAATTCTCATTATCTGAGCATGTCGCGTCTCAAATGGATTGATTTCAAAATAATAGGCGAGTTAGCATTTGAATGCAAAATAACAAATACGTACTGAATAGGGTTTACTTTGATGTCTGGATGCTGGTTGACTTGGCAGTTTGTTCCAACTTTTAAACAATAATGCAAGTGAATTACACATTTTATATTACTTCGGCTACACACTTTTCCTCCTTGCCATTGAGTCTTGACTTTTTCAACATACCAGCTGACATCTGTGTGATTTTTTTAAATTCAAAAGTCAACTCAGATCATCTGACTCAATAAGCAGCAGTTTGGAAAATAGTGAACAATTCATTAAAAAATGAAGTGCCTTCAAGTTGTTTAACGCCTCTGCCAGTTGAAGTGTACTTTCAAACTAAACATTAGACAAAGAAAATACATGTGTTTTCAAAACAACCAAACAACTGCCTGAAGAACAGCCTTGCTAGCTTCATGCTAACATACAATGGAAAACGCCATTGGCATCATAATGATTAGCTAAATGAAATGACTGGTTATTTAACTATAATAATTTTGATAATGTATAATCGCAGAGGTCATGAACAATGGTGGTGTACATTTCGGACCCCAGCATACTCATGGTTTGACATCCATGGATTTACCTGGATTTAGCTATTCATTTTTTTTTTTCCCGGTACTCTTTCAATTTTTGGGGGGCGGGGGATTGTTTACTGTTTACCCTGTAATAATTCTCATGTTACAAATATAACCCCTCACACAACGAGTTTGGCACGACTTCCTGTCCTAGTTTAGAGAGAGAACATCTTTCCGAACATCCTTACGTCCCCCAAAAATAGACTTTTTTTGTTTGTTGTTTTAATTGAGTGAAGCAGGCAGCTGCACAGACGGCAGAAGTGGTTAAATAATTCTCATCCTCATCAAACATTCCGCGGCCCAATATGTTTCATCAGTTGAGAGCGATTTAGTTGACTTCGACAAGTATTTTGGGCGTTGGAATCAAACAGCGATGCACAGTAAGTAAGGAAATAATGGGCAAACAGTTCATCCATTCTACCTTCAGATTAGTGCCATAAAAGACCTAATTAATTTTATAGGCAATGTTTGAAGTCAGGCTAATAATTTAATCACCGCTACTTAAAAAAAAAAAAAAAAATTGTGTTGCAGAAAAGACAAAGTAAAAGCAAAACGCGGGGTGTGACAACATGAAGAACTTGTTGGCAGACAAAACAAAGAAGCAAAACACACGCAGAGGTAAAAGGGAAAAAAAAAGTTTTTTATGTTTGTTTTAGGAACCAACATTGGCTTATCCAATGTTCAACTTAGAAAGGTCAGCAGGCCTAATGTGAACACACAAAGCAAAATGCCATTGATGATGTTGCGGCAGTTACAACCCTTTAATTAAGCACCATGAACACATGTAGCAGCAACACATGTAGACAGACAATATAACAACATCCACAGGCATGTATTCTTGATTCTCTGACAAAATGGCTAATTTAAATGCTTATTTTTGAGTCAGTTAGCTGTAAAACTGTTTGTGTATTACAATATTTACATCTGTATTACACTGCCCCTGGTGGTCAGGGTGCACACCCTATAAGGAGTACAATGTCAGTGGGTTCTAATTATTCAAACTTGTTAATGTTCGCACAAGTATAATAATAAGCTTCTAAGCTACAAAAAGCAAAAGACAAAGTAAAATGCACTGGTAGAATTGCGCTCTCTCTGCAGCTATTCAGCCTGGGCCAAGATGAGGATGTCTCACTATCATTAGCAAAGATGCAAGCAAGCCATATTTCGGGTAAACGTGGCCCAAAAAAGCCAAAGAAAAAGCTAAACTTGACTTGAACTATTGTATACATGGCAGAGCTGTGATTTCATTCATCAAACAGCATCACAAAGCTCAACAGTAAATTGTTGTTTGGTGCAAATTGCCTCCCCAGAGTTCTTTCCCGAACTGTGTGACCTAAACACACATGCGCACACACACGCATGCATACACACGCCTAAGGGGGCACTTACATAACCAGCACACAGATGGGGCGGGGGAAGATCGGGGGAGGGGCGTGCCGGGGACGAGTCAAATTTGAACAGGAGGTAGTTCATTTGAGATAGTTTGCCAAACTTTTTGAGTCAAGGCATCCATCCGACTTTACAAAATTCTTGTGGCACACAAATAAACAAAAATGTGGCAAAAGGTATGAATAGTGAAATAATCTCACCTCAATTTACTCACAAATAGACTGACTCAGAGTGAAATCTGGGCCTGCTTGGATGAACACAAAACGATTACTGTATTCTACTTTATAAATAGCAACAAGTGGATACAAAGTGAATTGTATTTTCTGTCCTTTTTATTGTTATTATTATTATTATTATTATTATATTGTTGTGCCTGTCGCTATACGTTGCTAGCATAGATAGATGAACAAAGGTCTACAGTATTTGCAAGTAATTCTTTTTTATTTTTATTAATAAATATGTTATTGTAAATAATAAAACATAATTAATAACAAGAACTTGTATTGAATCTGATTAAATTGTACAGGTGAACCTAATTTTACTGCGTTTGTTTTCTAAAAGTAGGGCTCCAATTTGACTGTATTAGCCTCAACATCGTTTGACCGGCGGGGACTGTTACTTATTTTGCATATGACCTTAGCAAACAAACAAAACAAAAGGAGCATCACGACATTCGGCACATTAATGATGCACCTTAAGGGAGTCAAGTCAAACACCAGGGAAATATGGCCACAGTTGGCCAAGACTTTTCTCCACTCATTCCCATAAAAACAAAAATGTAGTTGACGGCAACTGACGTTGACGGCGCTCCTCGTTATAGTATTGCTTGTATTAGATTTATCTTGGGCTCATTTAAAAAGCATTTAACAAAAACATTTGTATTTCACCAGGGGGGTGTAGACTTTTATTATATCCAATCAGCAGAGCCGGGCATTCCGTCTATGTGACGGTCAGGTCCGCCTATCCGCCCATGACCGACGCCCTATTTTGTAGGCGATAAACGGGAAACTTGAAAAAAATAGTTGGGCAATGCATAGTCGGAAGCTCATTTTTTGCCCATCTATGTAATCATCTATCGTTCTATCGTCTATTTTCGCAGTTTATTACCATTACCCGCTCCCATCGTCCATCCCTGCTTCACCACATTAATCTCTCATTAACCCCCTCTCCACTGTCCCACCCCCTTTCCGCGCCATCCTTTTCTTTCTTTCGCCAGCCATTTACCCGTACGGGCAGCAAAAGAGCCTTTATATATTTTCCCAGAAGCATCCTCAGACAAATGAGGAAAGTGTATGGGCAAGAGTCCTTTGAATGAAAGCCCGTGTTGGAGATAATAGACTTAAATAAGGCCAACACACACACATAGTGTTTTGTCATTCATTCAAGGACACACAAAGGAGCGTCGCCTATGCTGCACGAGCACCTATAGGAGCACAGGCGGCGCGAGTCAGACGGCGCATATAAATGGCTCGACGCAGATGAAGATGTTTCAATGAAGGCGAGAGGCGAGGTCAAATTAATTGGTGGGGCACAAGCCCCCACGCCAAATTATTAGTTGAGGGGATGACATGAAAACGACGCAGGGAGCATGCTCATATCGTGCTCCTATATTTTTCCAATACTTAGCCTAGATTTGTCTTTGTCTCTCTTTACCTAGTTCTCTCTCTGTGATAGGTGGGCACTCATGGTGAACAATGAGGCACTCTAAATTGGCCATGCAATTCTGGAGCCCTGGTTCAGGGTGTAGAGATACAGTAGCTGGCTTTTTTAAAATGTAGAGTAAGTAACTCTCTACCTTCTCTCTGTGAAATGTGGGCACTCATGGCCAACAACAAGGTGCTCTAAACAATATCTTCCTTCTTTCAGATGGATTGGGATTGGGGTCCACTTCTGATCAGCGTCACATACTTACTCGAACTTTCAGCGAATTTGTCGACATGCGGCTGTGGTGAGTATTTCTGTTTAGTGACGTGTCTGCTGCATGCACCACTTACATGGATCGGCACACTACTGTAACACAGTGGCTTGGTGATGAAGTGCTTTCTGTATGAGGGGAAAATACATTAGAATACTGATGGGTACTCATTTTTTTCTAGACATGGAGCTCAGCCTCCATGGTAACGAAAGCCCCACTCGTCATTGGCCCCAACTTAAGTGGAGTAATTTTAACCAGACTGTTACAAGTGGAGGTTAAGTGCGTAGTAATTCTTCATCAAATTTGTATATTTCATTTTCATTTAAATTATGTTTTACCAAGCAGACGCATTAAAAAGCATCATACATTTTAACCAGCATGATAAAAACCAGAGAAGCGAAGCAAGCTTGCTGACATTCTGTTTTCAGTGCGGGAAACACTTAACAATACAACTAGACCACACCTCCCGCTCCGGCGTCATTTGCTCATGTGAATTATGCAGCGGTGTCTCAATTAATTTTATGGCTTTATTGCCTTTATTGCGATGCTCCTTCAGCAGAGGGCCAGATACCGCTTTTATTATACCTCTCAGCACAATGCAAACAGACCATACATATACATACATACATACATATATATATATATATAAATATCCTCAAATAGTGGCTTCAGCTCTAGTAAATACCTCGAGTTGGTTCGGATTTCCACTATGGCTGTGTAGCTAATGGCGGATTAGCATAGCGGATAGCAAACAGACTATCCCAGCACATCAGTGCCTCAGTGGATCGATGCTTTGGATGTGTATTAGTGCTGGCTGACATCCACTCCTGTTTACTTAGCTGGAGCTACATGCTAGTACAGTTTAAATGTTAACATTTTACCTTACACAAAAGATCCTAGCAAAAATACATCAACATACTGTATCTACTGCAAATAAAATTGCATTGCTTTAAAATGAATACAACTGACCCATAGTTGAATAAAATTCAAGTCATCCAAGTGAGCTATGATTACATTTGATCTCATTTTAAACACATTTAACAGTATTAAAAATGCTAAAAGATGCTGAAAGATGCTTCACTACTAGCTACTTTAGAACTACATTAATTAACCTGTTTCACCCGTAGACACGTCACACTGGTGTTTATTGTCCACTTAAACAACATTAGAGTCCATATAGAATGTTTTATAAGAGCCCGTTATCACATTCAATTCAATTAAACAGTCCAAGAAGACAATAACATTCTCTTTGTTACTTAATTGTTCTCTAGCGGAACTTGAATGTGACACGTTTGAGAAAATAATGTGAATTATCCTAAAGTATATGAAAAAAGGTTTTTGGGGAAAACTTTTTTCACTTTTCAGTGTTTAAAATATGACCTGCCTTGAAAAGCTATAGGAAAGGAAGAAAATCATTCCAGGTTGAGAAATGGGGGCTACATCGCTTCCAAAAGCAAACGGAAATGAAAAGTCCGTGAGTGACCAGGGAACTTGAACTATCCACCCGTGTAAAGTTTGTATAACACGATACACATCATCAAATACCAGATTTGGAGTTCTGCCCGTTGATTCGTCAAAGTTTGTGTTTGTTAAATAAAACACAATTTTAAAGCGAATTTGGGTCTTTCTTGAAAAGTTATGCAAGAAGGCTAGAAAGTTATTTCTAGTAGTTAGCAAGCAACTCCCAGTGCTTGAGTGTCAAAGAAATTTGTAAATTGTAACTCATTTTCAATATAACCAAATATAATCTTAAAGTAAGTCTTAAAAAGTGATTCTGGAGTGAAATATCCATTGTGGGTGAGACATTTAAGCCTTGGAAACTGAAGAACAACACTGAAACATGAAAAATTGGACAAATTGCCTACAGAAGTATGATTATTCAAGAAACATCAATAAATTGTACTTGTTCTATTGCTATAACTACAGTTTTGAAATTAAATGACAGTGTTGTATGACACATTTAGCTTTAAATAGCATTGAAGGGTAGAAAAACCGACATAGGCACATTATCTACTGAACGTGTAATGGAAGTAATTATCAGAAAATTATCAGAAACTTTTTCACACTCTTATTTGTCCAATAAAACATTACCAGTATTTAAGATTCAATTTAGTCTCTTATTTTTCGGTTAATATGACAACAAGTGACTAGAAAGTTGGATAGCTAGCCAAAATGAGTGTTAAATGACGAGCGGCGAAACAAGCGATGCGGTTCGATAGTAGATTCTCCCCCTCGCTGGCCCCTTAGCTATCACAGCCATTGATTGGTTCATGTAATTCTGCTCTGATTTGCCTCGTCCAATCAATGGGCCGCAGACTGGCTTCCTGTGAGCGCGTGGCCATTAGAGCCGAGGTGGACAATCACACCTTCACCTTCAATCAATCCCCTTCCTTCATCTTCCCGGGAATACATATAGGTGACAGTCTTTGTATATGTGAGCGCTTTTGGACCCCTGCTACTCTTGAGCGCTTGGTTATTGAGAGGGACTTACAGCAGCCATTTTCTGTCCGGTTGTCATTCTGCCTCCATACTGAACACATACTGCATGTTTCAAGGATGCTGTAACCTTGCAAGCACAACAAAAAAATCATAGCCGGATTTCTGGAATTAACGGTGACCTAGCAGAAGCTACTTTTTGGACAAAAGACCACCTTCAAAGTAGATATGTTCTTTGCTTGTCCAATCTATGTACAGTATTTTATATTAATTGTATTTGACCCTGTTTCACTTCCTTGTCTTGCTTGAGCAATATTATGCAAGCACTGGCAGTCACTTTGTTTGGGACTTGGGCCTATTACATTTGTGTATGATAGATGCTGACTCCCATCTCCCACTCTGTTTGAGAGAAAATGCAAGGTGATTGTGCACTTTATATTAAAATACGCATCAAGTACAGTTCCTCGTACACGTGTGTACGCACACCTTGATTGTATGTATTTGTTTTATTTAATGTTTCCTTCATACAATGTTATTGTTTATAGATAATATATTGTACTGTGTTTGTTATGCACAATACATGTTTTATCAACTGTAAACATTTATCTTTTTTTGCACAATTCAATGTGTATAGCATAGTTGTGTGTATTTTTGGATATTATTCTTTAATTTTTGTTTTTGTTACTTTTGTAAGTACTTCCTGCACGTACGTCTGCACATACGTACATATTTATTTATTCACAGGGGGTAGCGTTGGCATTTTGCTCACTTTTATACAACTGTTAATAGCTTCCAATGTCGATGATTCACAGTAAATGTTTATACAAAATAAACTAAATAAAATCAGCATGAGATTTAACTAGTGGCGTCACATTATCCATCTTCCACATTTACACACAGACAGTTGGGCTATTTATAGGCTGAGGGGTAATATGATATTTTTTACCTCCTGTGTGAAAAGCAGACATATTGAATACATACGAGGAGCGTTTTCTTATCACATATTTGAAATCTGTCACACACACGAAAAAAACAAGACAAAAGTCGCACACAAATAACACAACCTTCGCCTGGCACACCGAGCTCATGGCATTTCATTTGCAGTTTAGTTTATACATTGATTTTTCTAACAGTGAATCACACCGCACATAGCGCAAGACATTGAGCCGCCGTTTTTTATGGCCTTTGCAGGACGCTCACCCCCCCGATGCTGCCCACTGCCCACCACTGACACATACAAACCCCAGGCATGGTCACTAAAAGAAACACCACCGACTTCATTTAGAAAGTGTGCGTTTTAGTGCGCATGTTGCAAGGGGACGCATGCACACACATACACAATGTATAAACACACATACTCTGAACTCTGCTGCTAATCAAAACAGCAGCACCCACCAGGGCATTTGAAAGGGTCTCCGATGAATTAAAGTGGGGAGTCTAAGTATTTAAGATGATCTTGCAGGATGCAAGTTTGTCTTTAATGGCAATTAGCATTCCCGTAGACACACAGGTTAAATAATTTTAGTTAATCGCTGAGCCCATTTGAATGCTTTTGCTAACCAAAATAAGAGCAGCTACTGTTGCACATCATAAACAGATTAATTGAATTTTTAAATGTAAAAATGTTACATGGCGATGACGTCTTAACAATTAAGACAAAGATTTTAGCCTTAAGATAATAAATTAATATGTTCCAAGTCAACGCATTTGTTTAGCCTCTAAAACATTAGGACTATATTCTCAGAAAAATACATAGTTTATTTTGATAGGCATCCCAGTTTGAGAACTGGTAAAAAAAAAAAAGTGCTTTTACCATACCATTTTGAATGATAGAGTCAACAAAAGTCTACTTTTGACTAGTTTTTAATCAAGCAACACATCATAGAATTTTATCTCCTATGGGAATTTTTTTAGGCAATGACAAATAGCACCAGATAACGTCCAGCTAGTCTCTATTACCAATCCAAGTGATGAAATTACTCGGATACGACCCAACAAAACTTGCATTATCATCTAATTAAAAAGCTACAGTGTATCTTTATGAAGCACCTTCTCAACACGGTATTGATGAGGCGCAAACAGCTCATGAAAGCACACAAGAGCGACTTACAGGCGTTGGTGACGGCGAAGCTGTTTGCTGTCTCGATGTTGTCCACGTGAGGCACCAGGTTGAAGGGCGCTTCTGAGGCATTGGGGCTGGTGTTGTGCAGAAAGATGGCCAAGCGAAAGGCAGTGTACTCCTGATCCGTGTTTCGGATGAACAAGCCACCTGAGGGGGGATAAAGACAATGTTGGATGAGGGTTTCGGGAAGACTCGGGCACAACGTGGTCAGCCAGCTTGTATTGTAACTTGTATTAGTTGATGGGCTTTCGATACCTTTGGTGAGATCAATTCAAAGAAGTTTCCCAAAATGGGAGTCGAAAGTTAGATAAAACCAGGAAATGTAATACCTAAATCATATGAGAAGTGGAACGTTCAAAGCCTAAACCAAGATATTGATCGCATGATCAAAAACCAGTGTTCCACTAATGCAAAAGTAACTGGCTACTCCATCCTAACCACTACATTGTAAAAACAGGGCAACTCTCTCAAAAGTCATTTGTGACAAATCCGTCATAAATCATGGAAGCAAACAGCTAGAGCAAAAGGTACATTTACATTGAAATACCAGGAAGTCTGACTCCTCAACCATAAGGGACTATTATTATCTGTTCCATCTTAAACCAGGAATATGAACCCCTTGACAAAAAATAGGAATCGTAATTGCAAAAACTTTAAGGACCTGTGATTGTCCCATCTTAAACCAGGGACCCAAAATCATCAGAAATCAGGATCCCTCACCGCCAGACCCTCGTGTACTCTTCCATCCAAAACCACAAACGTATCCTCATTATTTAAGCAAATGGGACTTGTAACTATACCATCTAACTGAAGGAATTCTCACTGCTAGGTCATGTGTGGCTTTATTTGTCCTTGTTAAACAGAACATGTATCAATTTCTCAACCATTCAGCAGGCTATTCAGCATCTAACCCATGTTAGCAGGTAAACACCAGTCGTACAGCACAAAAGACAAATTGGAGCTGGGCCAATGGGAATGCCATTCGATTCCCGGCTTTGGTTTATTCATCAAATGCTTTTGTTTTTGTCTTTGGGGTTCAGGGGATGACCAGAGCACCCGAAGGTACACGTGAACATCTGTGCCACATGTCAGAGCAATTCATCCCATCCTGCCATTGTCCATTCGGCGGCAATGATGAATGTCAAACCACCGGCGGGAGCCAGGGGGGAATTTCAGGGGATCACCAAAGTCATGGGCCAATGCGTCAACAGGGTAAGATGAATGCTTCTGTCAAATATGCCAATCCATCTGGGTACAGCAGATAGTTTGCGCGAGAGATGTTGGAATTCGGACAATATATCTCTCACTGACAGCGCTAACACCTGATGAGATGTAGTTAGCATGGCTCGCTAAAAGCAACACGGACCCCAACATTCAAACAGTCACCGTTCATCAAACTACAAGCATAGCATCAAATTCAACTCTTGGTTCCTCTCGGCCTTTTTGGCATTGCAATCAAATTCATGTACAAAGCTCCTCATTATGGATGTTCATGCTTGTGCAAATGTCAGAGTTATTTTACGTTGGAGGCAGTTTGTTTCACATTTCAAAAAGCGTGCCTTCGGGCCATATTTCTTCTGTGTAAATGTCCTTTAAAGCAAAATGTCAGTGTGTATTTTTTTTTTTACGGTTCACCTCCTTGAACTTAAATTGGTTACCAAATGTATGCTGTCTGTGATAATTACAGACAAGAGAACAATCCAACCAGTGACTCAGAATGGAACAATATACAATTGTTTGTGTGTGACAGAAAGACAGAAAAAAAAAACTCGCCTCAAGGGTGCCTTATTGATGACTGCCAACTTTAAAGGCATAAAGTTTAATCATCGTAAACACGATCTATATGCAATCTATTTTTTCTTTTATGTTCAATCTAAGGATACTTGAGGCTTTTGTGGATGTGATTAATTGATTTCCTGCCGGGGATGTTAGCACTCCCCGTCCTCATACAATGCAAGGCAACGCATGCTGGGACAGCCAGCAAAGCCCATCCTGGTCATGAAAAAAGTATGAAAAAAACGAACAGAAACGAAAAGAACAGTGTCCAAAATATGGTACAGTAGCTGCGGCTAAAACAGTAAATATGACAATGTGCTAAGAGTGGGATAAAAAATTGACATTGTGAAAAGTTAGGTTCACATTTCTGTCGCTGAAATGATGTCGGCGTAGAAGTCGCCATCTTTATAATTTCCTTAATCCTACATGTGATACATGTTTTTTAAGTTCTTTCTTTAGTTTCCTAATGTAGATACCATAATGTCAGACTTTATGCGATAAAGATTTTTGCCCAGTCGCTGTATTGTGACACTACAGTTTAAAGTCCAGCAAAATACTGTGATAATCGTATTGTTAGTTTTGTTCATTAAGTAGAACTGTGTCACTCTGGGCCCTTCTTTACAATGACAACGGTGTTTTAGCCCCTGAAAATGTAACCATTCCCGTAGTCAAAGTTTCTAAAATGACTCCCCCTCATTGACTAAAATGAGTGCAACCTCCAAATTAGTGCTTTCTCAGAATTGTGTCACTTGAACCGTGCAGTGCACCTCCAGTTTAAAACTTGTGATAAAAAACGATCCACAACCGCAGTCTGGGGGAGATGCCAAAGCATGGCTACCATCAATGCTACATAAGCCTGGAATGGTAGCAGATCCATCCACTCGGCTACTTTCATTTCCACTAACAGCACGATCGCCGCCGGTCCAGCAGCGCGCTTTCATAACAGAACCCGACCTCTGAACTCCCTGGGGGCACTATAGCGTATCACATAATATAAAGAGACAAGCACAATCATTGGAACAGCCTGTCATTTCGCATCAAAATGGAGGCTGTGCTAGATGTCAATGCCATAAAATAAAAATCCATTCATCCATTTTCTATAGCAATTGTCCACTTTTCAGGTCATGGGTGAGCTAGAGTCTAGCCCTGCTGACTTTGGGTGAGAGAGACGGGGTATGCCCTGTACTGGTTAGCAGTCAATCATAGAGACATATCAACAAATAATCAACCACATTTACATTTCAATTTAGTCTTTAACGCACCTATGAGGGAGGAGTCGAAAGTAGCCAAAAAAAAAAAGATTTGAACACAGAGCTCCTGACTGTGAGGTGAATGTGATAACCACTACACTAACATGCTGTCAACTATGAAATGCAGCCATCCATTTACTATACCATTTCAATTAAAAACAGTTTCTGCCTTATTGCATCAATTGAATGGCCATTGTGCTGCTCCTTCATGTGCCAACCTTGGCCACTAGTTGTTCTACGCAGAGGATGAAGAATATGTCTGGGTACTGTTACATGTATTAAGCTAGCGGACTGAAGGGCTAAGCAGTGTGGTTGTTCTGATTACAAAGGGTGTAATTATCTTTGTTTTATGTTTAGTGTGACTTTGAACTTAAATTGGGGGTGACAAAACACAACAAGCCTACGTTTTTAAGGAATTGTTCATGATTGTATCTGCCAAACTGCTGCTTGTTGGCAAGTGAGTTCAGTTCACTGCCACAATAGAGCGTGCACGCCTCAAGTCGTGCACCCATAAGCAAAAATAAAATAAATAAAAATCAGTTGAAAGACTGCTTATATCTTGAAATAATCGCATCTCAAGGCACCACCGTGGATAAGAACCTTCGTCAGAGTGTTGGACCAAAACGCAAGTGGCCCACCGCCCGTTGGTTTCCCACCCTTGCTTAGAAGCAACGCCCGTCATTGGACGAATCCTGACAATCTCCGCTGAGTTTAATTGCAATGCAGACGCGCACATTGTGTGCACATGCAAGCCGCATGGAGAAAAGCAGCCACTTTGCTGCAGTGCGCTGATGGGACGCACACACTCTTGCCTCTACTCACACACACCCCTACACACACACGTACGGGGTAAGCATGGGCTTGCATGCACGTAGCCAAGATTTGCGCGCACACCTCCAAGAAAATGTGCTGGAATCCAAATGTAAGAATCTGACAGGACGACCGCGCGCATTCATTCATTCATTCATTCATTCACGGTCCATTCTTGGAATTACAAAAACAAAAAACAAACAAACACTCGAGTATTGCTCGCACTTACCGATCTGGACGCTGCTGGGGAAAGCAGCCAGCGACAGTCCACACAAGCCCCAAAATATCAACAAAAACCAGCGGCGAGAAGAAATCCTCATCTTGTGGCGCTTATAAACTGATAGGAGACATTTGAAGCTGCGGCTTCTCGTTTAACAGCCCGCGGGGCAAGACCAACGTCTACATGTAAAGAGAGAGATCAAATCATCATAAAAAAATAAATAAATAAATATAAAACAGAGTGACGAATGGAAACCATTTAAATATCCATCTCTGGATTTCTTTTTTCTTGTCCTCCTCCTTCTTCTTTTTCTTCCTTTGGAAATCTCTACCAGCGTTTTGGACCGTCAAACCTGCGTCCAGTCCGGCGCTGGAGCTTTGCGCACAGCGCCACCAAAATGAGGAAGAGGAGGGAGCGGAGGAAGAGTATGGAGGGGGGATGGAGGGGTATTGAGCATCAGCCAGAGGCGGCCACTGAGTCTGGATGCGGCTACAGTCGCACACATTTACATATATAGCCTATACAAATTCATTCATATATATATATATATATATATATATATATATATATATATATATATATAATATAGTCAGAGGATGTGTGTGTTAAGATGGATACTGATGCTTATTGATTCTTTCAGCAAGTTACAATTCACATTTCTTGAATTTAATGAGAAAAGAACAGCTACTTTTAGCAACGGCATCGCTTTGATGTCTGTGCAATTAATGGAATAAATGTAAACAGAATGTCTGCGCCCTCTCAAGAGAAACTTTTGCAAGGTTTTGTGCCAAGGCCCCCAAAATAATTATTTGCATACTAATTTCAGATTCTGCCTCGTTTGCCATGTCATCGAGATCAATAAGGCGGCCGGCCTATTGAGCATACGGTGCTCTGTCGATAATTGGTCAGAAAACCAATCATCCATCAATCCTTTTGCACCTTCTTAAAATAAGCCAAAAAAAGTCACTATAAATTAGACGGCGGCGTCTGAAAAACGGCGGGTTTGGAAATCGCACTCAATGCTAACCAAAATCTCTTTATACATTTTTTTTTTTTAGAACCAGACATCCTTGACTCAATTTAGAGCACAAATTAGTCCAACTGGGTACTGCAGTGCACATTTAGAGGAAAAAGGTCTGGAGCCTTTACTCTTGACTTCATTTCAGGGATCATGTCGGCACCTTTTTGGACCAGAAAAGCAGTAATCAAACACCTTAAAATACAATCATTTGTCTTAGGAGTGGACAGTACTTAAGCTAACACCGGTTGAATTTGAGAACTCAACTCTAAATCCACTTTCACGTCTCGAGGATTTTTTTCCAAAGTCTTTTAAAATTCAGGTTTATTTTGTGCTTGGATAGTACATACAAAGGTTTAATTCTTCTACCAATTGTACGCCAAGTTGACAAGTTCAAACATGCCTGTACCTTTTGGGCCATGGCAAGGTACAAACTGTTAGTTTGAAAAGCGAGAATTAGCCCTAGGGAGACCTTACTATACCTGCCCTTGATACTGGCTACTAGACTGTGGAGTGTTACTGGTTTGGTAGTCCAACACTTGTGCCAATGGAGACCTCTAATACAGACAGAATGACTTGTCACTTGGGATGGTACCAAATACTCAATTATTGCATACCGGTACATGTACCTTTGTGACCCTGAAAAAGGTTCACTTGTATGGTTACCATTACATTATATTACCATACCTCATCGGATTCAGCAAGATCCTTTGGGGTGCAATGGCTTGTCACTTAGCTGGTGCCCTCAAACCTTTTGTACTTTGATACTTGTTTTTTTTTTTTGTTTTGGTCTCCTCATGACCTCAAGTCTGATTGACTTTCTGAATGAGTTTTGTGTGTTTTTGCATAATGGACCGCAGTCATTACTCCGGTGCTGAACAGATGGGCATCCCACGCAGGTTTCGCAGCTCATATCAGGGGCGACTGTCGTGTTGTTCAGCGACTCTTTGGAAGGGAATCCCGCACACGCACGCAGTATCTGTCGTCATCGTGCATGTGTCTGCGACTGCCTCGGACGAACAAAAAAAAAAAAAAAAAAGTAAAAAAAGATAGGTCTTTATAGGGAGAAGACACTTTGCGAGTGGATAAATCTTTGAGCTTGAAAGCCTCTAAGAAGTAACAATTTCCCAAATAGCTTCCAATTGAAGCAAAAACGAGGCCAGTTACATCACATTTTGGACACTTACGAGTAAGCTTGCACAATGTATTAGACGTCTTATTAAAAGAGTATGATGACAGATATATTGCCTTATGATGTAACAATTCCATTTTAAAGCATTTAGAGTGGAACTGGGGTTAGAAAAGGAGATCTGAATACATCTAACGCCAGCTAATGTGCACTTAACACTACATAGGCCTTCTCTTGATGAGTTTCATCCAGAGCTGGAATGGAGCTTCAATGTCCTCTGTCATGGCCAGAAGCCAGGGTCTTTTCTTTGGCTGGCGGCCGGATAGCAGCAGTTTTTGCCAGGAGTGAGTAGCCCTGTTAGAAGGGGCTAGAAAATTGTTTTAATGAAATGGGAAAAAACAAAAAGGGTTGTTTTTTTTCTGCCCAGATGTCCTCCATTGTTGTCATTTGTTTATGATCTGAACTCCCTGTTATTTTTTTTCTTTGGTACCTTAAAAAGGGCAGGGTTTTTAACTGCTCTTTGTTAGGGGAATCATAGCATAAGCGGTACACATTCGACATGTTTGACATTTCCTCAAAGAGCATCCGAATCCGTCCGACAAGATTTGACGATGAGTACCCTTAAGGCCCTGATACACCAAACCAACGTCGGAGGTTGTGAAGCATCATGGCGTCTTTAAGCGCCGTCTGATTGGTGTAGTGACCACCGTCCTAGTATCGTAACCCGTAATATAGCCGAATGCATTGTTTACGTTATGATCCGCCCCCGGCCAACATCTTTCCGGTTGGATTTTTCTAACAATGAGAAATAGTGACTACCGCCGCCGATGGTATTGAAGGGTATTACATCTTATGTATGCGCAGAAGGTACTTTAATGGTCATCGTCGCTGTCTGTCGTTGAGGTGTGTTTTGCCAGCGTGACGTGCTGACAGCCAGCCGGACGCCACAGGGGGTAAGCGTCTTTCACTGTTGGTGAACGTCGTTTTGGTGTATCACGGCCTTTAACCTGAGTTTGGACAAATAGCCTTTGGCATGGTGGCCAGATCACTTAAAACAACCGCAGTGATGACACCATATTTGTCTGAGAATGAGTACCGTCAACTTTAACCTGAAAGGTTGCCAGATTGCGGATACAACCCTAATGGCAGATTACATACACAACCCCCTTGAGGGCACTTTCCAACTAACTTACCCTTCTATATTTGGGGTAACCAATCCACTTCTGACACTACATTTGTTTGAAGTTTGAAAAGTAGTAACCCCAAACTGAATTGGAAGTGAATAGCAGAGGTGGGAATTCCGTCAGACTGACGGACCGGTCCGATCCGGACGGCCATTTTGCTGACGATTGACGGATGACGGGACACCTTTTAAAAATGACGCACTGACTAATGATGAAAGTGGGTTTCCATCCGTCAGTTTAATCGCCACTAATCGCGTCCATCACTAGCGCACCTGTGTTTTTCTGAAGTATTTTTGGCAGACCGATTGATGGACCAACGGACTTCTGACGTACTTAACTGACGGACTGACTGATGGACTGACGATTACAATTCAGTTCGTCATGAAAAATGACGGACGGGTACCCTTGCCGCCGATGACTGACAAACGACGGACCAACAAAATTTTGTAAAATGCCCACCTCTAGAAAATAATTTGGTATGGTTGCCAGATTGCATATGTAAATGCCACTTACTGTACCATCCTACACTATTAGAGGGTAACAGCGAACAGTCCTACTCCTGACACTAAATTTCTCCGAGGTCTAGAACCCTCAAACCGGATGAAAAAAAACTACCGGTATTTGACCATGACACCAAAGAGCCAGACCGTTTGGCACCGTTGTTAGATTGTTTCCGTGACGGTACTCAGGTTATTAGGAAACTTTCACCAAGTAAAAGAGGTCCCAAAGCCCAGTTTAGACTATAAATTGTGAGTTAGAGAAAGCAGACTGTTTGTATCATCCCCTCCACATAAATAATCAATGACTAAATCAAACGTCAAATGGAACGGCTGAGGTCCGGGCAAGGTGGGGAGGAGGGCGTTACGGGACGATAAGCAGCACCGGAGTAAGGAATGACAGTCAGAGCGGTCGAGGGCGAAGCGAGGGAGGCGCGGTGTGAAAAAAAAAAAAAATTGAGAGAAATGGAAAGCGACAGCAGGAGACAAAGGGGATCCGAGCCCCGCAGTGGGCCCTGGGACAAGCTCAGCCAGGCGACTCTCAGGACAAGCATTTCTGAGGAGGCAGACACTCTTCATCTGTTCCACCCAACATTGCCAAGCCATCCACGCCACAGGTAGCTAGCGCGAGGGAGGTGCTCCCCTGATATCCTATAAACAATTTACAGAATTAAAGTCACCGGCTCCAGTAGACATGCGTGGGGACAGGCTCTCCGTTTGACCTCCGCAGTGTTTGCAGGAGCTAATTAATTACACAAGTATTCGCCTCCTGATTGATCGCTATGCAATTATAACAAAGCTATCCCGTAATCAAAGTCCCGACGCGCTTTAGCAGGCACGTCCTCTAAAATTGCCCGGACAATGAAAACTGCTTGCTCATTTGCATTTTCTTGCACTTTTTTGACAGTGGGAAATTGCCCATATATGGAAAGAAAGTCTGCAGGGGACAGGAGTCTACACTGATGACTTGTTTGCTTCCTGCTTCCACCTCAAACGGTCATTAAAACACATTCAAATTAATGTTAACTAATAAGATGCGCGAGACAGATTTGCATCTTATGTATTTTTACACCTGTGTGACAGTTGGCGCTGGTACTCTTTTGTTTTTTCTATTTCCTTTAGTTGTATGGAGAAAACTGTTCCAAATTTTTGTAGTACTTTTCAACTTTAGGATTGGCTGGAAGAAATCATACGGTTCTTCTACCTCTTCGTGATACACACGGAAACTATTTTGTTAAGTTAAGGGTATCAAATATTGTTCCTTGCTCTATTAACGACTATACTCCATCCAAATAATTGACCCCAAAATTTACTTGACATCCAATCAGATTGCTCTTAACTCACTCACTGCCAGACATTTTCAGACCCTCTTTTCTTTTGAAAAAAATGTGAAAAAAAATTAAAATAAGTTACCGGTACTGGGATTGAATGGCTGGACTGTGAAAAGACAACTGCATTTGTGAATGAATGAGTTAATGTCAAGACTAGTATGTTCGTAGCCTCTAGGGTTGTAACTACTGTATATGAGATCTGTGGGATTGTTCTGATAAACTAATGTATAAAGTAATTCATTCATTTGACATTTTTGGGAGTCATTTAAGCTAAAGCCGTGGCAAGGTACTATAAAAGTGTGACACCATGGTTGAGACTCTGACATAACCTAGCTGGCAAGAAATGAGCTCAGTGAATTATTTACATGCTCCTTGACTGGGAGCAGTGGGCACTGAGTAGGAGACTCCCCCACGCCCCCCCCCCAAAAGAATGTTGTCAAGGTGCAAGCAATGTGCCTAGAGGCAAACTTTAGCTACTGGCACTCTTTTTAGGCTATAATGAGACTGACAGATTTTTTTTTTTTTTTTGTTGCATGCACAAAGCTTTGTTTATACCATTAAAGAATTCCCACAGTGCACGCTGAATGAGCTGGCAATAAAAGTTAATGAATAGGGTTTTCCTGAGAGGGAACCTACAAGGCTACAATCTAAAGGCTCAAGACTCTCGTCGTTTCATCTTTTTCCATTTGATATTTTGGATGGCATTCACAAGTCAGGTGTGGAGAACCTTCCAGTCAGGTCCTATGGAGACAATATGATGCAATGATGATCATACGGCCCTCCATGTGGAGGGGGGCGGGTGGTATGGGGTCCTCTCTAAGGTGCAGAGGGAGGTCATTTGAAAAGTGTTGGACCAGCAACAGAAAAAACCCAGTCCTGTCTGAATTTCCGCCGAGACCATGGTACTTCTAGAAGTAGCTGGTCAGCTAACCTGAGGTACCGGGCGGGAACATAGACGGAGTAAGCAAGTGCTAACTTTCCAACGGGTGTGACATTTGATGTAGGAGACACCTAAAATACATTACGTGAGCATGTCTCCCTCTATTTAAGCTATCAGGCAAATAAAAGTGTATTATCTTGATCAAGGTCATATCACTCCATCCACTATACTGAATGTTCCTGTAGTATCATCTTATGTGCAAGTGGAGCACACTGCAGAAGCACTCAGCCCTCAGGATGGAGTGCATGTGTGTTGGTTTCTCCTGTATGCGCATGTGCCGTTTCCCTGCGTGCGGCATCACATGAATAGCGTTGCGCTCTCATGTGCCGTTTGTGATCTCGGTAGATGCTGCGGGCGGGATTACTTGGAGATGGATGTGGCAAACCGTGCTGCCGTTTGCTGATAAATACTCTTTTCTTCTTGCCGCCACCCAGCCGTCGCCGCTCCCACATCCCACCCTATTATACGGTCACACACATACTTGTTTTGTGCAGCACTGACATGTCCACTAGCTGCTTACCACCTCCCATTAGCCGTCCCAAGATATTATCAAGTCCAATATGTACTAGGGGTTGAACCATTTAGTCGATGAATCCCTAATGACACGTTATTAGCAACTAGCCAATTTACGAGAGGGCTTTGGCCGAATTACACTTTTCATTGCTGATTTGTGCATGTGGTGCAGGATACGTATCCAAACACAAACGGAGTGAATCAGAATGGCTTGCTCACCGGCGTACATGATGTTTTTTTTTTTTTAAATTAATTCCTTAGCATACCCACAAATGACAATGGCAATGGCATGTCACTATAGTACAAGTCATCATTTCATCCATCCTGGACTTCCTCTGACAATTTAGAGTAACACATTTTTAAAATAATAAAAACCTACTTCAAAAAAAAGGTTTTCCGTTTTGCGCTCATTTATCGCTGCCCTCACATTTTTCATCTTCTGCTCGATCGTGAATATAAAATGTGTTGTCACCTCTGTGCACGCCTCCATAATTGCAGTAGAGGTGAGGAGAGTTAAAACGAAGAAGAAGAAAAAAGTGCCGGAGGTTGTCAGCTGAATCACAGCGGTGAGTCATCAAGTACGCACACAAGCTGACCAATCAGAAGAACAACAGTAGCTGGCGACTTTTACAAATAGGTCAATTACTTGCGTGCTGGCACCTTTTGCCTGCCTAAGCTCGCTGCTGCAGCTCAGTCATTCACGCTCATTTGAAATTGCTGTTGCTGTTACAGCTTTTGTGCTTTAAACGGTGTCATTGGGGGGTCCTGAAAAGCTCTACAAAAGGGTCATTCCTATTATTTTTTTCACAATTCTTGGTTGTATTGTCTCTTTTTAAACATTTAAAATTATGTTGTCATTTATTTTGTAAGCATTTGTGTTTGAAGGAGGTAAATTCAAAATTGTCCTTAGACACACTTTGAACACACTTTTCTAAGTACAGCATTCAATTAAAGTACCTTAACTATTAAACTATGTGAAAGTGGTCCGAATACAGCTTGTATAACTGTATATATTTACCCCAACTCATTCAAAATCACCCAACACACATCCATTGTCTAATCCGGAGGCAACAAAAGTGAGTACACCTCGAAGTGAAAATCGCCAAATTGGGCCCAAATTGTTATTTCCAAAAATGCGAGGTGTGTCTCTTTCGTGAGATACAGAATATTTTGCATAGCAGTTACAGTAACACCTTTTAGCAGTGTCAATCAAGAGTGCACTGCGGCGTTTCCTCAATCATACACTGTATAGTGTTCACACTATATACACTCTTCCCCCTGTGACTCTCCTTTGTGCTGACAGCACAAATGGCTGTCGTGATTAAAGGCGCTGTCACGCGCCTGTCAAAAGACGCCGCTTCCTCTCCTCTTGCCCTCTTCTAATTTCTCTCTTCTGGCATGCAGACACCACCACAGCGAAGGCGCGCCCTGAGAACGCGAACGCGGCCCGAAAGTAGGCGGAGGAGGCCAGTCACATTTGATTGTGAGCTGAGGCGATGCTGTGACATCATCTGCCTTACGAGATGATAAACAAAGAGGGATGATTTTCAATCCACTTGCAGCGATTTTCTACTTTAAAGGTTTTAGTGTGCATATTTTGAGTAGCTCAGAGGGTTACTATATACATTGGAGCAATTAGATGCCTGTATCAAGCTATGGCATCTTAATTGAATTAGAAATTATAACCCGTACCAGGTATTGTACAAACATTTCTAAAACAACATTCTTGAAATTGGCAAGTTTGCTGATTAGCAGTAGTGCCCCCTCCAGGACTGGAGTGGAACCGTATCAATTTAGGACGGCCCAAATTCTGAATTGCTGAACATTGCTTTTTTTTATCCATTTTTCACACTCAGTTTGACTTTTTATATGTGAATAGTGTTTCATTATTTTGCACTACCAAAATCTCTTACCACAATCTAAATACGAAGCTGCTTGTTGGGTAGTGTTCCAATTTTGTCCGGCTTTGGGGCTATTATGAGTCTTTGACTTTTTTTTTTTTTTTTTTACTTGAAAGGTGTTTATTTAAGCATATTATCAGGCTAACAAAAAAAGAAACAACAGAAAAAAGTCCTTGACATGTCGGCCTTGTCCGGATGGGCAGCCGAGTGAGAATTCCTTCTGGCGAGCTCTCCAATTTTAGCGTACGTTCATTCACATTAACTCATGCCAATTAGACCAATTCACACGTCGCAAAGTGATTTTCCGCGCTTTACTTAGGCTACTTCCTGCAGCGGCGTATTCAAATAACAGCGGCCGACAGGCACTAAATCAAGAGCCATTTCCCTCTAATTAAACACGGATTTTGTTTTTGTTCCAGTGCGCCTTCGACAAACGTGGCACACAAAGGTAAGGAGTCAAACAAGCAAGCAGGGAACAATAGTCAACACAAAAAAAATTCTATCAGCCGCCTAATGCAATAACACAAGCTTAAACATCCATCTATGAGCAGATTTGTTTTACCTTGAAGGAATATTTATATGCAAGCGCCTCTTTCACAAGCAGTTGTTTTCCTTTAATCAGACAGGAACCATAAGGCGGTACTTGTATGTATATATACTTTTTGGGCTGTGCCATACCAATGCAACAGGTACACTTCAACCCTTGACTCTACAGTAACGACATTCTAGCCAATCAAGCCTGAAGAAAGTCATTGCCGGAAAAGGCGATTTACATTAAAAGGTGAATAGCGGCTAACGGGAAGCTTGGTGACCCTAATCATAATAGTAGATAGTAGATCTGGCAAAAAGAATAGACCAGATAATCATGGAAACAATTTTTAAAAACCTGTATTTTAAAATATTAAAATGTGCATTTTACAAAGATATAAATTAAAAAATATATAAAAATGCCTAAAAATGGAAACTAAAACGAAATACAAATTGCAAATTTTTTGAAACATTGAAAAAAAAAGTACTTTTTTTTTTTTACAAAAATATTTAGTCACATTAACTCTTGAGTCGTGAGAGTACAACATATGTTTTTTAGTGCGGCCCGATTCCAATTGACCCACGAACCCGTACCAGGTGGCTGACCGATGTTTGGGAACCACCGAGTTAAATGACATGAGTTAAACCTCTGCAATGCTTCTTCTTTCTAAGCACTTTCATGGTGTTTAATATTTCTAAGTTGATTCACGCTCCAGCTTCACCGTCACACATCCAAACGCAGGGAATAAAATTGCATATAGAGGTTTGTTTACGTTTCAGTTAAGAAGAGGATAATAGACGAAACAGTTTTTGTCTGTTACGCTCTTATTTGATAATAGTGGTCGGAAAGCGCGACTTCAGCAGTGAAGTATAAGTATTTTAAAGGAAATTAAAGTGCAGCATATCTCCCACGGCACTGTTCTCTTGTTTGGATGCGAATGTTTGAAGAGTGAACTCTCATTTTCTAAATCATTACCCCAACAGTGAAGGCTCAAACACACATCGGGTAACTTTCCAGCACATTCTCCTCTCTGGCAGACACGCTAACGCTACAATCCAAAACGCTTTTCGCTTACTCACTTGGAAGAGAAAATCAACTCAAAGCTGCTCGGCTATAACAGTGGAACCTACAAAATCAGATGCAAGTGTGTTTTGCTTTTTATTTGGCTTTTTTTTTCCCAGGACAAGAGTTGGAACATGGGCAATACGGTACTCAAAGGGTGAGTACAGTGCTGCAAATAGCGAAAACCTATGAGTAATTGCTGCCCTCCCTCAAACGGGCTATCATTGCCTACAGATGCCACATGTTGGTGCCAGAGCACGACTTTTGTCTTAATGAGGTGCCTCAACTCACTTCAACATTGTTCCTTGGCACCAAGATGCCACGATATGTCGCAAAAGCATTTTTGTCCAAATGAAGCTTTAAACTCACTTCAACATAGTTCATTGACACTAAAATGCTGCAATGTGTCAAACCACTACTTTTATCTAAATTAAGTTTATCAACTCACTATAAAATAGTTCCTTGCTACCAAGATGCCCCAATATGGTGGTAAAACATTGCTTTTGTCAAAATGAAGCCCCTGAACTCACTTCAACAGTTGCTTGGCACCGAAATGCCACAAATGGAGACAATGACCTTCTGATGTCTAAATGAAGCAAGTCAACTCACTTTAACGTAGTTCTTTGGCATGTAAATGTGTTACTACTGTGTTGGCCTGAGCATGACATTTTTGGGCAAATAACAGTATAGTTTTATTGCAGATGTTAACTTATACTTTAATGGTAGTTCAGTTAAAATTTGTCCCAAAAGAAAAAAAAAAAAAAAACATTGCCTGTACAGCAAATAAAGGTTTTATGATGGTGACAGGTAGAGCCTGAATTCATTTGCTTTACTATGAGAAAATAATCTTGAAATTAGAACAACTTGGAAGTCAACCAATGGCAGAGAACAAAACTTCCACATCCCCATCTAACCACTCGGGAAAAGTTGTTCAATTAAAATGACTGGATGATTTTTATTCCACGGTGGCCACTTGGAGTTGAAGGGACATCCGCAGTTAAAACCCACATGCTTAATTAGCAAAACAGGACAGGAAACGCCTAACTGACTTATGTTTTTTTAATAATGTACAATGAGGCTATTAAATATTAATTGGCATTTTATTAAGTGCTTATTTATCGAGCCAAGGAGAACCTGGGCATTAATGTTTAAACAGAGCACCTAGAGCAATGCAGGAGTGATGGGGAGGAATGAAGTTATCAAGGGAAAAAAATGAGATTGGAGGAGAAAAAAAAACCTGTGTGGCGTCACCCGCTCGCTATTCAACTGACTCACTCGGTGGCACTATTAATAACCACGGGAAAATGCCATTGCCGTCAAAATTGCTCGGATCACAGCGCTTTGCCCGTGACGTCATCTGTGAGCTCTTTTGACGCATCGTCCTCGTCTGCTCAACTGGCGTCTAATTGGTCAGCCCGCGTGCTGGCCTTTCGCGATTGGTGGATGCAATGCTATAGGCTGCCGTGATGTCACAGCCACCTGCAGGACTTTGAATGCAAGTCAACACAATTTATTTATTTATTTATTTTTTTTAAGGGGAAGTCAAGCCCAAACATTTCTTTACAAGATTGTATTCTATATCAGTCGAAACATGGCATTCTGATAAATATTGCGTTAATGGAATATGAGTTAAGCAGTAAAATCCACCCGTTTTTGTCCCTCTCAGGAGGCGGCCATTTTGCTACTTGCTGTCGACTGAAAATGACATGAGTGGCTCAGGGATAATGGCCAATTGTGGCTCAGCTTCAGAAAACAGGTGAGCCATGATTGGTTGTTACCCGAGCCCTGAACAACTGCGATGTCATCTTCAGTAGACAGAAGTGACCAAATGGCCACTCCCTGAGATGGACGAAATCGGGTCGATTTTGCTGCTTAACTCATATTCCACAAAAATCAATATTAATCAGAATGCCACATTTAGTCCAGTGAAGGCACAGAGTACATATTGCAAAGAGGTTTTTAGAGCAGGCTTGGTCGTTTTGGTTTAATTTGATTTGTTAATTATATGCAGTCAATTCATTTCAATCCGTTTGCAACGTCAAAACCTCGGAACGGTCGTATCCCTAGCAAGTTTATTGTGCATGACACAAAACTGGGCTAACGTGCGAGAAAAACTATTCAAATTGTTTCACATGAACAAGTATGAAGACTTAACTATGGCAGCCAAGATTGGAGAACTAAAAGAGGCAATTGGTTTCTTATTTACATCGCGCTGAGTGACCGAATCAATTACACGTTAGGGAAGCTAATGCGCGGTTAATTTTGTGTCGCTACAGCAAAATTTCTCTCAAAAGCAGGCCAAGGCACAATTGAATGCCTGCGAGCAAAACGTTGGAGCTGTAGTTTATGCGACTCCAGCCATAAATAGCAACACGCCACCCCCTGTAGGCCAACATTCACAGCCCCTTCAACTCCACCCACCCCCACCGACTCCTTTTAAATTCACGGCTTGGTCTAATCCATCGCCGAGCTCAGCTGAAGCTTGCAACCAGGCATATTGCGAGTGAGGGAGCGAGGGGCAGCGGCCAACGCTTTGATCCACCGTGACAAGAGCGACTAAATGACAAGTGCGACACGCTTTGGAAAGGCCGCTCGCCCTCCGCCGGCCTCAATCTCCCCCAATGGTTTGTTTCCGCATTGTTCGGGTGTCCTCCAAAAGCCACTTGCCTCACAGCCACTAAATTTAGTTGGGAAGAGAGGGGTAAATGCGCTTTAGTTGGAGAGCCCAACAGATTTGTATTGGTACAAATCTGCCAGCAATACCACAACAAATGTGCATGTCAGAATTGCTGAAAGCAAGGCTTTGAATTGATTGTAATTGGCAAATAAAAGTGCATTTTTAATAACTTTTTCTGTTTGCTGTTAAACATAGAATGAACCCTTTCAACTACAAATAGGACCATTTGGGGAATAGTTAACTTATCTTATGATGAAATAGTCATATTTTGTTTTATGACTATTTTTATTTTCATAGAAAAGGAAAGAGGGACCAATGCATATGAAAAGTACTTTTCTCCAGATTTAGAGTTTTGTTTTTGCACTTTTTTTTTTACAAAAATGTTCATTTTTGAAATGAAGAAATTAGAGATAAATGCCCATCAACACCAAATGTCATCATTATGTGATTATTAAGTAAAATATCCTTCATATTTTTGTTTTATTGTTTTTCACATTTATTATATATAAAATAATGAATAGGAGAGCAATGCAAAAATGAGAATATCTCCACATTTAGTGGCATTTTGTTTTTGTTTTCTCATTGCTTTTGATAGGGATTTTCATAGAATAGAAATGCATATGAAAACTACTAGAGATGGAAGAAAAAGTGGAAAACCTGATGGATCTCGAGAGGTTGTCACAGTGCCCTGCTGAAAATCCGGATATTGTGAAGAGGGAAATGGCAGATGTCGTCATGTGCGCTCTCAACTCCAGCCACCTGGAAGACAGAAAAGGCACCTGATCCCTCGAGAGCCTTTGCCAAGACCTTGCAACCAAGGACGACTTTCATGTGCCAAACGCCTTCACAAAAACCCGCCACCCTCCTCAGCTGGCAAAGATATCCTGCAATATTTCAGAAAGGATATTCTAACCCATTGTGGACTACCTGGACATCTTGTGGATTTTCTCATGTATTCCAATGCAAACACAATTTTGACCCATTAAAGAAGGACATCGTCGCGGTCCAGCGGAACCTCCCGCCTCCCATGGCCAAATTAATATTTTTTCACAAATCAATACTAATGGTCCACCCGCACGTCGTCTGTTATTTTTTACGCATTACCCAATTAAAGTGGTAAAAAAGCGCTTTTTTTAAACTAGCGAAAAAAACTTGAACGAAAACATGCCAGGGAAATTTAAGCAAGCTGGCGTTTTTTTCCTCTGAAAAGTTGTCATTTTGACAGTACGAGGATTCCGCCCAACAGTGATGATATATTACGTGGCTCATTTTCACTTTAGTGATACTTTAAAACAAAATGACTTGCATCACAATTTCTAGTAGCTTAGTTTTCGATCAAGAAACAGCTCTCTGGTTTCCATGATGGATCTGTTTTTTACCTCTGACACGTATAAATGTAGAGCAAACCAACCATCCATTTTCTGTAGTGTCTTCAAGTCCGCCGTAAACCATGTGGCCCAACAACAGCAAAGGAAAGCCTCAATTACGGCAGCAAGGTGAGAGGACGAGACAGGCTCATCCATCACCGTCGAGGAGGAGTAGCGAGGTGAGGTGAGGCGCTCGGAATTGGCAGCTGCCTGTTCCGAAAAACTCTGAAGTATTGTCGAGAATTACGATGCAAAGCTGCTGTGGCTGGCAACTTCTCAATGACACTCTGTTCCGTTGTGGCCAAATGCACAAAGATGCCTTCCCCCCCAGCCACTCGACAAACAGCAACTGTTGTTCAGTCTCTCGTGTAGTCATAATGTGATGCCATCGACGTGCTTGAACAGCTGCTCAAAATGCGTCATCAAATGAGCTTTTTACAAAGCTTAACCGCTACAATGCAAGATGTGTGCCAAGTAAAGTGATTGTTATACTGTAAAATGACCAGTGTAATATTGTCTCCGTGTAAGTATTTATATATATTAAAAATGGAAATTCAAATTGGAGTTTAGCTGCTTTAAAAATAGTACGGATTACAATTGATTACAAGTAATGGAATACCTCAAGGCTCTGTGCAAAGACCACTACCCTTTTTTTTGCATACAGTTCCTACAGTGTTTAAAGTTTCCATGGAAATTAATTGTGGATATTTACAGCAATAGGTAGGATTTTACTGCATTTAAGGGAATTGAACTGGAAATGAGGAAGTCTATTTTTTTTATGCAAAACATCTATTAAGTTATCCAAATTCAGTTTAATTTAATCAATCCCCCAAAATGTATTTATTTTGTGTAATGTGTTACATTATTGTGGTCAACATTCAATAACTGAGTGTAAATTCTGAACTTGGTGGTTCAGTAAATGGTGAACTTTTGCAAAGATAAATCATTTGTTTTAGCGCCTGTGATGGGGAGCTGCACATGGCGAATTTATTCAGTCTTTTCAAACACGAGTTGCGTAGAATGCTAAGTGTGTTTGTGTGTCCACACAGCATATGGCCTTGTTTAAAGGAAGCCTTCCATGTTTGAAATGGCCAGACGGAGAGATGCAACCCCGAAAACAAAGCCAAGTCCTCCGAGGCAGGAAAAATGTGGGTCACCCCCCACGCTAAAAAACACTAAGAACGCACTGGTATCTTCAAGTTCTCTCCCCTTTTTCCCCTTCCCTCCGACATTAGTGCCTTCCATTTAAGATTCCAACCTCATGTTTAGTATGATTAGGAGGAATTCTTGTGTGGAAGTATCAAATCTGCAGCAGTAATTGTCCCGGCAGGCAACAGATGCGCTTTAAAGTGCTAATGCAAGAAGCGGCGATGAGTAGTACAAAGCTGGAGTCAGCACTTTTGTGGGCCGAGGGTGCAAGGGGGAGGCGCTGATAACAAGGACGCCGCAAAGTCACTTCAAAGTCAATCAATGGTTAGGAAAATTTGGGAGTAGAGCGCATTCCCGCTTTCACCAGTAAAATGTTGGCTTCAATTGCTTTGAAACCATTTTGGCAGCCTCTGTGGTCTCGGCAAACCTTTGCCAGTTCCCCCCGGAGTGTTGATCTTTTTGAAGCCTTGACCAAAAAAAAAAAAAAAAAAAAAAAAAAAAAAAAAAAAAAAAAAAAAAATCGGCTGTCAACCCCCACGCCGGGCTTATTTATCGTCTGTCCAACTTGGACGCTGCATCTGTGTATTGATTGGTAGCCGGGAGAAGCACAAAAGCACCGGCGTTAATGATCCGCCGGAGAAATGAAGCTTGTTTGTGGCTAATTGTGTTTGTGTACATACGCTTCAGTGTGCGGCCGTGTTGTAGCCAATTGACATGCACACCAGCTGAGGACGGTGGATTCTACAGTCATTGTACTCCTGAGCGGAGCTGCAACACGCATATGGAGGAATGCATTATGGTTAGCAACGGCACTAACAAGGGAATAGCTCGAGGCTAAACGAGAAGATTAGTCGAGGGGGGACTTTTGTCGCATCAGTCTGTGAACGCGTTGTTCCTCCAGTGCGCACTGAACTACTGCAGTAGAGTGTCAACATATTTTAACCTTGTTAACTAATAGGATACAGCAGCTTTGAAAGGATTTATACAAGGTTAATTAAACTAGTTAAAACATTTTTATCAAGCACCTTAAGTCAACTATTTAAAATGCTTTTTTTTCCCCATAGAAAATTATGTAAAGGGCACAAATTTGAATTTATGACCAAATGCCACTCAAGCGCAGTTTTGCGTTTGTGACTCTCACTCACTCATCCATCCGGGAAAAAAAACTGTTTAAATTGCTGTGACCAATAAGAGAAGAGAACAACATCACATGATTTGTTGCAATGCATTTTGGTAGGCTTACAATTTTTGGCCAAGGGAGAAACAAAACTCATCTCCGTTGAGTCGTTTGCTCTGGGGAGGATGCATTCTAATTAGCAGCTAATTAGCTCAAATCGCTGGAAACAACTGTCAACAGCATGTTGACTCGTATCACGAAGACGACCGCTAAATTCTCACGCTAACCGCCCCTCAAAGTCATTCAATTTCTCCCTCATGTGGTGTGGCATTTGGGCCGGATTAACGACCAGCTAAATTTACGAGGCAAAGTTATGGATAATGTTGACCTATAAATCATTGATGGTTGCCTACCCCATTCGCTCACCCCTGGAAATTACAGGCTTACCTCCAGAACATAAATTATCCATCAGGTTTCAATCAGTTGCCTCTGAAGCACCCCGACTACAGCATCTCTGACCAACAGGAATGCTGCAATGCCAAAAGTACAGCAACAATAAACCAGTGATTAGACATACCATATGCAAGGCTAAAATATATTTTTTGAACTTTTTAAAAATATATTTATATCAAGGACAGGACATATTGATAAATATTCAAATAAATCTGCCAGAGTTAGCCAAAAGGCTATTTTTCATCTGCAATCCCTAGATAGGCGTTAAATCTCACCTTTAAGGAATAAGAATAAAATGCATAGAAATAACAATACAGTTACTAAACGTCCTATTAAACTACATAGATTTATACAGTATACATAAATACAATGCATTAAAAGTACTATTAAGGTACTTGTCCTTAGCTAGCTAAGAGCAACTTTCTAAATTTTGTAGAGCATTTTTCTTTCTTTTCAGATTAATCTCAGGGACCTGAAACAAGAGTTTTATTAAAATTATGACAATATTATGAAAGATAACGTGGTTTCCCTTTTTATTTAATCAAGTTAATACTTAAATTCACATATTGTATAACAGCAAACAATTTCTTGTCTAGAAGCAAAGCTAAATTGAAAGTAAAGATAATAAAATAGACAAAAAAAAGACAAAAGCTTCATTCAGGCTTTCTATATTCAATACAAGGATCAACCCAAGAACAACACTCAAGTCTCATCCAATTACAATTATGTACAATCTCATAAACTCACCTTAAACAGGTCAAATACAAGTTGAGGGCGCTTTGTGGAAAGGCGGCTAAATAGCACATTTCACCCAAAGCTAATTACAAGTCCACATGTAAACAATAATATGACTTAATTAAATCTAACAAGACGGGTAGCATTCGGAAAACCTTGTAACATGCAGTCAGAGGCGAGCAGCAACAGAAACATCCTCCAAATGATATATGTCATCAGAAGAGAGGATGAGATGGACTTCATATAGCCACACAAAGATCAGCAACCTATAAGGCACAGGTGAAACTCATTAGGGTGGGACTAGCAATCAAAACGAGGGAGAAAAGAGGGAAGCAGAAAATGACCATAATATGGCATTGCACTGAGACAGGAAGTAACTCAAGGTTTATTTTATAAGATATTTTAGTTTATTGTGATTGAATCGAATTATTAAATGCAACAATATTAACGGAAACAAAAATAATGAAATGCACTGTCTTTTATGAAGTCAGAAATAAAAATCATGATTTTATTTTACTTCTATTTTTCATCAGATTTTGAATTGATCCATTCGCTACTAGTCATTTGTACTAACTTTCAAATATACATAATTTGTTATGTATCATAATTTAATCAAATAATCAAATAAAATATCAAAAAACAATAGTAATTCAAATAATATACAAGTAAGAAAAATTTAAAAGGAATAAAATACATTTTCAGTATAATACTATACTTTTGTCGATATTTCTTTTTTTTTTAACGTGGTCATCAAGCTCAATACATTTCCATGTGCATATGAACTAGCCTCAATTTTGTCACTGAACAACCAACCACATGAATAACAACACTGACAGTGTCCTGTGTTTCATAATTGCCCAGCCCTGCCCCAGTTTTCTGGAGCAGAATCTAAAATTGTCTGTTAAAACTGTACCTTATTATCTTCGTAAAGGGATGTTTTTGTCAGAGGCTGCAAATGGTCCATACATGAATGATTTTTGTATCGTTTGATGGGGACAGTGAACTGGAAAATACAAAGTATTTGGCAGCATTCGTGTTGTCATTGTTTTTATCCGAACTGCCCCCGGGATTGTCACCTGAGTTGGCCCGGAGTTTAAAAAAAAAAAAAAAAAAAGAGGGGGACCAAGCGAGGAGCATTTGGGTTCGAAAAAAAAATCCTTGGACTGTACTGACAGCATTATAATTAGTTTCAGGGGAGCGGTATGTTTAAGGACGATAAGCGATTGCCGGTTTGGGTGAAGAGGAGTCAGCAGCAGCTTGTTATCTGTGTAGAGCAGAGGGGGGGAAGCAGCAAAACACCCTAATAACTTTGAGAGACAGGGGTTAGGGGGGTTGTGTTGATGCTGCCACGGGCAAAAGATTTAAAAAAACAAAAAAAACAAGTACGCCGGCTCAGATCAACATCTGCATATTCTTGAAAAATCACCTCTTTTTGACTCCCGAGGCTGCGTTCCTCCTAAGCCTCTAAAGTCGTCGAGCTCACACCGCTGCCGGGCAGTCGTCGGCACATGTCGTCCAGAACGTGCATGCCTGTGCCTGTTAGCATCGTCAATAGGCGCTCAATCATTATTCACGCTGTGTTACAGCTGCAGAGAAGATGCAGCGCATGTCAGGATGCGCCTGTCAAGTGACTCCCACTCCCCTTTCCCTGCCTCCCCACTCCCGTATGATGTGAGGAGGCCGAACAAGACTGGAAAAGCTGAAGTGGCTGCTGGGAAATTGCACGCCATCGTGATTTTCAACACGGCGAGACTGATATGGCTGATTGAGCGCAGACTATTATTGTTATCGGGTGTAAATTGAAAGTAAAGTGCATGTTTAGGTCCTCCAGAAGGTAAACATGCCAGACAGCACTTCTTTTTTACCTGTCCTAAAAAGTTGAATAGTGCAGTATTCACCACGACAAAAGTCATCTTTTCATGAAACAAGCAAGCAAGCAACAAGCAAAAATGAACATAAGAAGAACAAATAGAAAAACAAGAATAAGAAGGGTCACATTCACAATTCTTCGGATGGGATACTGAGGCATTCCCATGCTAGCTTTGAGACATAGTCCTTAGAATGTGCTACCCAAAGGTAAGTCGGACCTAGCCAGGAACACCTAACAAGGAAATCATCAGGGGAGCACCTGATGCTAAATACTAAGTTCCACTGGATGACAAGTGTCTTAACAGTGAACCATGGTTAACTCATTTATGACATTGTCCTTTTGTTCACTAGCTAAAGTTACACCTGGTAAAAAAAAAACAGACAAAGAAGAAGGCTCTCAGTAGAGACAGGGGGCATTAGTGTCAGTAGGGAGTGTCAGACTTTTCTGTTTCTGTCCACCTCCCAGAGTTCCTTCGAAGGGATACTGTGGTGTTCCGAGGCTACAGTGAGCTATGGTCTATCCGTTGTCCGAGGTGTGCTCCAGTTAGACCTTGCCGTATTCTCATGGACCTGAAATGCAAAGTAAAGCTTTCATAAAATATAGCTTGAATGGCTTTTCGGGTAAACCCTGTCAGTTTTGTCATAGGGATGTGGCCTGAGCCTGTCAAACAAGAGTTTTGAAATGTTTTCTTCGGAGTCAGTCGCCTTGTCACAATTAATCTTCTCCTCTCCAGCAGAGGGCAGAACAAAGGTGACTGGGAGACATTGCTCATGGAGAAGCACAAAAGTTTTAGATTTGGCATTGAACCATTTGTCTAGGACGTTTTTTTTCCTTCTAAATTGTGCACATGGAGGTTCTACTATAATTTATTGCACAAAGCATACAAGAAAATGAAATACATAATTTGAGATACCAGAGCAGGGCAGGAAGCAGAAGAGGACCAAGGTGATTTAAGCGGCATTGCAGTAAATGAGTCATCAGGAGTGCAGCCACCTTGTGTGCGGAGCAGTTAATTTAAGTTCCGCACGTTGTGTACATTGTGTTCATTTATCATCGACGGGACGGGCTGTTTTTCTTGCTGTGGATCTTTTAGCCATTAATCTCCATTTTATCCGCTCCGTCCAATTTAAACACACTTCTTCAGTCTTTATGGTCCATTGGTGTGAAAGATGTCACTGGAGGTTTGCACTCAACAACTTCTTATGCTGTACTTTCAATTCAAAATATTGTCTCTTGGTTCAGGGTAGTCTAAGGGGTTTAAGGTTTGTTACTTAGTCGTTATCTTGTTGGTTATATGTAGGCTGAGTGAGTGAGTGAGTGAGTGAGTGAGTGAGTGAGTGAGTGAGTGAGTTCCCATAGAGTTAGATTCTATTTGTTCCTTGGTTGTTGCTAACTCCTGTAACTAACTAGTTAGTTAGTTAGTTAGTTAGTTAGTTAGTTAGTTAGTTAGTTAGTTAGTTAGTTAGTTAGTTAGTTAGTTAGTTAGTTTTGGTGATGTTTGGGTTTGTCACTTTGTTACCTGTAAGGTAGCAAGCTGGTTCATGGGAGGTTTAGTTACAAAGGTAATTTGTCTGTCACCCAGCTAGTTAGTTACAGGGGATCCTCGTTTTGCAACGTTCACAATTCGGGGTGCGGTGGGGGGTTATTGTACCACGTCTTTCTTCCACATGTCTCTGATGATCATCAGCAGTGGTCTGAGTGGCAGCTGATGTCATCGCTTCAGTCATCCATCAGCCAAGTCTGTCAGCTTCATGCATCCACGGCCTCATCATGCAATTTTAAACACTGTGTTCCACCCCTCGCAAGTGTCATCTGAGCTAAATGAAACTGGAAAAGTGCAACATTTTGGGAAGCTTGGGAGCTATTTGCGATCAAATATGAAGAACCACAAAACTTATCAGGCATTAAAATGAATAAGGTTAATGGTTTGGTGTAGGATAAGCGTTTTTATGTAGACTTTCAAAACAAACTTGCTTTAATATGGAAGATACATTCAGGGGGACGAGGGAGCCTTTTTGAGGGCGTTTGAGGCTGGATGTTTACTCATTTTATGAAATCTTGCCAAGTCATATTTTCCTGTTCTGTTGGGGTCATGATCAAGGTATTTCACAGATTATTTTTGGTAACTCAATTTTATTGTGCCCCTTGTTTGTTTTGTGTGCAATACCACTGTCGGCCGCTAAATAGCAGCACATTATTTAGTTTGACACTGTACATTTAAAAGAAGACTGAAAACAGGAGGTATTCCAGCTCAGCCTAGTTTTTGCTCAAGATTATTGAATGGCAAATGTTCTTCAATCCTGCTTTTTACGCCAACACAAAGCGAAGGCTGCAGGACCATTTTATAATGTACATCTTTGGGCATGATTATTGATTTATATTGTGAGATGATAAGATGATGTATGACCAACTATCTGTGAGCTAAATTGTGGAGCTAATGTAGCTTGTATCATATCTGTGTCTCATTAGACTGACCTAATAAAGTAGCCAGTGAATGAATGAGTGAGCTAGTGAGTGTGTGTTTCTAAGTGTAAATCCAATACCATAACATTCTGTTTCAACATCAGTCCCATTCTATTGATTAAAAGACGGACTAAAAATCCCCATTTCGCCCTTCAGGTACCATTCCCGATTTATTGTTTATACATGCCTCATCTTGTTTGCTTTTCTCCTGAAAAAGATGCAGATGAGAGTTTAATTTGGTATCCCCGGAGGCCAAACAAAATGTCTGCCTCTCACCATGTAAAATGAAGCCAAAACGTAGCGTCTACCATGGGCTTCTTCAAATGTGTATGTTTAATTCAGAGAGAAATCCGTTCCCGAGCTCTTTAGTTCAGCGCTCTTAATTAACTGCGGCGAGATAACAAGCGGGGAGTTGCAAATGTGGCTTGGGAGCGCCCGGCAAACCAATAAGACGCTGCGGAATAATTCCCCCTTTCATAGGAATGACATATTTGCACTGATTTCCTTTGCACCGCCAAGCCTTCATTATTCGTGCCGTTTTAAATGAGAACTCTGTCATAAAGTCAGACTGAGGAAATGCAGAGTGCAAGTGCACCTGCACGGGTTGATTCAATTGCTTACATGCACCACATTTATTGATGCTTTGCATTGCTTTCGTCAAAATTCTTCCCTCAAGCGCCTATTGCGGGCCATCTCTACACTTGACCCGTTTGCACAATCTAACGTGAACATGGCATTTTCCGCCATGAGATTCTTTGGAAAAAAACATCATTCTGCTTTTAAATATGGCCTTCATATTGACTTTGGAACATTTTGTCCCTCAGAAAATAGAGATAATCCTCTTCACACTCTAACTGTCACCATCATAGAATCTTTATTAACTGCACAGGCAATTTTTTAATGTAACATGTTATATATACATGGTCATCATATATGATTAATATAATTTAATTCCAAATGTTACAATCATGGATCTTACCACCTCAGAGGTCTTACGTAATTTAGAGTTTTCTAGGGTTTTTTTTGTATATGACTCGAATGTTCAACAAACACACCTCATGCATAATTGTCATGCATCCGCATCAATGAACAGCGCTTTCAAATGCCTTTGTTTTTAATTATGCAAATCTTTGTGTATTTTTAAACACATCACCTGGTCGTCATCACTTGCCACGTGTGTGTGCAATTGTTTTTTTTTCTGTTTTGATTAGCTGACACAATGCGCAGATGGCAGAGACAAACCTGGCAGAATTTCAACATGAAAAGTTGCAAGACAAAGTTGATTTCATGTCAACAACAAGGAGAGACGCTGATGAGTCGCGATCAAAGTAAGAGGAAACCGCGTGTTGTGCCTTTGTTAATTAGCAACAAAGAATATGGAACGCTAACGATGCTAAGGTGTACACATGGATGTTCCTTCTTCAGTGCGGTTTGATGATTTGTTTAAAAACTGTTGGAAAAGGTAAAAAAAAAAACAAAAAAAAAAAAAAAAACAATAACAACAAAAAAGTCCAAAAGGCTTAACCCAAGAAATTGAAATACAGCCAAAAAGTCCATTTGACACACTTGATTTTTGCTACATTAAGTAACTTGGGACTAGCTTACAACTTGAAAGTTAAAACTCAAGACTTACTCCTGAAGATAGACAGATAGACAGATAGACAGATAGACAGATGTAGTTTAGCGTATGCAACCACACTTATGTGCATCCTGGTCCTCAGAGGAGCCAACCTCGTGTCTTACCTAAAACCCAAAATCAGAACCTAGCATGAATTTTACTTGCTTCCCATTGAAGGGAATATGACAGAAAGACAGGAAACAGAAGATTAAGTATCCACTAGCTCGAATTTTACGTCTAATCGCGTTCTCGTCTCCATCTGGCATCCCCGCGCTTGCCACCCCCACCATCTCGTTCTCAATTTGCTGCTAGAACAGGATTCCAAGCGCATCTTCTATTAAAACGCCTTTGATTTTCCCATTTACTTTCTGCACTCTCACTCAACGACTTAAATCAGAAAATCAAACAGAACGCGCCAGGTTTTTTTTTCTTGCTCGGGCCATTGTTTTGCTAATTGCGGGTTTTAATTGAATATAATGTGAAATCTCTCGTTGCGCGCCCTCGCTGCCACAATGGAGTAATCCATTCGCCCACCCGCTTATTCGAAGCTTTGACAGGAAGCGACGTTTCTCGGCCCGGCAGCCTGAGGAGAATCAATTGGCTGTGGTTGCAGGAGGAAAAGAGAATATCACGCTGACGGATTTGGAACAGGACACTCCACACACACACACACACACACGCACACACATCAGCACACGCTAATCATGATGTATGGTCATAAGTACAGTTAACAGTCATACTGTTAACGATTAAATATCACAGTGATCAGCAACATCTTAATTGACTTTCCGCCTCGACCTAAGCTTAAAAAGAAAAGCATAAAAAAACATGGGCCGATTTTCATTTCGGAATATAATTTGCGGGACTTCAATGTTGTCATTAAGACAGGGGTCCTTTTCCAAGGAGCCCCTCATAATCAATCCTTAGGTATTTCATGGCTGAATGGTGCACCCTACCTTGGGCCTATCTATTGAACTGAAGTCAACGTAAAGATGTGTGTGCCCCAGACCAGAAGTACATCAATAAATCAGACAACAGAAATGAGTGAATAAACTTTGCTAATCATTCATTATACACAATTTATACTGCTCGGAAAATTAAGGGATGGATTTCATGGATCAACTATGAGGAAAACTTACTGATTCATGATTATTCAATTGATGGAATGTTTTTCCAACTGACTTTGGATGAAACAACAGTACCTCTGCTGGTTGCAGCCAAATGGTGTGCTCCTTTCAACACAAGTAATTCTGAAAAAAAAAAATCAAAAAGATGAATCACTTATGCTCTGTTAGCGGGATCCTGCTAACTTTGTGCCTTCGCGCGGCGCAGGCAGCGAGACGGAGGTGGGACGGCAAATTTAAACAGTGTCAAGCTCTGCGTTCATCGGGAGCTCGGATAACAGGAACACAGCTGCGTCCGCCTCATCACCCGCCGACGCGAGAAGAGGCCGAGTGAGACGAGACCCTGGCGAATCAGCTGCCAGCGGCCAGACTGATTTGATTTCTCTTGTTTTGGCCGTGGGAGTGGAGCACATTTTCACTCAGCGACGTCTATTGTAACTTTTAGAGACAAGAGGTTGAACATGAGTTAACTGCTGAGTCAATTTGAGCTTTTTTGAAAACAAAAACAGCAGCACCCACCAAGGCAAGTAATCAGATATCATTCGTCATGTTTTTGGTGTGGTAGAGGATTTAGAAAAAGTGCTAACCACTTAAGTCGCCAACCTTATGATTTGGGACTAAAACTTTGATAGGACCTATCAAAAATATGCTCATTTTTTACAATAGCAATTTGGGATTTGCTTGGAACATGAAGGTTAAACTTGCATATATCTTCTCTGTGGGGCAGAAACCTCGTAGGTCCAAATATAGTCAATTTCGTATTTTTTCACAAATTGATTTGGCTTGTGTTTTTTTTTTACATGTTATTAACACATTTTAAGTGTTGAGAACAAATCTATTAATTCGCTTGGACACTTGAACTGTCTGAGAGGTGTTGTCAAACTCCGCCTCTTACTCACTTCGCAGGGGCGGTACTGCATTATGTATCCTCAAGATTGAAAGTCTGGATGTTTTATATGACACAGCCTTGAAGGACGGTTACTCAAGATGCAAGATTGTTGTTGTTTTTTTCAAATTCCTGAAAAGTTTTTGAGCCGACCTCTGCTAACCACTAAAGTTAACTTAAATGCGCTTTACCAGTTGTCCGGTTCTCGTAATGTGTTTTTTATTTGTTTGTTTTCAGAATTGCAACCTAAACTGTGGCGCTTGTTAGGGGACCTTCTTTAAAAACTTAAACTGATGCTGTTTGTTTACGTGGTCCCATTTCAGATGAAACACTGCGGCAAAGACATTGCCTCAAGGTCGGGGATAATAACCTATTAAGCGGCTAACTGGATTACAAGCAGACATATTTGCACAGTCATGGAGAGTAACCATCCCACCATCGTCCTCTCTGTAGTTTTTTTGTTTCTTCAGAACACCAAGACTTTATTCCTTGGAAGTGGCCGCAGTCTGTATGATATATTCCACTCTAATAACCGCTATTCCTACTTTTCTCTGACAATGCCATAATACTGGCAGACACATTTGTCAGGGAATTACCTTCACCACAAAGCAACCTTGCAACTATTTTTTTAATAAATGACTTTATTATCGACCCCGAGCAACACAGACAGAAGACAGGGAGTAAAGAAAGAGCCCGCCTGTCAAGTATCTGTGATTAAATTCAGAGCTCTTCTGGAAGGAACGTTTACGTAATGCCTTGGCAGAGGAATGTCTTGAATGGTCGCATTCTGTTTCAATGCCCTGGTGACTTCCGGTGAGGAACAGTGGCCTTCATCTCAATGCTCACGTGTGCTTCTGACATGTCCAGTAGTGACAGACTCATGTAAATGGAAAAGGCCTGTCAAGCAAGAATTTCATACACCATTTTTGTCCTGTATGAACTGAATTCAAATGCACATAACATCAAGTAGTTCTGGGGCGGTGGAGGGGTAAGCACAGAAATTCAGAACACAGATTCCTGAGATTACAGAGCACAGTAATTGGTGTCAAGTAAGAATAGTGAAATGACACACTACTGAAATCATATTTTTGATTGGGGGGGGGTATGATCTAAGTTTAGCCCAGGTTGTTAGTAGAATTTATGGAGAGTCTTTGTTGCATGTGCATGTAAAAACTTCAGAATTTACACAGAGCTAAGATCATCCAATATGGAATTCGAGCAGAATTCTGTGGGAAAAATAGGCCGCTAATGCCACAAAATTTTGTCTATATATATACTTTTTAAAATCTGAATATTTTGAAACATTTAAATGTATTTTAATTTTTTAAAGAAAAAACTAGTAAGAACATTTTTTGCATTAAAGAAAATTGTAAAACGTGATCTCTTGGGGAAAACATTTGATACAATTTTATTTTGGATGACATTTAAAGTGTAGTGTGCTTCCTTATCTTGGCCATTTATTTAGCATTTTAACTTTTTCTCACAACATCTAGATGTGTCTATGTTTAATTTCATTGAACGAACATAAATACAATTACCCAGGTGGAAGCGAAGAACTTTTAGCTTTGGACTGTCTTGGAAATTGCCTTGAGACTCAAGGACTTTGATTTCCTTGCTTTGTGTCCTGAAGTTCCTTTCTCCAGTGTCTTAATTCCATGGGACATCGTCATTACAGAGGTTTGCTAATACATCCTCGTGACATGGATATGAATACCTGAGAGTACGTGTCATTCACACAAATATTAGAATTTAAGTTCTAAATGACGGTTACAGCGGTTTACTCAAAGCAAAAAAATCAAACTCATGTCATTGTCAATGAATAGATGTTTGGTTCTATTACGATGAGAAAGTGGTGCATCATAATTGAGCTTACTGCTTGGAAAGCATAAAAAAGGGGGTGCGTTGAATATGCAGCACAAATAATGAGATGACTCATGGGACACATTTGAACAAAGCTGTCCACATGAGCGCTTTTAGCAGGACACACCAGGGGTGTTATGCGTGTTTAGGAAATACACACAATGGCTGACTAAGAGAGACTGTTATCTTATGGGATACGTCACATGGCAGCCTCCAGGTCTCCACCAGGTCGAGGCAACGGGATGTCTCCGAGTGATTCACAGAGGACGTGGCGCTAATGCCCTTTAGCAACTTCCCTCTCCAAAGAAGAGCTGTCGAGGATGACAAGTTCCTCAGCGGGATGGTTAGTTCTATCCCAGGGAAAAACATGCACAGTGAGACTGACACTGCTCGCATGTGGGAAGAACCCCGAGCATGTCATTTTGGCCTTATGTGGTCATAAAAATTGATGTTTGGATGGAAGTATTTGGACATTGTTACTTCCCCCCACTGCCATAAATCGCAGCATTTTCGTCTGCAGCTATGGAGTCAGGGGCACCCTAAAGGGAGGATTTAGTAACAAACGTTAAGTGAATGAATATCATCAATCTGGAACACTACATACGACAAAAGACATTTGTTGTTTTCTAAAATGCAGAGCTGTCATTGTCATTCCAGAAAAGAAAATGAACGAGCGTCGTTACGAGGTCATGCAAAGAGTAAGGAAGCCATTTACATCCAAGTGCATTTATTATTAACGCGGCGAGCAGGGCGATGAGCTCCCCTGATCGTTGCTTATCGTATAAGCAAAGACAGACGCATCAACTCGGATGTTATTAGTCTGTCAGGGAACCGGCTTTAATTAATCACAAAAAAATCCCCGGGAGACTTTTTCTCTGTAGACTAGTTACAAGTTTTTATGTCAATAAAGCTGCAGCGATACAGCAGATGGTACAAATAGTCGCCGTTGATTAGGATTAAGCTGCACAGGCTTCAACTATGACAGGTAGGGACCGGAAATTCCATATAGGGGGTCCTCGAGTTACAACGGAATTCAATTCTTTTAGCGGGGAAGTAACCAGAATTTGAATGTAAGTCAGAAGTCGTCATCACTAACACAGTAGTGAAGTCAGGATTGCTACAAATATTGGTTAGAAAATCACTTCAAGGCCATACATATAACACAATCAAATAAAAAACAGCAAGTGTGGCGTAAGTGTGGTGAATTTTGACATTTATGTAGAGTGGACCTAATATCCAGCCTTATGGAACACCACAAGTTGTATACTGTAACACCATGTAATTTTCTCGTTCATGTAGTGTTTACTACGAAAATCTGTGGACTGAAAAGCAAGCCTTGTGGAACACCGGCAGTATCTATCTATCTGTCCGTCTATCTATCTATCTATCTATCTATCTATCTATCTATCTATCTATCTATCTATCTATCTATCTATCTATCTATCTATCTATCTATCTATCTACAGGTTCTGTACTATGATGGAAAGGTAACTGGACGGAACCGGGCACAGTCTACCACTACCCTACACTAACAACGCTTTACACTTTGCCAAGCAGCCTGCTTCATTTTGTCCAATTTGTGGCATGCTGGAATTCAATTATCCCACTTTGCAAGCCTGTTTTTCATGTGAACAAAATGATTAGCATCCATATTAATTTATAACGACATCCGTCCTCTTACTTCCTCCTCCTCTTCTTTCATCTGTTTCATCCGCTCTTTGTTCTTCATGTTTCTTCATCATCCACCACTTCTTCTCAACGCTCTTCTGTATAACCTTGCAAGTTTGCCTTTAATATTCATGGCGACCAAACCCAAAGGGGATTCTTCGCCGTGTCGCTCTAATTTAAGCCAGATAAACTTCATCATTCACGTGCTGATTTAATATGCGTCATGTGACCACCTCGTGAGCGGGTAAAAGGACAAAAAAGGATGGCGCAGCATCAATGAGGTCTCATTTGAGGAGGGGTCTCAACCATGGGCAAATGGTAATGGACCCTATTTTTGTTAATTCCGCCCCTGATTCTCTCGTTCAATTTATGACTCTTGTTCCCGGCAAAAATATTTCCTACAGTTTTAGGGTTATACTAATCCCCGGGGCCCTGGACCACCTTAATCCAGCTGTGCTAATACGCTACTGCATATATAATGTAGAGGAGAGAAAATGAAACATGCTGCCTGAAAGACAAACTAGAGAATGTGATATGGAGTGAGAAATATCCAGAAAATAAAACTGTGAAATAAGAACTACAGAATGAAAAATACTGTAACAAATTGCTAGAAAAAACGTGTATACTGTGTAATGTGAACTATGCTGAGAATGAAACGTGCTGTCTCAAATAATCAGACTCTAGTTCAGGAGGTCACCAACGTGGTGCCTGTGGGCACCAGGTAGCCCCCAAAGACCACATGAGTAGCCCGCAGGCCTGCTGTAAAAATAGCTAAAAAACGATGGGACATTGTGATTTTTTTAGGAGTTTTCTAGAAGTGATCATTTGAAAGTGAATGTTAAGTCGGACTCGCCAACGGACAGATGTTTGAAATTAGAGGCGGACCGGCCTGAAGACGGTTACTATTTAACATAATTAGAGACTGAATTAAACTTGAAATAATAGCTACAGAATGTAGAATACTTTGTTCAATAAGTAAGAGAAATTTCTAGACTGAAACAGTTTGTGAAATATTAACTAGAGAATGAAACCAACACTGAGAAGTTATAGTGAATGAAATAAAACGTCGATAGTTCACACTTGTCTCTTCTTTGAGCACATCTCTCGATGGTTCACACTACATTCGCGTGGACGTGGATTCCCTTATCTCGCCATTATGCACGCTCTCACCTCGGCCCGTTATCTTTCCCTTTTCACCTCGCTATGCTAAGGAGGCCATTTTGTATTCCGGACACATCATGCCAATGTGCTCTTATCTTCTTTGGTGCCTTTGAAAAGGTTCTGATTCTGCATTTAAAGTATGAGAAAAATATATATTCCAAAGGCGAGTGAGGTGACTTGTGTCGCTATGCTAACAGAGTGAGAGGGCTAAGTGCACTGAGGCTGACAGCCAATTCATCTTGGTTATGAACACAGATGACAAGCGATATCCTTCAGTAACCATCCGTCTATGGTGTGGGCCTTTTAAAGTATCTTGTTACTTTATTAACAGTCTGTCAGGGACTTTTTTCAAGAATACCACAAATACATTGGATATAACTATTTTACAGTGAATCAGTCCATCTATATAGCTAATTACAGGGATGGCTTGAGATGCAAGTGACCCAAGTGAAAAAAAAGAATCTTTCTTGTGTTTTTAATAAAATATTGTGAAGAGACACAATGTGATTGCTTTGATTGAAAATCAATTTAGACAGACCAACGTACGAAAATGTTATTCTAACAAATGACAATTTTATATTACTGTATTGTCTGGTAAAAGAAAATCAGTTTGTCTAGTCTACTTGCCAGTTATTGGGTACGGCAAAAAGACACTTTCAACCCCTGAACATGTCCATGGTTAATAAATACATAAAATATATTTTTACAAATGTAATTACATCCCTAAAATATTTAAATAACAAATTAAGGCATAAACATGATATAAATTAAATATTATATTGAAACATGTTTTTGTAAAACATTTTATTAGCCCACAACATCTAATCCTATTCTAGATGATATAAGGAGCCTCAATTTATTTTCCTAGTTATGTCCATTAAATGTTTCATGTATAGTTTCAAAATACAAACCCCTCTGAAGTTCAGGAATCATACAATCATCAGATCTAGGCAGCTTTTCCATCCTCGCGAATGCTCTCATCCGAGACGAGCGAGGGCAGAAAAGGGGCATGATCTAACATGTAGCCCTCACATTTATACTGTCTTCAAAATCTAAACATAATGTGGGCTGGTCTCCTCCCTGGCCGGCCCTGCCTATGGGGCTGATCTTCACCAGCTGGTCCCGTGCTCAGATCAGGTCACGCTGACTCTGAGACTTTTAACTGATTATGCGATGTGTAATTCCCATTTTGTTTTTTTGTTAACCTGTTGGATAATATAAAGCCATTCGTATAGATTTAGATCCTTCACAATTCTGTCGGTAGGGTAACACAAAAAAAACATGTTGAGCATCATATGTCCACCCTCAACTTCCCAAAATGTCAGCACTGCTGTTCTTCCTGCATATAAAACAAGCCCCCTCCCACCTCCTTCCTGCCTTATGACAGTGCTTGTCACGCCGACAGGCGCTAGCGGGGGGCAAAGCTGGCCGTTTAATCAGATGAAAGGTGTGAAAGCGATGCCAAGAAAGTGTCATGGCTGCTAGAGATGCCATGAAAACCCCTGTCGCCGCATGCAAACACCAACTACTAGTCCCTGTCGGTGGCTTCTTGTTAAAAAAAAACAACAACTATCAAACCCTTAAGCACTTAAGGCTCTGTGACACATTACTCACAAAAACATAAAGAGATATTCAACCTTTGGGTGAAATTTTAGGGTGAACGTAAAATGCACTACAACCTTTGTGGGTGAACTAATAACGTGACAGAGTGCAACTCTGAGCGCATTTGTTTGTCCACTTTTGTCCTGCCTAGAGGACATCAAAGACTGGATGTCATTGAATTTCCTAAATTTCAGCGAAAAGAAAACAGAAGTTATGGTGCTCGGTGCCAGTGGCTTGTCTCCATCCCACCCTGTTGACCTGGGCCCCCTGTCTTCATATCTAAAGCCAACAGTCTCAAGCTTGGGTTTTATTTAATGGACAGTGACCTTAAATTGGACCAGCAAATCAGCGCTGTTGTAAAGTCGAGCTTCTTTCACCTTAGATAGCTGGCTAAGGTTAAGCCCCTCCTTTCCCATCAGCACTTTCCCACAGAAACAGTCATCCATGCCTTTATTACATCTCGGCTAGATTACTGTAATGCACTTTATTTTGGAGTCAGCTAGTCCTCCCTCAAACGTCTCCAGTTGGTCCAAAATGCTGCTGCCCGCCTACTAACTGGAGCTCGGAAGATCGAGCACATAACACCAATTCTGGCCTCCCTTCACTGGCTCCCAGTGCAACTTAGGGTTCCATTTAAGATTCTCCTATTTGTAAATCATTAAATGGCCTCGCCCCGGCGTACCTCTCCGAGCTCCTCCACTCCTACGCACCTTCCCGCAGCCTCAGGTCTGCGGACCAGGCGCCGCTCGAGGTGCCGAGGACCAAGCGGAGCCTCAGAGGGGATCGAGCCTTTTCTGTTGCTGGTCCTTCCCTCTGGAATGACCTCCCATTGGTTGTTAGGCAAGCCCCCTCTCTGTCCATTTTGAAAACCCGGTTGAAGACACATTTCTTTTCTCTGGCTTTTGATCAGACCTGAAATGGTCGGCTCTTTTCCGGTGTCAATTGTATATAGTGTTTTATGTTAATTTATTGGCTTTATTTATTTATATTTTTATTTATATTTTATATTATTTATATCTATATTTATTAATACGTGTATCACAGCCTTTTATTGTTTTTTTTAAATTTATTGTATTGTTTGTAAAGTGCTTTGTTACAGCTCTAGCTGTTATGAAATGCGCCGTATGAATAAAATTGTATTGTTAAATTGTATATTCTCTAAACTTTTGACTGCTCATGTCCAGCTGTCCAGTTTTTCAGTAACTGCTGGAAACATTTCTCCTCTATGTCCCTGGACCCAAAAGGCTTGAAAACCACTGTCCCAAAGTCATCAGAGGTTGGTCTTATGTGACCATTCTTTTGGAGTTATTTAGTTCAGGGACCATGGACAAGGGAGAAAGAAACAGAAGACGGAAAAAAAATAATCAGCGGTTCATGTTTTATGTGCTTGGCTAGTGATACCCTAATTGCATTCCAGTTTCTTATTATTTTGCTTCTGTCATATACACGACGTGTAGCAAACATCACCTGTTTTTCTCCCATTACGCTCTTCCCATAAAATGTCAATCGTGACAGAGTGCAACTCTGAGCGCATTTGTTTGTCCTGAATGCTAATGAGCTCCCAGTGGGCAGATCCATCTATTTAATTTGCTGACATTTTTTGTCCAGAGTCCAAATTAAAATCAACTTCATACATCAATAACATTGTCCAACATGGGGGAGCAGTGAGCATCAAAGTTTGGAAGTACTGGAAATATAGTTCAAGAAAATACTGTACAATAAGTACGAAAGTCGCACTAAACCTCACAGTGCAGTTTGGAATGCAACCCAAATGTAGGGATGAATTTAACCTCTAAAATTACATTGGCGTCATGATATCTCTGGAGACACTGGAGGTATGAAGATGCTGACATTTTGACCTGGTTCCACAGAGGTCGGCTAGCGTTGCAAATAATTCAGTTGAATTAATTCATCTGACCTTCCAGCAATTTAAGTTATCAGAGATCAGAAACTTTGAACTGAAATGTGTCCTGAAGCAAAACACTTTGCGCCTGCAGCTATGCCCACGGCAAACGTGGCGCTTTGAGCCAAATGGTAATGCTAACGGAGAAGGCAACTCGATTGAAAAGGCTTAAAATATATACATTACCATAACAGCCTTCGGGGTTAAACACTTAATGAGTCTCGATATAAACAGTCTTTTTTTTTGTTACCCACCAGAAGCATCTTATTATCCATTGTTCAATTTTTGGAGGGATTTTAATGATTATTTCCTCACCTGTACCTCATACCTTGAAGGCCTCGGAATGGTGTTGTATGCACGAGGATCGGGAATTCATCAATAAGGGACTTTAAGTCACTTATGTTGGAATTTCTGTGGCATTGCGTCTCGCATCATGATGAACGCATCGCATCATTCCAAACCTAGAGCAGTAAATCATGGTTATGTATTAGTTCTAAATTAAAATTTATCATGAAACCTATTGCTTGAAATAATAGCTCCATAATGAAACACACTGCAACAAACGTCTAGGGAATGAAACATACTATTTGAAACAATAACTACAGGATTAAGTACTGTGAGAATTATCGAGAGACGGAAACATACTGCGTGAAATAACTACAGAATGAACCAAACTGCCTGAAAATATAATGGAATGAACTATAGGCCTACTGTAAAATCTTAGCTACAGGATGAAACATAATATGTGAAAATATACAGTATTTAAATAAAACACACTTTGTAACACTGAAATAATTACAAAAATTAAACATACTGTGAAAAATAACCGGAAAGCGAAACATACTTAATGTGAACTGAAGATACAGTTTCAACAAACACACGTAAATTAATAACCAGAGAATGAAGCACACTCTTTAAAGCAATAAAAGGGAATGGAAATTACTGTGAAATGTTAACAAGAGATCAAAATATGGTTTAGGTTGGGAATTCTCAATTTAAAAAATTATCTAGACAACGGAACATGCTTAGAAATAATAACAAGAGAATTAAATGAACTGAAAATGTAACAAGAGAATGAAACATATTGTGTTTCGAATACACAGTAGCTAACTAGAGAAGTACAGTGTTTCTCAATGTTAGCATCCTACTGTTTTCCATTCAATATTATGCTAATTCAAATACTTTACATTCAAATCCATCTTGTAAACAGTTGATAAGGGAGTCATACGGCGCGAGGCGTCCGCAATCCAATTAATCTTTTAACTTGTAATCTAAACTCAGCTCAACTTTTTAAAATACGTGACTGTTATTTTGGTACCTGTCAGGGTTTTCCCCGACCTGGCCTCATGAGCAAAGCGGGCGTCTTGAGCAATCAAGTCAGAAATTAGTTGGTCACAAAATGGCCGCCGTGGGAGCTGACTAGTGAATTATGAAATAAAATAGGACTAATTATACATTTACAGCCGCTAAGAGAGCGCATGCAGCAGATCGCGCGGATAACGCACAAAACCGCTATTAGCATGTTGCGCATGTTAATCACGATAAAGGGAGTTGGGGAGGGGGGCTTCCGATGAGGGACATCAATTGAGCCACACGGATATTGATTGGACGCCACCGGATTATGACGCCACTGTGTAGTAGCTCATCCGGCGGGATTATGCAAATGAGCCAATTGAGGAGGCGGCTGTCGTTTTTTTCCCTGCCAGTCGACTTCAAAGCGGCCGGCACTGCGCATAGAATTAGTGCTGCGCCTAATCCTTCTGAAGGTGGAGGAAAGAGGAAGTGTGTGTGTTGGGCACTTGTATTAATGCAGTACTGTATATGAGGGTACAGTGGGTGAGAAAGGTGACAAACTGAGCAAGTGGAAAGTTTTCAGCAGAAGAAATGGTGACTCAGCGCAGTAACAAACATGGAGCGGTATATAAAAACAGAAATCGGTGTGAGGGAGAAAGAACGGTAAGGGAGAACAAGTAGGAAAGGGTCAAAGTGAATTTTTACATAAGTGTCCCACCACCTACCACAGTGAGGAGTAGCAAAATTGGAAATGACTTGCTTCTTTATGAGCTTCATATGTTCCTGTTCCTGAGACTGCACATAATGTCATTGTACTTTTCCTCTTTGGTGCCTTTATGCAGCACCCTCAACAAAACAAAAACAAAAAAAATAGGCAAAGACTTTTTCGAGTCTTTCACTTGAAATATGACATTTAAAAAAAAAGCTAATTGCCATCATTGTTATAGACACAAATGAATGTATTAACTGATAACAGCAGAAAGAAATGACAAGCTGTGATTGGCTGATGAGTGTGCCTGTGCGTGTGTGACATTAAAATGACAGTTGACTTTTTTTCCCCCTGGAAGCTATCATGTTGGCCACTAGTGCCACCACATGGGGACACTGAACATTACGCCCATTAAAGCCCCATTTTCCTGTTCTTTTTCATACTAAAGGTTTAAATGTGGGCGGCGGACCACTGGTTAGCACGTCCGCCTCACAGTCCAGAGGTCGTGGGTTCGATCTCGGCTCCGGCTTACCTGTGTGGAGTTTGCATGTTCATCCCGTGCCCGTGTGGATTTTCTCCGGGTCCTTTCCTCCCACGTTCCTAAAACATGCATGGTAGGTCGATTGGACATTCTAAATTGCCCCTAGGTGTGATTGTGAGTGCGGATGTTTGTCTCTGTGTGCCCTGCGATTGGCTGGCAACCAATTCAGGTTGTCCCCCGCTTACTACCCGAAGACAGCTGGGATAGGCTCCAGCACGCCCGCGACCCTTGTGAGGATAAGCGGTATCGATAATGGATGGATGGTTTAAATGTGCGGCGGCACGTCCGTCTCATAGTTCAGAGGTCGCGGATTCGATCCCGCCTCCCTGTGTGGAGCATGCATGTTCTCTCCGGTACTCCGGTTTCCTCCCACGTTCCAAAAACATGCGTGGTAGGTTATGCTCCAGCACTCCCTGCGACCCTCGTGAGGACAAGCGGTATAGATAATGGATGGATGGAAGTTTAAATGTTAACATTATATAATATAATCTTTAAAAGTTAAACGAAAAGAAATATTTTTTAACCTTGTTTTTATGCAAAGTCCATCCATCCATTATCAATACCGCTTATCCTCACAAGGGTCGCGGGGCGTGCTGGGATGTGGGAGGAAACCAAAGTACCCGGAGAAAACCCACGCAGGCACGGGGAGAACATGCAAACTCCACACAGGGAGGCCGGGGCCGGGATCGAACCCACGACCTCTGAACTGTGAGGCGGACGCGCTGACCAGTCGACCACCCTTTTATGCAAGGTGATTAACAAAAATTACTTATTAATGTTGAAAATAAAATCAAAATTCAGATACCAACTTACAAAATCATTGAAATGGAAAGTACTAATTGTGACTTCAATTTTTAAAGTCTGTTTTTGTTAAGTTAGCTCTGTTAAGTCGGCTCACTCGAATCTCAAATTGGTTATGTAAGGGGAAATTATTTGAATGACAAAAAAGTATTAATACTCTAATTTTAATCCCAAAAATATAATTGAATAAAATGTTTACAATTAACTAAAGTTAATTCTGTTCAATGTATGATAAAGAAAAAAATAAGTGCAATAAAGTATGCATGCAGTTATGCAAACCATCAATCCAAATCCAGGCACATGAATAAATTTGTCATAAATAATATTTACGGTACAGACAGGACAGCTTAAAAAGTGCTGACTCAGTGTGCGGAGCTTTTCACAGTCGTGATTCTGCGTTGGTTATTTAGGACGTTTGTCTGCAGCTCATCCGCACTAATCCGGGCGCTTCTCAAGCTTTGATGTTCATGTTGCTCCACTTGCACCCTCAACAGCAGTGCACCCCGTCACTTCTTATGCTGCCGTTGAAACTGAAAGCATTGGCTATAAAAAGTCTACATACCCCTGTTGAAATACCAGACTTTTGAGATTTTTGTGAAACCAAGATGTCATTCAAAACCACCAGTAATGTAACCTATAACCTGTACAACTCCATGTACAACCTGTACAACTCCATTGTCCATAATTAAATTAAATTGAAATGTTCTCATTTATTATGTTATATAAATTAATAGAATTTTTATCTTCTCTTGAGAAACAAAGAGGGAAAAAGGGAAAATTTGAAGAAAAAAAAACAAGGGAAAAGGGAAACATTTTTTTTCAATAGACAACATTTCACAAATATAATTTAATCACTACTCTGGCTAATGTCAGTTGTCGGACTAAAGAATCAGCTCACCCACGCCTCAAACAGGCCATTGTTGAACATTAATATTGATTAGGTCAGTGGTTCTCAACTGTTGTCACTTTGTCACTAAGGGCCACCCAATTTTATATGTCAAGAAAAAGAAAAAGTATTGTTAAAAAATGACTTTGAAAATATGCAGATCATATTTTAATAATTTCACAACTACATTAAATACAGTATTTGTATATGAAAAAATGAATATATGAATATAAATCAACTAAATGAAAAGCAGTGAGTCATGCACCAGTTGAGAATCACTGATTAGGTAATCTTCCAGTTATCACCCGTTATCAGTCTTTTGGATTTCAAACAAAACACAGCCATCCTTTAACTGTCTTTTACTTTGTTTTTTTTTTATTGATTTGTGTTGCACAGCACAGACAAACAAAGCATAGCGTACGATATCTACTCAGAACATTTAGAAGAATATCATCAATAAAGCAGTGAGACTCCACTTAAGAGTACAGGCAAGATAACGTCAAAAGGCAAACAGTGCTGCTGAATGGGGAAGCAAACAAAGCAAACGGTTTATATCGCAGAATGTGACTTGGTGAAGCAGCGTGTGACTCAAAGCTTGCGGTAACAATACAACATTCATTGTTTCCTCCTTTATTTTTTGCCCTACTGGTGCATCGACTGACTGGTCAACGCTGCAATTTTTTATTTTTCTCTCCACCCTCAGTTATCACTAGATCGTTCCTAAATGTAACAAAGCTGTAAACGGAACACTACTAAAGCCATAAGCTAATAAAAACTGTCAAAACAAGCACGTTGCAACTCGTCTACATCAAATGAATCGGAATTATTGCTTTGGCTGATGGCGGTCATTAAAAGTGTCACATTCCATGGATTGAAACTGAAACAATCGTTAATGTGAGAAACATTCATGATAGAAAGTGTTTGTAGTTTTTTTGTAAATAAAGGCAAATGAGAAGCATTCTAATGCTATAAAGACACCACTTCAAACATAGACATTCAAAATATTGGCAAAGAGGTGATCGACTCATACAGAAATTTGACAGGTTGCAGTGTCGTATTATATGTACATGTCATTTTTTTTTACTATACTTTATTTGGTTGAAAGAGTGGTTCTTTTTTGGTGTGAGTAAGCAAAATGAGTGTATAGAGCAGAGGTGGGACCAAGTCACATAAGTGCAAGTCATAAGTAAGTCTCAAGTCATATTAACTCTCAAATTCTGAGCAAGTCCCAAGTCATCGTCCAGCTCAGTGTGACGTCTTTATTTCCTCTAGTGTTCACATCCGGTTTCTTAAGTACAACTAAGCGAAACACACTTTTCAACAAATGAAGCACTTATTAATACACATAATTATAATCAAATACGAGGGCTCAAGTTAGTTTAGGATAAGGCAAGTCTCATCAATGACAAGCCAACGTCAAGTTGAGTATTTCAGGAGTTTTAGCCAATTTAAACTTAAGTCTGATTCGATTTGGGCCATGTGACTCAAGTCCCACATCTCTGGTAAAGAGTGCAATACATTCATTAAAGTAAAAGTGACACGATGATGGTGCGACAATCGCTAGAATGATGTCTGACGCTGGTGGTGTGTTATGTACATATATACAGCTCCAGTCAAAAGTTTGGAAACACCTTCAAATTGAAATAGTCTCAAACACAATACGAGGTCAAGAAATTTAAGCAATTAATTCTAGATAATTCACAGCTGTGAACTGAAAGTCATTCCAGGTCATAAAGCATCATCCACATTATAAAGCTGACTGAGAAAATAAGATGAGCAAAGCTGTATCGGGGCAAAAGGGGCCTACTTTGAAGAATCTAAATTCTAAAAAATTCTATTTTGAGAAACATTTTTTTATAACATTTATTGATAATGTCTATGACTTAAGTATAACATTTTTATATCATGAAAAAACACGAGGGTGTTTCCAAACATTTGACTGGTAATGTATATATCTATATCTATATATATATACATATATGAATGTGTGTATAAGCCGCCGGCAGTGACACATTTATGAACTTAGCCCGAGCATTTTTACTGACAGGCCTACCGGGATATCCGATGGTGGGGTGGTGGGTGATTGCAGTGGGAAGGGCGGTAGTGGCGCCTAGAGGTTGACCAGGTGGAGGTCGGAGGCGGAGAAGCGGGGGCACAGCGCCGCGTCGGGGTGCTGCAGCTGTCGCAGGACCCGCCGGTGGAACTTGGCGCGAACGCGGTTGAACTCCATGATGTCGCTGGGGTCCTCCTCGACCCAGAAGCGGTGGAACTCCTGCATCAGGTAGCCTGACAAAAAACAGGCACACACGCAGGACCAATTTGAAGAGAAAACCGGACGACTTTCATACATAGCGCATGCTCAGGCCCTCGTCGTTAAGGTAACAAAAGACAGACTCGCCATTGGCCATTGGCCATTGGCCACTTGCATATGTCACTAAAAAATGAATGTCGCAACACGTTGCCATAGGAGTTGACTCACAGAAGGTCTGCTGGAGGTGCAGCAGAGTGGCCATTTCGGGGGCCACGTTGTACAGGTGTGTCTTCAGGGCGCCGCTCACCAGCAGCGAGTAGGCCAGGTCCGTGATGTTGATGCCCACGATGGCGAAGGAATAGCTGCAGGGCGGGAGGTCATCAAGTTTGTCAAACAGTTCATATAAGATTTTGGGGACTGTGGACAAAAAGTCATGCATGTGTTCCTTGGAGGTTAATTTTTTAATTAATGTACATATGAATACACTCCAAATTGTTATTTCTTTGCATGGCTTTACATTTTCTATTAATTATTTCTTCCTTCTTTTTAGTGTCAATGAGGATTGTGTATGCTTTCACATACACACGCACACAAATTACACTTGTGGAGAGCCTTACCCAATGGCTTTGTCAACATTCTTCGGCTCAAATTCTGACGCGTCTGCCTCGCTGTGAAGGACACACACATGCACACACACATTACAGTCAAGGGTTGCAGCAGTGGTGCTCATGATTCACTCACAACCAGTTTGCTGTCTTATTAAGATCAACAAGTCATGTATGGTATTATACGAGAATATTTTCACAATATTAAATTGTGTACCTAATGAAGTGGCCATTAGGTGTATAAAAAAATATCCATTACAAATACTGTAATTAAAATGTTTTAACACAAGGCGGGGCAACATGTAGCACGTGGGCCATTATGCGGAATACAAGACGATTGTGCAATTCACAAGTTTAGAATGAAATGGCTCCCTATGGTACTTAAACAGTTCACCCCGTCCTGTTTTAAAGAGACTGATTGCATGGAATAGCAAAAATGGTGCACAGAATATGGCTGATAAAGCAGGTGAGTGAGGGTGAAAATGGAGTACCTGCGACTCCCTTGTGCACTCCTGAGGCAGGCGTGGGAGCGACACAGAGGAGGGAAGCGTGTGTCGAAACAGACAGAAGAAGCTCACTGAGATGCTGATGGCAAAGCAATACAAAGCAGCGATGCAATCAACACAAGATGGGGAGGTAGTGAGTGACCAGGTCGAGCTGGGAACAATGGTGAAGAGACCACGCTATATGGACAAAAGTACACCGACACTCCTTTTTATCTATCAGTTGAATATTGATTCTTTATGACAGCAAGAATTTTTGGATAATTGTAGGGTTCCGATGTGTGAGAACTGTGGGAATTTTCTGGCGTTCCCCTGGGAATGGTTTTGAGTCCTTACATTATTCTACACAATTATTCCTGCTCTTGTTGCAAGAACACCAATCAAAGTCCATAAGTGTCTCACAGGAAAAAGTGCCAGTGACTTCTGAACATCAGAGACAATTTGGAGTGGCGTTCCTCAAGGAAGTATTTTAAATCCCATCATTTTTACATAAAAGTGAAACCCTTCTCATCCTTGTTGCAAGAACAAGCAAAAAGGAAGAAGGTTCTTGTGAGCAACAGTGCCAGTAAATTCTGACGCTTAAACAGTGTTTCTCTGAAGATTTATTCAGAGGACTAATGACGCAGACACAATATGGAGTGGCTTTTTTCAGGGAAGTGATTTGAGTCCTGTCATATTTCTACAAAGGTTGAACCCTCTTTGTCCTTTTTGAAGTGCCTGATTGAGTTAAGTTGAGCTGTAGCGAGATGTAAAAATTTACGTTAAGTCTTACGTTTAAATCTTGCATGCAGCAGTACAGTTTCCTCTGGAAATTGAGTGCTAATGAGTCACATAGTTTAAAGTGGTGTTCCTCAAGGTGTTTTAAGTCCCATCATTTCATTACAAAAGTTGAATCCTCCTTGTTTCAAAAACTAGTGAAAATTAACAAAGAAATACTTTAGGTCCAACCCTTAGGTAACAATCAATGTGACAAAATTTGGAGAGGAGATCCTCAGGGAAGTGTTTTAGGTCCCATAATTTTTCTGCAAAAGTTGAACCGTCCTTCAGGAACAATCAGTCTGACACAATCAGAAGAGGAGTTCCTCAGGTAAGTGTTTTAAATCCCATCCAAGGTTTAAGTGTCCTTGAGTAATAATCATTCTGACACAATTTGGAGGGGAGTTTCACAGGAAAGTGTTTTAGCTCCCGTCATTTTTCAAAGAAACCTGACTGTGTCAAATGCTTTTGTCCATATGTCATGAAGCAGTGTGTGTGTTTGAGTAGCCAACAGTGAGCATGGTGTAGAGATGAGGTCACTTGTGTTATAGTGGAAATAACAATGACGCAACGATTTGCGCGTGAGAACTGCCATGAAGTCTTCTGACATACTTGTGCTTTGGCAGCATGGAATCGTGGAGCATCTGCATAGCTGCAGCCTTGTCGTGTTCCGCAAAATACCTATAGATAAAGGTGAAATTATCTTAGTATCTTATCTTAGCACCCTGTACACTCAAGTGTACAAGGAGTTCGTCTACAAGGAGGTTACAATCTTACAGCAGATTGTGGAGACCCAGCAGACCCATGCCTCGAAAATCCGTCTTGGGATCGCTGCCTTGGAATCCGATCTCACACCACTGCTTCGAAATCCGTCCGGTCAGCGGGGTGTCGGGACGCAGCTCCTTCCACAACTGTGCCAAAAACCATCAAGAGTGAATTGTGCGGCCATCTTGTCAGGAGAACCCAAGCTACTAGTGTACTGGATAGGATATAATGAATGGATGAACCGCACACCTTCATCAGCATGTCCTCGTGTTGTGCGTTCTCGCAGTCGTAAGGTTCCCGCCGGAGCTTCTCCACCTCGGCCACCAAGTTCCTGTAGCCTACAATTTGTAGCAGGCTGGCCTGGAGGGAGATGCCCAACCTGGGGGTAACATGAGGGATGAAGGTCAAGAGTCATTTATTTCAGTTTGGCTAGCGAGTGGCAGAGGCGCGTAGTATGGTCTTACTGAGGGTTGGTATCAGGGTTGATCTTCTTCAAAGCCATGATGTCATCAATGATTTTCTCTACTTTGTCAGGATGGGTGCTTAGGGCGGACTGCAACAGCTGCAAAGAAAATATGGTATACTGTATGGTTTTTTTTTCAAAAAACAAATTGAATCAAGTCATTGATTGTTCCACTTGGACATTTACCTCATTTTTGGAGTACTTCAAAGATGACTCTGCAAGAAAAACACTGCAAAATTACAAAAGACTAGACAAGAAAGGTGAAACAAGTAATCAATCAATCCACCACAAAATTATTATCAAGTTAATTAACAACTATTTTGATAATTGATTAATAATTTAGAGACCTCGTTGAACTTAAAATTGTGCAAATCCTTGGAATTTCAGCCTCTCAACAGGAAATACCCTCAGATTTATGTAGTTGTCCATTAAGGCAGATTAAAGTTTGATCAAAATCAGACATCTGCAAACATATGTTTTTGCATTAAAAAAAAACAACACTCAAGATTTTTGCCTATTTTCTGACATGTTATGGACCAAAAACCAGTAACTGAAACATAATCAATTCCTGTTTACGCATTTTCTAGGGACGTAAATAATCAAATTAATCGATGAAAATTATCATCAACAGATTATTCTCTTATTAAAATAATTGTTGGTTTCAGCCCTGCTAGACAGTATCCTCAAAAGGTCAGTAGCAGTGTGCAGGCTCTCACCGATCTTGAGCGTCCTGCGGGCACCGTGTTTGTTGTTATAGCAGATCCGCTGTAGCTCACAGCGTCCCGTAAACTTGCGTGCCACGAACTTGAGGCCTCGCCACAGACATTTGCAGTAGAGGAACACGAAGAACTGGGTCAACACCCTGCACGGGAGAAAAAGAAGAAATTCACATATTGTGCCTTTACGAAGACAAGAGGAAGTTTTTCCTTCTTCACACCCATTTTTTCATAGGACGATGTATTTGTGAATTGACATTTTTGGGAACCAAGCTTCCATTATTTGCTGAATTAATTGTATTGCCTTTGATGAGTCACAGTCAGACATAATTTGGAGTGGCATTCCACAGGGAAGCGTTTAAAGTCCTGTCATTTTTTTTTTGTGAGCTACGAATGAAAGGAAAGCTGCATGTCCCAAAACTTTTGTCCTGATTACGTGAAGCATCGTGTGTTTGTTAATGCTCAGTGAGCTCAAGTCTCAGGAGATTTACTGACGTCGCGCATGTTTGAACATACTGGTACTCATTTTGTTTGGTTTTTGAGGCATTTTTAAAAAAAATATTTTGTCTCACGCTCTCTGGTATTTCTAATATTTTGTCTCAGTAGCCAAAGCCTTATTACGCAATGAACAGAAAGGTGGGTCATAACGGAACATATTAGATAAACTCCTCATAAAATGTTGTTCTGTAGGTGACACAGAGTTAGAATGGAGACACATGCCTCATGGGAAAAGTATGCTGACCCATTAATTAAGGCACTATGTGGGACATTAGATGCTTCACTTTTGCAAAAATGGCAGGGTGCCAAATCCACTCAGGGGCGAGAGATTTTGTTTTGACTGTTTGCACCCTAACAACAAAATGATGGATGGATAAAGTAAATTGGATTGTCCAAAGTCGCTAGGTGATCAATAACGTCAGCACGGTACAAGCACTAAGAGTAACAAGATGGCTATAAATAGAACACACCAGCGTTTGTTTACATAGTGTGCACAGCAGGTTCTTACTGGGTAAGATCGATACGGGGCTCGAACAGAAGTGGGAATTAATTTCTTTGGTCTAAACGGCATCACAAATGAAGTCCATCAGCAGACAAAATGGAAGCTCGCCTCACCTCAGGAAGTGCTTCATGATGCCTGGTGTCTTCTTCACTGGAGCTGCTGCTGGGGTATTGCCTGCAAAGAGAACATGACAGTGGAAAACTGTGATCAAGCAAATGTTTATGATTGTATGTGTTGAAGATTTCAGATGAAAATAACTAATTGAAATTATGTTATGAGAATAAAATTGCATTTTTCTAGACTTTTTGACTCCTTTGAGGATGACATTGTATTCAATGTATTGTAAGGAAGTAAAACATTTTTTGAGAAGAAAAATGAATCTCCCGAAGGTGAAGTTCATTAATCATTATTTCAAGAATAAAGTACATATGAAAAAAAAGTATTATTTTTGTTTCCTAGAAGAAATATACATTTCATACAGTAGTTGTATATTATTAGAACTGAATCATCATCTGAGAATAATGTTGAATCATTTCGAGAAGGAAGTCTACTCGAGAATAAAGTTTTCAGAGAAAAAAGGGCATATTTATTTGACAATTGACGTCAATATTTTCTGAAAAATATATGTATATTTACTTTCATACAGTATGACTTTCTTCGTGGAAAAAAATACAACGATAATGTCTCAAAAATCTTTAGTACTACAAATGAACTCATACTTTCACTAAAAAGTTACTTTTTTCAACTTTTTTTTAAAAAAAATATATTCTTTTGATGGAAAGTAAGATTTGGAAAAGAAAATATTTTAGGGAAAAGTCATGTTTGGATTTAATCCTTGCAGTATTAAGGGCTTTGTTGGGAAAAAAATACTTAAGAAAATATTTTTTCTCAAGTTATTTTTTTTAGGATATAAACTTTTCAACTAAAAAAGAAAGTAAAAAAAAAAACCCAATAGTATATATTTTTTTCCCTTTTTAGTGTGTCTAATAATACTCCTCCATACTAGTGGCTCGCATCTGGCCCGCGAGCCCTATGTTGTCCACAACCGCTGCAGGCCTGCATCTGAGGAACTGTCCACGGTGAGAAGCCATGAACGCGCAAGCCATCTCACATGCGTCCCTTCCCACCAAATTCCACCCTTGCAAAGCGCCACCGTTTTAAAAACCACCGTGGTGCAATTTTTTTTTTAAATAAAATCATCTGATTTGTCAGTAATAATCTGATGGACGATTAGCAAAAGCATCGCGTCACATTTGCATAATCCGCAACCATGCGCAGCAATGCTCTCCGCCTTGCAAGGTCAACACGTCACAAAATGTGTCTTAAAAACGCAGGTTTTACCGTTTTTTTAAGATTTCAAAGGCAGTAAAAGCAGGCGACGTGCGGCTTCGTGTCTCCCCCCGTCACTCGGCTCCAGACGTCCGCTTCTCCTCCATGATGACGCCGTTGTGTATGAGGACGCCGTCGAAAGGGGGCGCTAAAGTGCAGTGGAGCAGCTGACTGGCGTCACGTGATAGGTCGAGAGCGCAGCTCTGATTAAACTGCACACATACAATTTGGCAGACGGTTAAATGAATCTCTCAAATTAAGTGTTGCCTATTTTGAGGAGGAGGGATAGTTTCAATTGCATTAGAAAAGAAATCAAAATTATAAAAATATTTTTGGGAAAATCAGTTTATTTGTAAACAGAAGATACTTGGATATTTTGGCAAACAAAAGGCATTGATCCCAATGCCGAAAAAAATGACAATTGTGTATTAAAGTCCGACACAATAATATGAAAGTTCATTTTTTGGTGGTTTAAAAAAAAGCAGTTGTTTTAACCACTTGTGGTAATTCTTTCTTAAATAACTTAGTATTTTATGTCAGAATGTTCTACATGATTGTATTATGGTAAATAAAATTACATTTGTGTTTTGTCATACACTAAATTGTTCACACAAAAAATTGACTTTTCCACATAACTGCATTAAAATGAAAAAAAATAATTTAAAATAAGGTACATGAAATGACAATTGTGTGGCAACATCTAATAAAATCTTAAAAGTACACAAAAAGATACAGTGAAACAGGCTTAAAGCGGAAGTCAACCCAAACATATTTTTGTCAAGAATATGTTCCCAGCAGGCCCACTAGTTGAAACAGAGCATTCTGATTAATTTTGCGTTTGTGGAATAAGTGTAAATCCACTCATTTTTAGCCATCTGTGGGGGAGGCCATTTTGTCTTGACTGAAAATGGCATCACAACGATCAATCACGGCTCAGATTCAGAAAACAGGTCTGCTTGCAGTTGTGATGTCATTTTCAGTCGACAGAAGACAAAATGGCCACCCCCGGAGATGGCTAAAAACAAGTGCATTTTGCTGCTTATGATATATTCCACAAACGCCAAATTAATCAGAATGCCGTTTTTGAACTTGTGGGCCTGCTTGGAACATATTATTGAAAAAAAAATGTTTGGGTTCACTTTCGCTTTAAGTACTTCATGTCAGATGCCTTACATTAATGTGAATAAAATGAGGATGAAAAAAAACTGTGTGGAAAAGTACAGTATTTAAAAAAAAAAAAAAAAGCCCTTGAGATGAGCAGGTGACAATTGTGAGAATATTACAACAATCAACAGTACCGGTAATAATGATAAAATTAAATAAAACTAAAATGGACTTAACTTGATCATTTATGTCCTACTTATCTGCATCATTTTAAATACATTGCTCAAATATTACCTTCAAATTAATTAAGGTACATTTTTGTTAACTTAATTAAAAATAAAACTGTGTAGAAAACTTCATTTTTGAAAGTGATAACTGTGTAAATATTTAGTCTACAACAACATATTTTTGGATTTTGACTGTTTTGAAAGAGGAATATTATAAACTAAAAGATGGCACAATAACACACTGCAGAATTACAAACATTACAATGGAACAGAAATGAGAAAATCAATGGCTGTAAAATGTCTAGCAGCAGAAAAGAACAGTTCTGGATCACAAATAGTCTTTGAAGTGTAAATGCCAAACAAGTAGCAACTAGCAAGCACCATATTAGTAGCACTAACATCAAAACAAATGATCAGTAGCATTTCAAAAAGGAACGTAAACAACAGCTTGTTTTTGGTTTTGTAACAGCATGACGGAAGACAACATATGAAATGCCTTTCTTAAAACAGAAAGACTTTCTTCTTCCTCCTTTGTGGTCAGAGTGCAGAGACCACCGTCATGTGACTTTGTCCGTTTTTGTCAGCTGGCAGCAGGCGGTCCGAGGCACTCCGGGCCTCCTGGTCCGAAGAGTCGCCGGAGTCAGGCTCGGGCTCGGGCTGAGCAGAGTATGTGGGCACAGCGTTGAAAGTGACAAAGCCCACGATGATGAGGATGAACGCCATGATGTACAGTGCTGAGAACTGGAAATGAAAATGTTGCATTCACTCAAAAAAATTGTCAAGTGCAGTGTCAAGTGCTAGTGCATATATTTGTTTAGCCAAGTGCGAGTTAACGACAATTTGTGCAAATTGATTTAAACCAGTAAGCTGGCTCATACTGTTGTTGGGCCTTGTGAAGGTGATTTGTTTGTGTTTAATAATTTTCACAACTACTGAATATGACTGTTTATGTAACTTGTTAGATGCATGGTGATGGTGCTTTATAGAAGCCATTTACTGTCATATTGTGGCATCTATACACAATTACAAACCCTTTTAGGCAGGCATCAACTATTCATGCGGGGGTATGGACCGACCCCTGTTGGCTATGCATGGATTCCAGTTCGGTCAGAACAGAAAATGAATGGACAAGGAAATGTTTCCCCTACTGTGTAGTGGAAGAGGAAGAGGCCACAGAAGAGGCTGAAGAGGTCAGCGGTGAGCAGTGACAGGTTGACGGCGGTGGCACTTGTCCTCTTCACCACCACCGGCATGAAGCTGTATAGTGCGAACATACACAGTACGTAGAGGACAAACAGCATAGCTGTGCCACACAACAACAACAACACCAGAGATGGGTTAGAGTAGGGGTTCTCAAACTCAATTGAAATATAAATGTAACATAAAGGTCAACTAACAATTGTAACTAAATGTTTAATAAAAAACAGTTCCAAAAGATTAAAAATAATTGAACTGTACTTAAAGCCACGCCCCCAAAAGGGGCGTGGTTTATGTTATGTTTTCGGTCTCAGCAGTCTACATCACGCGAGGAAGGCATGCTTGGTAATATTGCTGGCTTTGTCAGTTCTGTTGTCTAAAACGGTGACCGATCGCCACCAAAATGCAAATGCGCATCACTACTCTCGTCCACTTCAAACTGTGAAAGTTTAAAAAGAAACCCCGACTGGCTATATTTCGGACATTTAGTGACGCTAAACTCATGTCTCAGGAGGGAGAGAGACGCGGCTTGCAGCAGCAGCAGGCCGATTGGAGGCCCCCGCTTCCCTCCCCAGTTAAAGGTAGGATTGGGACAGAGGAAGTTTAGCAACAACTAGCTTCAGACCGTTAAAACAATAGGCTTTAGCACAACAACATTAGCTCCTGACTGTCTGCCCAGCGTGTGGAGGTGAAGATGACCCTGTCTTCATGTCGCCTCGCAAGCAGTCGCGCGTGGTGTCTCTGTTTTTTGCTTGCAGCCCCCTTCTGCCCGAGTGAAGCGGCTTGAGTGACAAAACCCCTCATCGAACAGCGAACGAAAAGTTCCAGCGAGGCTGACTGCACAACCGAGAGTGTGGCCGCATTGGAACGTGCCATTTCAGCTGTTACCTTTCAAATTGGACGGCACGTTATAAGCCGAAAATCTGGGGCACTCCTCATCCAAATAAATGTGCATGTCTCATTTCTACTTCAGTCTCTGTAAATATTCTGACTGGTGCTTAATGCCTCGCCCGCCCTAACTGTGATCAGCAAAGAAGCAGTGTTTTGTTTCGTTTTTTTAAGCAAAGAAGCAGTGTGTGCTGGTTCCAGCCTATGTAGCTCTGCTGACTTCCACATTTCCTCATTCTCATATAAATCAGCCACGGAGAGGTTAATCCTTTTGATATGTTGAAGTGGGCATTAGTAGAGATGTCCACATAAATTTTGATGCCAAATGATCACCGTTTTTGGACGTTATAAGCAATGAAAGTATAATGATTTCCAATGGAGAGTTTGGATTCGGTCCCTCGCGTTACTCCGGCCAAACAAGGATAGCACGATAGGGGGCGCGGCCATCCTGCTCATTAACAAGGGGCGTCATTCATAGAGTCACTTATTTCCCAATTTCTCCCAAATCTATTGATAAAATAGAAAATGACACCTTTTTTCATTTTCCTGATCAAAAAATATAAAATTAACTTGTTAGTGAAAACGTGGCCATCCCGGCCGGCCCCACCGTCCCTTTAAGCTGTGATTCTTCTTAAGGGTACCACACTTGTACAATCAGAGAGTAAGTGAAAGTCATCCAAAACTCTTAAATCTTTAATTTCTACACTTACAACGGAGAGTTTACTCACAAATGTGAAAGTTCCACTTGATTTTCTTGACTGCACTAACTTCCAGCGCGGCTCTGCGAAGGTGAACAGGTTCAGCATGAGGAAATTAAGTAAATTACGTAAAAGTATCATTATGGTGTATAAAATCATTTAACATATCTTGGTATTTTTCCTTGTCTTATAAAATTCTGTTTCTTTTTTCATATTAATTGACACACATTAATTTGAGCAATAAAATGCAGTAGCAGTAATTAAAAAAATAATAATACTAAAATAAAAGGGGGTTTTCGTGGTGGAAAGCTCACAGTTGAATCCCACTGATGATTGTCCCGAAGAATCCCATCATTCCCAAGAACTCCACCCGGCTGCGGTTCTTCACGGTGAACTCCTGACACATGTTGGATACGGCGTAGAGAACGGCGCTAATCAGCACCAAGCTGTCGCCCAACATCACATCGCTGGCTACGGAGTCAATCCATTAATAGAGGACGGCAACTGAATGTGGAGAGGATGGAAAGAAGAAGGGCCTTACTGGATCCCTGGTCTCTTCCAGCCAGGATGTCAGCACCCACCATGGCGCCCACGCCAAGCAGGCACACAGTCACTGCAATGTAGTGTAGCGGCCTGTAGCGAGTCTTCAGCAGGAACCAGGACATGAGCATCAGCACCGGTACCACAAAGCAGTCCAGCAGCTGCAAAACACATGGTGGTATTGATATGATATGATATGAATTAACATATTTATTATAAAAATACAGTATTGCGTTTCCTTAAATAATGGCAGGTTAAAGTGGCTACCAAACATCTGCACAACCCTGTTCAAAGGGCAAGGTTTTTGTGATACGAATCATTAACCTGACTTTTGACCTGTACACCTCAATTGAAAAAAAAAAAAAAAAAAAAATCATTGAGATGATGTAAAAATAAACAACTGAGATAATGAGATAACATGGATGCAAAATCACACACATCCTCTTATATAGAGATGTGGCTATGTTCAGCTAAATTAACTGAATTTATCCGATTTAAAATCAGCATCACAATGTAGAAGAACGCAATTTTCAAATCGCAAAGGCTGCAATTTGGAGGGGAAAAAAAAACTGTCAGTCGGTAGGCATTATTTTGTTTGGATGTACAGGTATATTTTTCCTTTATTTAAACAGTCTCTCGATATGTTCAGTCCACCTTTTTACACATCATTGTTTACATATCAAAGCCACAGATTTGTTTGCATTGCTGTAATCTGATCGGGACATTTGTTTGGTAGAATCACAATATTGAGGAAAAAAGCAATTTGATTGTTTTTCTAAATCGTTCACCCCTATTTAATATTTAATAGTATTATTATACTACCGGTACACAAAATCATTTTTGCAATAAGTAGCTGGTATCCGAACTCTACTGGCCTCATCCATTGTGTTATATTAGCCTTGACAGATGGCAAAATCTTTAAATTAACAGTAAAACGCAAGGCTTTACTTGCTGTTGTTTCTCACTTGGATGCTGGTCAGTGTGGTGTAGCGGTAGGCCTTGACAACCGTGTAGTTGGCCTCCACGTCGGCCAGACCCATCAGCAGGTAATTCCACCACTTGGTCTTCAGCACCTGCAGGAAGTTTCGCTCCCCTGTAGATACATACAAAATGCATGCTGCAGTGCTATTTTTATTACAGGCCAAACGGAATGCTAAAAGTAGGTAGGAGTGGGAAGACATCAGGATGATATCAATCTCTATAGAGCAGAGTGGGGAATGCACACAAAATTGTGGAGTCAGTGTCCATGTGTTACAATCTATTGGAACGCTTGCTCAAAACTAATAACTGTAAAACTAATAAAAATTTTTGCAAATGAGCTTTCCCCATTGAAATAATGGTATTGCCAACAATCTGTTTCATTAAAGGGATGGTTGGGCCGGGATCGCCATGTTTTTGTTTTTTGATCGGGAAAATGAAAAGAGTTGTCATTTTCTATTTTATCAATGAATTTGGGACAAATTAGGAAATAAGTGACTCCACGAATAACGCCTCTTGTTAATCAGGCAAATGGCCGCGCCCCCCTACCGCTCTATACTTGTTCGGTCGGAGTCACTGGAGGGATCGATTCCAAACCCTCCATTGGAAATCATTGTACTTTCATTGCTTATAACGTCCAAAAACGGTGATCAATTGGCACCAAAATGTATGTGGACATCCCTACACTTCAACATATGAGAAGGATTAACCTCGCCGTGGCTGATTTATACGAGAATTAGGAAATGTGGAAGTGAGCAGAGCTACATAGATTTATGCTGGGACGAGCGCGCACTGCTTCTTTGCTGATCACGGTGAGGACGGGCGAGGCATTAAACACCAGTCAGGATATTTACAGAGACTGTAAGTGGGAATGAGTATACGTGCACATTTATTTGGATGAGGAATGGCCCCAGTTTTTCGACCTACAACACGCCGTCCAATTTGGAACGTAACAGCTGAAATGGTACGTTCCAATGTGGCCACACTTGGCTGAAAGCACATGCTGCTCCGCGATGATGCGCACATTTAAGACAGCACCGGTGTTCGATGAGGCCTTAGCTCACTCTCACACCGAAGATGTGCGGTGTCGGGACAACGCACGCGACTGCTTGGGAGGCAACCCCGCGACATGAAGATCGACGCAGGCTGGACGGACAGTAAGGAGCTAATGCTGTTGTACTAACGCCTTTTGTTTTAACGGCCTGAAGCTAATTGTTGCTATTAGCCGTGCCGTTATCTTACTGTTAGCTGGGTAAGGAAGGGGGGGTAAAGATCCATGCTTGCCTGATGGCTGCCCGCTGCCAGCCGCCGTCTGTCTCCTGAGTTGACACGAGTTTAGCGTAGCTAAATGTCCGAAATATAACCAGTCAGGGTTTGTGTGCGCATTCATGCTCTTGTCCGCTTCAGCTTGTGTAAGTGGAGAAGCAATGGCCACGGTATTTTTTATTTTATGGAGGTGATCACAATGATCTCACGTTTGCAGTCAATCGATCCAAACCATTGTGCAGAACACTTTTATACTTTCACAGGTTGAAGTGGACAAGAGTAGTAATGTGCATTTGCATTTTGGTGGCAATCCGGTCGCCGATTTAAACAGAACTGACAAAGCGAGCAATATTACCACGCTTGCCTCCCTCCCATGACATAGACCTCTGAGTCTGAAAAAATAACAAGCCAAGCTCCAAAACGGGGCCGGTCAATTTTTTTTCATAAATCTAATCACAAAAAAAGCCTTTAAATCACTACAGAGTCAATTTTGGGTCATTTTGCTCATCCAAGTGTCCCTTTAAGATGAACTGTACGAAACCTTTGTGGGTGCAAAGGACGGTTGAGTAGGCAAGCAGCAGCAGGGCGTAGTTGAGGAAGCTCTGCAACATGGGTGTTTCCGCGCCAGCGTCGGCCAGGTACTGGCAGCTCACTGCCGTGCCGCAGATCATCAAGGACAAGACCTGGCCCATGACCAGGGTCTTCAGCAGATCCCTGGAAAGGGGAAAGCACGAGAGGATCAACACCCGCTACCTCGGATTACGTTCCAACAAAAACAAGTCCGCGTTTCAAGCACACACCACGTGAAGACGTCCCTCAGCTTGTAGTTGTACAGACCGCAGGCCAGCCTCAGTTTCCCACATATCTTCTCATCTGTTTGGGCCTCCATCGCTTGTTAGCACTATAAGATTAGAAACAAGACATGTTAAGGAATTTGTGTCCTGACTAGTTAATTAAGAAGAGCATGTTACAAGTCGCACTGGAATGTCCCATGCTTTTAATTACCAGTACTGTCCAAGATTGACTAGATGGATAGTGTAAGAATGACTCCACTAATGGGACCACAACGTTATTTTGTTTTGTTTTCTTTCCCGTGCTTACGTGGGTAATTATCTTCTATTGACACAAATACTCCTGATAGCTCACGCAGTACAGCAACACACACGCAAAAAGTTAAAAAAAAAAAAAAAAAAAAAAACCTTTTGTATTATTATTGCTATAAAATGACTGTTTTATGTTATAATTAATGTGGTTTTGGCGCAGAAATGCTTTGTAGAAATTCTGTATTAACGTGGCAGCCATGAACGACGCTTACCTTAAGTTAATCAGCAGACTTTTCTTTGACAGTTTAAACGATAAAACACCAACGTTTCACTTCAGTCCATTGATGTCCACATGATAATATTCAGTCCGGGAATGTTAGAAGAAGCCAGTCCACATTTCTGCTTCCTCGAGCAAGCGTGTGGGTTATTAGCCTTATCATGCTGCCGCACCGGAAGCGGCCCCTTTCCCTCCTCTTTCTCCTCCTACTTCTCTCATTTAAGCGAAAATGAAGCCCGCAACACTTCTCGTGTCCGCAGTCGAAATGTTTGCTACTTTAATATAATGTGACTCTTTATCACTGCTCCGTCGGTATAAGTTAGTGGGTCTGCGACAGTTTATGGAGATGAAGTCGCCTGTCTCGCATCTGCTGCTGTTTCAGAAGCGGACGCGTGGTTATTACGACACTTTAGCCTCCACCAATCAGACCACTTGGGTCAACTAATCTCACATTTCGGCGTCGCTTTCAAAATATACCTCCCAAACACCTACAAAAATAAATGATAAAAAAAATAAACATGAATACGATTTCAGGCAGGTGAATTTCAAAAACTATCTAATACGATTTGCTTGTAATACGCCATTAAACACATCAAACATTTTAGGAGCAATTTTTTTAAGCTATTAGTGATCAAGCTCCCACACGTCTTGACAAACGACTTCCTGATTAATTGTTTGTTTTGAAAGTAGCTTTTCAGCGTACTAGAGTAAGTCTCTTTCGAGGGTGATTTGATTTGATCAGCCCATTTGCACGATTTGCATAAGTAAATCACTTCCAAGGTTGACTGTGGCCAGATGTGTCGGAGATGACACCCAAAATGAGTACATCAATATGGAAGTAAAGAGTGCCACTTACTTGGCTCACTTTGTGAGTAAATATTATTATTACATATTATTTTTGGACAGGACTCCAATAAATGTAGATAAAGCACTATCCTTAATTATAAAAACTACATCATAACCCTCAAATTAATTTAAATATGAACCCTGGCTGCCCCAAAGTACGACCTACATTATTGTAGCAAGATGAATCCTCCTCTTCTTTTCCTCTGCAAGCTGCTCTGAAGTGAAGGATAAATTCTTTGTACTAGTGTGGGAAAACACCAGACCAAGGTTGTTAGTCATACAGTGAAAGAATGAAAACACACCAAAACTATCCTTCAACACTTTTACCTCAGCTTTCTGCCGTGCATGGCTTGTATTATCATCTTTTTGTGGATACGATTTTGGCCTTTTCTTCTCAATGGAGGGCTTTACTGTAGCTAATAGTGCAACCATAATGGTAGATCTGGCAGTTGGATGCAAGACTGCACATCAGCTCCATTTGAGAATCTTAAGAGAGCCATGGCAAGTCTCCCAAAACAAGATCTGTTCATGACTGCGGACGCAGTGCAGCTGGACTTAGCCTGGCTTTGCTAAGAGTTTTGTGGTTTTATCAGCAGTGGTAGTAACAGGTCTTTCAATGTGTAGTTTGTAAAGAACAAATCATGTGTTGAGAAACTTGCCATGGATAGTATAAATTGTACTGCACAGTGGAACAGTACATGTGTGTCGACCATGAAGTTTCTCAAATTGGCGCTGAACTGCAGTCGGACACAGTAAAACTTATTGGCAGGCAGCAATTTTGCAATGCTGCTCTGCGAGCCACAGGGAAGTGGAAGAAAAACTATAAAGCCTGAGCTGTCAAATGTTGATGGCCTCAAACTAAATAGAAAAAGGGAGTGTATAGGAAATTTTGAGACACCTGTATTATAATATACAGTAATCCATTAATGCATTCATCAGGTGACTTGGGGCGAGTAGGGTACACACTGGACTTTTCTCCAAACATTCGCAGGGCATAGTTTACCTTATTTTAGTGTTATTACAGTTGTCGATTCTATTTCTCAGGTTATGTTAATTTAAAAACATATCTGTATTGTTAATGAATTTTAAAAGTACATTTATACGTGATTTAAATATATACCATCGTATTTTTAAATTAAAACGTATATTTGACTTTATTATTATTATTATTGTTATTACTATTATTATTATTATTATTATTATTATTATTATTATTATTATTATTATCCTGTACACTAGTATAAGATACTTGAAGTGAGCGATACGATATGATTATCAGCCGCCCAGCTATCGCGAGATTCGGCGAGACTATAAGTTAAGGGAACATGGCGACGTCTCATTTGCTAAAGGTAGGAGCCCACTCCAATTTAATTAATTACCACTTATCGGCCGCCGAAATGCGTGTCACCCGTGAGCCGTCACGTCGCCGTGAGAGTCTCCCGCTTCCGGAAGACCCCCGTCTGCGTACCACCGCCAGCGTTATCCGCTTTGACGCCGGCGCGGGGAGCATTTTAACTTGGCTAGCATTAGCTCCCTGCCAGAGATTTAGCTCAATGGCAAAGCTACCACATTAGCTTCTTTAATGAGGGCACTGGGGACAGCGGTAACATGCGAAGGGCGGAAGGAAGGTAGGAAGGCCCCGTTGTGAGGGGTCCGCGTAACCCGCCGGGATGTGTTTTTGTCCGTGCGACCCCACGTAGGAGCCGCGATGTCATCTGTCAAGTCAGTCAGGCACACACAGGAATCTGCAGCTGACTGGCTGGCCCCCTTCAAACCCACGCTAAGGGCTGCCAAAAGGCAACTGGCGGGGGTATTTTCTGCACACTGAGCCGCCACTAAACCCCCTCACTGGCGTCAAATGCAGTCTGACAGTCACCTATTTGGCTTAGTTCTAAAATCAATAATCATGCATATCGAGAGGCTGCATAGGTAGTTACTTCTGTTTTTTCATAATGGGGAGTTGCAAAGTACTAAAGGCATGCATGCTTTTCTTAAGAATCCCCTCTTCAGTGATATATTTGATGTATTTTTTCGGCTAGCCACAGCCTTTAAGACAGAGGATCTCAAACTTATTTATAAGGGAGATTTTCCCCCCCATAATTCTTCTCTTTAAACTTACACAAATCAAAACATTGTAGATGCCATCTCGCCTAAATACGATGGGAAGTTTTGAAATTTTCAACATTTATTTATTCTGGAGAGTTTTAACTTTCTTTTTTAATTTCTTCATTCATTCCCAAACCCTTATTCTCCTTTTTAAAAGATCCACAAATATTGCCCCACCTCTTGCCCCAAAGTCGGCTCCAAACGAATGAGGACAAGTGCTCTAGTAAACAGATGGATGTAACCGACATGAAATAATTGTATTAAGTTTGTTGAGTGCCAGTCAGTCTAATATAGTTTGGAGGGGAGTTCCTCAGAGAAGTGTTTTAAGTACAGTCATTTTTTTCCTATGATCTAAGTCTATTTGCCTCTTTACTTTAGTGCATATTTTGCATAATTGACAAGTGGTTAGCGCGTCTGCCTCACAGTTCCGTGGGGTTAGGGGTAATAATTTTGACTTCAGACTTCTTGTGTGGTGTTTGCATGTTCTCTCTGTGCTTCATTAATAACTCAATTATCTATGAGTGTGAATGTTTGTTTGTCGAAATGCATCCTGAAATTAGCCATATAGAAACCACAGTTCCATATTCACCATATTATCACTAATGTAACTTATGACTTTTCTTCCTTCCCAGAACAAAGGCTCCCTTCAATTTGAGGATAAATGGGACCTGATGCGTCCCATCGTACTAAAGCTGTTACGGCAAGAGTCGGTCACCAAGCAGCAGTGGTTCGACCTTTTCTCGTGAGTTTGGCCTAATGAAAAAATGTTAATCCCTACGGGAAACTTTAGGTTAGGTGACGTCTTTTCCTTCCTCAGAGACGTCCATGCCGTCTGCCTGTGGGATGACAAAGGTCCCGCCAAAATCCACCAGGCTCTTAAAGAAGACATCCTAGACTTCATCAAACAAGCACAAGCAGTAAGCCTGAGACAACAATGGCGGATATATCACTTTCACATTACATCTTCTCACTTTTAATGTCAAACTTATTTTTATTAATGCGTGGATGGATTGATGCCTTCCCTCTACATTCTAACACACTGGCATATTTCCCACTGTGCTTTGCTCATTAAAGCTGCTTGTTATAGTGATACTACTGTGAACCGAATATTAAAATAGAAAAACATTCCAAAGAGCATCAACTACAATAAGTAAAGCAGTGTATATTAGGGCTGCCATGATTAGTCGACTAATCACAACGACGTCGACTATCAAAATCGTCGACAATTAATTTTAATCGTCGACGCGTCATTTATTTATATATTTGGTACATTGTTTTCCTTTCGAGACTGCCGCGTCTGGCTCTTCTTCCGCTGGCTGTTTTCCTATCTGCAACGCACATGCGCAGTGGTAGTAATCCGGGTGATGTAAACAGAAGCATTGTGGGTAAAGTAGTGTAAGCCTTACACTGTAAGGGCTAATTCGTGTTGGTAACAGAGTCCGAAAGTTACGGCGCATTTCACCAAATATACTCAATACAATGCAAACCTGCCTGTCATGGCAGCACGATGGGGATGTCCAATAATTTTAAAAAAGAAATCAAGTTATGGCTTGTGCCTGATTTCATATCTGACATAGGCACAGTTGTGTCTAGAAGCTAGCTGCAGTTAGCATACACACGTTACGGTGTGTTTGATGTAACGCTCGTATTTGGTACGCTAACATGTCGTAGCATCTTCTGTGGATTAAGCAGCCATTATTCAGTAAACTCGCGTTGATTAACAACCAAAACTCTGTGTGTTTATGCCCGTGGTGGACATCAAAGCAGGAAGCGCACGCTTGCTGTCTCTGTTGCGAACGGAGTGATGCATTCATGAACTGGGAAATATCAGCACTCAACACAAAAACGACATTTGTGCCATTCATCGGCATCACATAACAATAAAATCCATAATTAAGTTTGTTGTAATGTAATATGTTATAGTCCAAAAAAAAAAGGTCTTCCTTTTTTTTGTTACAGGTGCATACCACATTTTGATTGTGTAGATCAATTCACTACTTTTAAATTATGCATACTAGTGAAAAGAATAACAAAACCTTTTTGATAAAGTTTAAATTAACACAACATTAAAAACCAATACAAGTGTTTATTTTAGTTTTATTTAGCAGAGCATTTGCCCAATTTACTCCTCTGATTTCACTACCTTCCGTTAAAAAAAAAGTCTTGGTGCCTAAGAAGAGTGAAATATGTATACAAGTGCTGCTTTTTGTATTCATAGATAATTTCACTGTATTAGTGCAACTCTGCATCGTGTATAGTTTTGGTTCAATTTTAAAACGCACTAAAGAATTACAGCTAAACATTTTAAGGCCAGAGTATCGCCATCAATTTAAGTCGCTCCTTTATTTATAAACATATCAGGAATGATGGCTTAAGTTGCAAAGTTTAAAACAAGTTGAATGTACTATCATCTTGTCTTCATGATTAGTTTGTACATAAAGAATTTAAGCTGTAAGCGAATGATGCTTATTATAAGAGCAGCAGCTTGCTGTTGCGATTTATATATTATCCCATTAGTCGACTAATCGCGACTACTGTTAGTGATTAGTCGACTACCAAAATAATCGTTTGTGGCAGTCCTAGTGTATATTAGATGGACAGCCACTATTTGATAGAAGTGAATGTTGTTTTTTGAAGGAGACATTTAATTGGCCTGTGGCATTTTATTCAAGCGACCGATGGCACCAAGCAAATTAAACGTCAGCTTTACAAATGCGTCTAGCCTGCAGGAGGTTTGCATTCTGGTAATGATTTTTGTGAGCAATCGTATGTATGAATTGAGGTTATTACACTTACCAACTATTTGAAGGTGGCTTTTATTTCTCTTATGTTTGAGAGCATGGTGTCCATTACTAGATGGACAGCCCCCATTCAAAGAATGTTGCTCAGGTTTTTTTTTTGTTTGTTTGCGAAATAGAATGATCCATTTCAGACTTTTACTGTATAATCTCCCTCGGCACACCTGATGATCTCTCAATCCCTGTATTTAAGGGATGGTGCCTTATTTTTCAGGAAAATTAATCCAATGTTTGTCGCTATTTCTCAAAGCGGGTGCTGAGTCACCAGGATGACACGGCGCTGTTGAAGGCCTACATTGTGGAGTGGCGGAAGTTCTTCACGCAGTGCGACATCTTGCCCAAGCCGTTCTGCCAGCTGGAGATCACGTTGATGGGCAAGCAGGGCAGTAACAAGAAGTCCAACATGGAGGATAGCATTGTCCGGAAAGTGAGTGGCTGAGCATTAGTTGAAAGATTGATGGGGGGTATGGTAGTGACCGCCGCTTGTCTTGACTCCCCGCAGCTGATGCTGGACACGTGGAACGAGTCCATCTTCTCCAACATTAAGAACAGGTTACAAGACAGCGCAATGAAGCTGGTCCATGCCGAGCGGCTGGGGGAAGCCTTCGATTCACAGTTGGTCATCGGAGTGCGAGAGTCTTACGGTGAGCACCCACCTACTAGTCAAGTGGATCCATGTAACTGCTGCTTTTTTTTTTCCCTTAGTGGAAAAAGAAGAATCTATTTGGGCTAGGGATGTTCCGATCAGGGTTTTATGACACCGATACCGATCATGGATGAGTGATATCGGCCGATTCCCATCACATTGACTATCTGTATATTTTTCCATTTATTTATGGTGACTGCTATTATGCAATATTACCGGCATCTGAAAAAAAAGCAGCCATATTATTGCTGTAATTTTGACAAAAATCTGTATATATTTTCAAAAGCATAAAAAAATACAAAACCGTTGCTGGCATAATACAACAATTACTCACAAAGATAACTGAAAAACGTTTAGTAACACAGTTTTTAACAGATCAAAATAATCAGCGCTCTCAGCAGACTTAATACAAAAAGTCAAATAAATAACATGCCACCTAAACTTTGCAAGGTTCAGAATCTAATCAAAGTAGAAAAAATAGTCACATGCAGGCTTCACTCGAATAAACTATTCAATGTGTTCCTAAATTGAAAGAACTCAGGAACTTGGTTCTTTGTCTTGTGCATTTACAAACTATCTTGTGCATTTGTCAATGAGAAAAAAGTCACCGTTAATCTTTTCGTGAATTATAAAATGATATAGTGGGTCTGTTGCCCACAAGTGACCTACAATGCGTCTCCCTTTGGCAATAATGCCACTTATACTGCGCTGTGAGAGTAACACATCATGCATAACAAGCTGCAGCATGCGTGCCATCCACCCTAAACTCGGTCGCCCATTTATTATCGGTCATAGCTTTCACCATGTTCCCTGCAGTATCTCTCAATACCACGTGTATTTTGTCTTTTGGAATATGCCTTGTTTCGAACATTGTCATTAAAAGCAGTACGCGAGCGAAAAACTCCCTTGTTAGACTCAACATCGACACAGGACTGACGTCCGAGCTCCATTTAACACTTGTAAAACTTAAACAGGATAATAGGCCTTCTTTTAGGAAACGTCCGATGCAACAATACACTCTCTGGTGGAGCTCAATCAGGCAGAGCTACGTCTGTGAAGTATTTGCGCCCCGGTAGCATGTAGCGAGGCTCTAAGTACGCGAGCAGACGCCGGAATCCGGTGTCCGCCACCGAGACTTGTTGGTCATCAAGTCCGATAAATTTCATTATTTTCCTGGTTATTTGCATTGCCTTTTAACTGTTGCTGTGATATGGGTTTGAATTGGTCAGCATCCGTTGACCGTTAGCTGCCGTCATTGTTGCTGCTGTGTCCGCCTATACTTTATTCAATGAAGTGAGCCTGGTAAACTCACCATAGTCTTCCAATTGCTTGTTCAAATGTCGGATTAAGTCGGCTCTGTTGAAACTTTTGGCCATGCTCCCCCCGCGAGGCACATTTTAATGGCATGTATGACAAGACGCAAACTCCACATAGCAGACGTGTTAGCCTATGTTTGTTAGTGCCGAGCGCCTCCGCAGCGTGCAGAGGGCTAGAATGGGGGGATGGCGCAACACAGCTGTAGGCTGCGAAGCATGAGCTGCGGGTCATCGGATTTTTTGATCTGCAATAAAAGGCTTTCAAATCAAATATTCCGATCATGTAATTTTTCACGAAAATCGGCCGATCATCATCGGTGCCCGATCGATCGGAGCATCCCTAATTTGAGCTGCGGTATTTATTTATTTTCTCCTTTCTGTGCAAGTCCAGAGTGCAGACATTTAATTTGACTCGTCGAAACATTAAGTACATGATGTTCCTCTCTTTCGTTCCCGCAGTGAATTTGTGCTCAAACCCTGATGACAAGCTGCAGATCTACAGGGACAACTTTGAAAAAGCTTACATGGATTCCACTGAGCGCTTCTACAGAACGCAGGCCCCCGCCTATCTCCAACAAAACGGCGTCCAGAACTACATGAAATACGTGAGCTTTAGTCATGATTGCATTGCTTGCATTTAATTGATGTCTGGAAATATATTTCTATCGTCAATATGTGCTCGATTAGGCTGATTCCAAGTTGAGGGAAGAGGAGAAACGTGCACTACGATACTTGGAGACAAGGCGTGACTGCAACTCTGTACAAGCAGTGAGTGTTACACACTAATACACAGAAACTCTGCCTTTTCAATTTAAGATTTTATATCTAATATTTTCGGGCTTATGGCCATCCCCCCGTGGTAAATAAAACAACAACAATTAGTTAAATGACTTGCAGTATTGATTACGAAAAAAATTAAAAGAAAAATCACTGCTTCAAAGCTTTGCATGGAAACATTTTCCACTTGGACCAATGTTAATGCAGTGGTTCCACTTTGTGTAGAAATAAGTTGCCACTTCTTCGTATTTGTGGAAAATTGATTCGGAGTGGTGCCACCTGGTTGATTAATCACTAAATGTTCATTCCAACGTGATGGAGGCATCCACAAATAAGGGCAATGACAATTGTACATCTAGTTCCAGAGGTGGGTGAGCACAAATGAACATTGGTTAAGCTAATGCTGGGCCAATCAATGGCCAGTTCATATTTCCAGAAATTGGTAGATTAAATAATGTACTTCATTTTATTTCACACTTGATAGATGGGGAGGTGTTAAAATATCAATTTCCCATAATATATGCTCTGCATATTATAACCGTCTGCTCTGCTTCCCAGTTAATGGAGTGTTGCGTCAACGCTCTGGTAACATCCTTCAAGGAGACCATCTTAGCCGAGTGTCCAGGCATGATCAAGAGGAATGAAACTGAAAGTACGTAACTTCACTCAGGAGCCAGGAATTAGCCATGACTGAAACCTTCTCACATTGAGTGTCCATTTGCTGTTTTTGCCTCTTTCTGATGCAAAAGAGCTACACCTGATGTTCTCGCTGATGGACAAAGTGCCGAGCGGCATCGAACCCATGCTTAAGGACCTGGAGGAACACATCATGAGCGCCGGCCTTGCCGACATGGTGGCCTCCGCCGAGACCATCACCTCTGTGAGTGCCTCAAAGGAGCCTTCTATGCTTTTTTTGTCCTCTCCTCGGTTTATTTTCAAGATACTAAAAAAAATAAAAACATGGGAGTACCGGGAAACCTTCCACACACACAGCAAGTGCCCCAGTGGGACCCACAAACAGAGAAAAAAACCCACACTTTTTGGGGCCATTGATTTTTGTACTTGTCATCATTCAAGACGTGCATTTCCTCGTTTGTTGCAGGACTCTGAGAAATATGTGGAACAGCTGCTCACATTGTTCAACCGGTTCAGTCGGCTGGTGAAAGAGGCCTTCCAGGACGACCCTCGTTTCCTCACCGCCAGAGACAAAGTGAGTCCCGCGTCGGCCACTGCTTCTTTTCCACTGCATGGGCCTGCATGACAGCGTTCAAGGTGGTGCAGTTTTCTCAGGCTTTGTCTACACGTAGCCGGGGTTTTGCAAATGGCGGATATTAGCCTGCGGTTAGCCCTATCATCCACACGTCCCCGGTGTTTTTTCGTTGAAAAGGCAAAACTTTGCGGATATCTCCGGATTCGCGTTTGGCTGCGGACAGTCAGACCCGGAGATTTACGTCGTCACTATGCGACAAAAATGCTCTGACGTCACTTGCGCGACTTGTGTTTTCATGCGAGTCAACATGGATTCCCGCGGCGCTGCGTTGGTTATAGCCGTTCTCGAGACGCTTTTTACTTACTTATTTGTCCGCAACCAACCACTGCTTCTCTTTGAAAGGTTTAAAAGCAATTATGACCTCTTGTCGGTCCTCCCGAACGCGTTTGGAGCCGTGTTTTTGGTTTCGTAGAAGTGACGTCAAAGGACGGAAGTTCCTTCTGAATGGACAGTATTTGGCTAACTACTACCGCCTAGAGGCTTGGCATGCGTTTGAAAACACACTTCCGCGGTTTTCTGTGGATGCAATTTTTTGTGTATTCAATCGCAGGCGGGGGGGGGGGGAGGGGGGATATACGGTTGTTAAAAAACCCCGCCTACGTGTAGACAAGGCCTCAGTGTCTGAGGCCCCTGGAGTGGTAAAGTGAAAAATTACTTTGTGCTCAACTTCTTCTCACCTCTTTCGCAGGCCTATAAAGCTGTCGTCAACGATGCCACTATATTTAAATTAGAACTTCCCATGAAACAGAAAGGGTAAGAGATTTTTTTTCCCCCTCATAACAAAAAACACTATATCATGGGATTGCACTTACTGTGTTTGCAGCGTGGGCTTGAAAACACAACCCGAGTCCAAGTGTCCCGAGCTGCTGGCCAACTACTGCGACATGCTGCTTAGGAAGACTCCGCTCAGCAAGAAGCTCACGTCGGAGGAGATTGAGGCCAAACTCAAGGAAGTGGTGTGTGTTTTTCTTTTTTGTTTTCCCCCTCTCTGTAGGTGAAGACAGATGTGTCCACTGTTGCAAATGACATGTGCCAAACTGGTTTGTCAGCACAGAGCGCTGTTGTAAAAATGACCCACTAGATTATAACTTTGAGACATTAGCTACCTGTACATACAATGACATTCAACACAATAGCTACTATATATCAAAGTCTTAATTTACAAAGATAATGTATTTCTTCAAATGGCAAGCACCCCTGTAATAGTAGTGGCCAAATTAGTCACCACACAATTGAGATTCAGTGGGATGCATTATGCATTTCTGTTTAAGTTTATAAAGGCAGATGATCATTTCCTTTCCACATTTTGTTTCGCAGTTGTTGGTTCTGAAGTATGTCCAGAACAAAGACGTGTTCATGCGCTACCACAAGGCTCACCTGACCCGCCGCCTCATTCTGGACATCTCGGCAGACAGTGAAATCGAGGAGAACATGGTGGAGTGGCTCAGGGTAAGATCAAATGCAAAAAGTTGGGGGAAAAAAAATTCTAACATCCACTTCCCATCACCAAAGATTTTCTGGCACGTTTTGATCCAAACAGGAAGTGGGAATGCCGGCGGACTACGTCAACAAACTGGCCAGGATGTTTCAGGACATTAAAGTGTCTGAGGACCTCAACCAGTCTTTCAAAGAAATGCATAAACACAACAAACTGGCTCTACCAGGTAAAAAACAAGACAGTGAAGCTGAGTTTATCGCGAGTGAGATACTCCAGACCCGCCTGTAATAGGTCTTATAGAGACCATATTAAAAAAAAAAATTTTTTTTAAATGTCGGTTTACTATTTGTAAAAAGCGCGCTTGCTTCAACCTGTTTGTCACTCCCAGATGAAGTTTAATGTAAAACTTACAAATAAAACAAAAAAAGACTTAAAGTGTACAAAACATAATTCGTCTAACAAACATCCACAAGTTTAATGCAAAAATAATGTGAAACGCTTTAGATGGGCTAACAGAAATTAGCATAGATGTTCCGTAATTATAAACCAAGACAACGGATTCTGTAGCACATGTAAACAGAACATCCATACACACAGACCTATATTCACTCAACTTTGGGAACAACTATTTCAGGAGTTTAGTTGGGGACCTTCTCTGCATTGTCTTGTGGGTCTTAATTAGGCTGTACGTCTTTACTAGGGCTCAGTGCTGCCTGTCTTGTGACACAACTTGATGCTACACTGAAGGATCGTAATTCTAAATTCAGATTTGGCTGTAAATGTCGATTTTAAAAAAAAAAAAAAAAAAAAAAAAAAAAAAAAAAAAAAAAAAAAAAACAATTGTGTCCTAATCTGTGAGAATAGCGGGGGAACACTGTTTTAAGTAGCAGCAATATTCGTCACTTAAAATGTTTTAACCAGCCTCTATGTTTCTTTAGCTGACTCTGTCAACATCAAGATCCTGAACGCCGGCGCGTGGTCACGGAGCAGCGAGAAAGTGTTTGTCTCGCTGCCCACGGAGTTGGAGGACTTGATCCCAGAGGTGGAGGACTTCTACAAGAAGAACCACAGCGGACGCAAATTACATTGGCATCACCTCATGTCCAACGGCATCGTGGGTGTTACACGCAGATCTCGTTTGATTGTGTGGTTGTACATAAAGTGTCTGACATTCAAGCTTAAGACTTAACTTGTTTTTTGCCCCACCCTCCCCCCAGATCACCTTCAAGAACGAGGTGGGCCAGTACGATCTGGAGGTGACAACCTTCCAGCTGGCTGTGCTCTTCGCCTGGAACCAGAGGCCGAGGGAGAGGATCAGCTTCGAGAACCTCAAACTCGCCACCGAGCTGCCCGACGCAGAGCTGCGACGCACACTCTGGGTAAAAAAGACAGAGGGAAGAATGTTTTTTTTTTTTAAGGAGAAGGCATTTGAAACCTTCCAATTTGTGATGCTGGGTGACTTCCAAGTTGTTTTCATTTAAAAGACTATCAACTCCAAAAGACAGTGCTTTAAGTAACATTTTAAGATTTTTAGCCATCAAACAAGGTAAAGTTAACAGCTATGTAGTAAAACTAAAATTAAGTAAAACTACTCACCAACATTGGAAGACGTCTGATTGACACTTATGTAATATTGACTAATGGACAGTAAAAAAGCTTCTGTTTCCATTCTCATGCTAGCCATTATCTTTTCAGCTACGTGCTATTTAGCATCTACTCGTTAAAATAATAGGCTCTAGAAATGGTAAAGAAAATGTATGGATAGATTTTTCGGTTGAATCACTTTGGCGGTCTCTTTATTTCCCAGAATTCTTACCCATCATATCCCCCCGTCCTTTGTTACAGTCCCTGGTGGCGTTTCCCAAGCTCAAGCGGCAGGTGCTGTCGTACGATCCGGCGGTGTCATCGCCCAAAGACTTCGCCGAAGGAACGTTATTCTACGTCAATCAGGAGTTTTCCCTTATGTAAGCATAAGTCTTGAAGTGTCGTATTTCCTCAAATAATGCTCCCTACTCAAAAGGACCTTAGTTATTTGCCAGCTGCGTCACCCTTTCGAGTGAACTTTTCCCATCTGGGGAGTACTGCTGTATATTCCAGATGAGAAACAAATCACCTGTTGGGGGCGGGGTTGATGACATTTCATTCCCAAGCGGGCGTATATTCGCCGCCACAAAAAAAAAAATGTTTTTCTCTATCTGTATAGCCCGGTACTAAATGGGTACCAGCCCAACCTGTGGTGGGTGACCACTGATGTAGATCACTGAGTGTTAAGGCGATTACGATTCCAGAAGACTCTTGACATTGCGTCGCTGCACAATGTTGCGCACCTTCATATATTTCGACCCCTTCCATCATGTCTACCTCATTTCTTGCTGTTTCTCTGTGTTTCTCCATAAATAGTCCCTTTGTATTTAGTTTTAAAAATGCACTTTCACACGACATCAATTGTTTATACCAACAAATTCAGGCCTCCCTTCTGTTAGTTGCCTCCCCCTTTCAGCAGTTGAATACATAACTATGTCTCTGGCCAATATGGTAAATTTGTATTTTTCTTTAGATTTTTGCATGTACTATATATCAAAATAAAATTCAAAACTAAATGTCAGATCATCCTGTACGTTGATGTGGATTCATGTGTTGGTTATGTTTGCATACATATATTTCCAGAAAAAATTCAAAAGTTCAGAAGCGGGGAAAGATCAACCTGATTGGTCGACTGCAGCTTACCACGGAAAGGATGCGAGAGGAGGAGAACGAGGGCATCGTCCAGCTCAGGATACTAAGAACACAGGTACGCTGCCACCATCATACTGTAAAGAGCACTTCCAATTGGGCACTAGCGGTGTTTCCTTCCTGTTTTTGAACGTTTTGATGACATGACGTTTTCTTTGCTGTACAGGAGGCCATCATCCAGATCATGAAGATGAGGAAACGCATCAACAATGCCCAGCTGCAGACGGAGCTTGTGGAGATCTTAAAGAACATGTTTTTGCCACAGAAGAAGATGATCAAGGAGCAGATCGAGTGGCTTATCGACCACAAGTACATCAAGCGGGACGAGGCCGACATAAACACCTTCATCTACATGGCATAGCACAACGGTTTGGACTTTTGGCTTTGTTTCCCCTCTCAATCGGGCCTGATGGACGCTAGAATACTTCCAGGCCCACTCGACCCCGACCCCATCGTTTCCCACTCCCCCCCGTCCTCTATTTAAAATGAAATCCTGTGCAGGGAGGCATGAATCAAAAGACTATTTAAAAACACTTCCTGCCTTAAAGTTGTATAAAGAAGAAAAGCAAAGTCTGCACCTAGTGTTTGTAACTGTTTTTATTTGGGAGGCTGTCATTCATGTTTTGTTTTACTCTTTTCGAAATGCTTCTACGGCTCGCTCCCACCCAACGCTTGTGGAATTCTACAGACAAACGCTGGAGGACCTGAAGGGGGGGAGAGAAACACCCTTGCTCCACTTTTTGTGTGTTTTTCAGTGCGAGCGAAGCCTACACAGCACTTCGAATCCAGCTAGTCGCTTCAAGGCAGCGTGGGGATTGGGGTTTGTTTGTGTTGTTGTTGTTGTGAGAGTAAGTATCACTTAATCAGGACTTCTTTTTTTTTTTTTTTTTTTTGCGTACAGTGCCAGATCGACACGTCACCGCTTTTACCCCCCCGGATTCAAATGTCTGTTTTCTGAGGGGGATAAAGGAAGATGTAGGACGGATGTTTTGGATTTCCAAAGGTCCTCAGGGTTAACGGAGGGCGGTGTCGGAGGTTTAAACCGGGTGAGGAGAAGCCCGAGTCAGTATTAAGTATCAAAAGCTTTTCAGCGGGGTGTACCGTGAGATGTGAATAAATAAAATAAACAGCACCTTAACATGAAAGCGTTTGCCGACGCTCCTTTTTGTCCTACCTTTGTCCAAAAAGTTCCAGGACTAGAGAATAAATCTTGTCCAGAGTCCTTTTTCCATGGTACATGCTAGAGCCTGATCAATATGGTATTTTTAATTCTATTATTTTATTATGAAAGTTACACGAGATTTGCTGCTGTCTCCTCTGACCGCAATTTGTACCACTGTGACTCCTGGAAACTAGAAGGGGCCTAAAATAACCAGTAGATGGCGTCAGAGCAAAACTTTAAAAGAATACTGTAATTGTATTATTTGCTGGTGAAAATGAAAACGTTGGTGTTTCTTACAATTAGAATCTCCAGATTTTTAAAATCTATTCCTTAAAAGAAATTCCTTACTCTGTTTTGTCACATGAATACAATATGGACCAAAAGTATGTGTGAATTTTAATGCAGCATGGGCTAAAAGTATATTTGAAAAGTTAATCTTTCCATTAAGTTTATGGAAAAGAAAAATTGAGTCTGAAGGAGGGAAGAAGGGACGGAAGGAGGTTGGGAATGAAATAACTGATGCAGAAGGAAGGGAGGCATAAAAAGCAAGTTTAGTGAAGGAAGGATTTAAGGAAGTAGGGGTGGTTGTATGAAGAAAGGAAGACGGACAAGTAGGTTCAGTGAAGCAACAAGGTGCATAGGGGGAAAACGGGTGCGACGGAAGGAAGGCAGAATGTTTTGGCAAAGAAAGGATGTGTGAAAGAAAGTCTGAGGGAAAGGAAACAGGTCAGGCAGAAAGAAATGTAGGTTGAAGGAATGATGAAAGGATGCATGGGGAAAAACAGGTGTGACAGAAGGAAAGTAGACAGGTAATAGGTTTCAACGGAGGACGAAGAAATGTAAGCATGCATGAATAAAAACTGTCTGAGGGCAGGAAAGGTGGAATGAAGGAGGTCAGAAATGCAGAGATGTAGATTGAAGTATTTCAGATTTTTTTTTAAAACATGTAAACAGGAGATAGCAAAGTAAACTGTCCCGATTTTAATTAGGCGGCTCGTTTCTTAATCACAGCATATTGCATCCTCTTATTTGTGACAAAGAGCTGAGGGATTACAGCAGGCCGCTCGGCTATGCGCATGCCCAGTCTGTCTCCGCTTCTCCCCCTCAACAGGCAACTTCCTGTAGATTTCTTTAAAAAATAAATTCACAACGACTGTAAGGAGCGGGTAGAAGGTTAATTTTGGGTGCATTATGACTTGCGGCAGTATTGGTAAATATACTAGGGGTTTAATTATTATCTTCTTTTTTTAATTTAAAAGGACAAAGCGTCGAGTTTTGTCCATTTTTAGTATTAATGGTGATGCTAGCTAAGTAAGCTATCTCTCGGAAGTTTGCCACCACCGGATAGGTTTTACTTTTTAAAATATTCTTTCGGTGTTTATAGTTTATTCTCACCTGGATAACATTCACTTTTATCTTCAACTAGTCTTAAAATATTGTAAAATGTTTTATTTTTCTAAAATGCAGCTAATTTCCGCTGTCGCCGCGGAGTGATACATGCTGGCTTGACTCTCGCTTTTCGGCGGAGGAGGCGGAGGAGGAGGAGAGCGGTGCTCCGGCGGAGGAGAGGACCAGGCAGGCAGGGAGCGAGCCAGGCGAGGAACCCCGGCCAGCCCCCCTCCCCCGCCCCCGGAGAGAGCAAGAGTCGGACCCGCTGGACTCCCCACCCCCCCCTTACCCCCGGAGGAGGACCCGAGAGAGAGGGAACCGCGTTGCCACGGGAGAGGCCTCGGTGCAGGTAACCGAGCGCTCGGCGTCGCGCGCCCCCGGGGGCGCAGGTGCTCGCGAGGGGGGGATGCGACGGTGGCGCGGCTCGGTAAATCTCAGCAGAACCGCGATGCTATTACTTACTTGATGCTTCATTTGTTGTAGTCACCACAAAAATGTAAAATAGGGTACAAAACACAAGCATATTCATGTATACACTGCGCATAATATATGTAATATGAGCACTGTGCTCTTATTTTTGTCTATCTTGTGATATTCTTTCTGAAAAGAAGAAGCGAAGAAGAAAAAAAATCACTACTCATAATACTCATTAATATAATAATTTCTAAGAGACATCCGATAATCCAATGTTTTCCAATCTTTAGTGGGCCATGGCACATATTTTATGTTCAAGAACATCTCACTGCACACCACCAAACAAATATGTCACAAAAAGTACAACAGTTTTAACCTAGCCTTCATTCATCGCTGAAATTCTTAACCATTCGCTGTTTTTGTGCACCGTCTTGTGGCGTCATGTTCTCAGGAACTCTGTTGAAGTGAGTTGAGAAGCTTCATTTGGACAAAAATAGTGCCTTGCTGCCATCTTGAGGCACCGTGTACCAAGAAACTCAGTTGAAGTGAGTTGAGGAGCTTCATTTAGACAAAAGTTGGGCTTTGGCTCCATCTTATGGTCTCATGGTCTCATGGTGCCAAGAACTATGTTGGAAGTGAATTGAGGACCTTCGGGTAGACAGAAGTGGTCCTCTAGCGCCATCTTGTGGCATCATGGTGGCAATGAATTATGTTGAATTAAGTTGAGGAGTTACTTTTAGACAAACGTAGTGCTTTGGTACCTTCTTGTGGCATCATGATGCCAAGGAATTATGTTGAAGTGAGTCGGGGAAACAAAAGTAGTGCATTGGTGCCACCTTGTGGCATGTTTGGATAAATAAACCTGTTTAGTGGGGGTCTTATGGGGAGCGAATAAATTTTGACTTCTACATTGTGCAATGTTAAGTGAATAAAGTTTTTTGAAATTTCCAGAAACTGTTAGATTAAAAAGAAAGACAGAATATTGCCAAAGAAAAAGTCAGAATATTAAAGGGAAAAGTGTTATGACATTTAGCGACGCTAAACTCTTGTCAACTCTCGGGAGGCAGACGGCAACTGGCAGTGGGCAAGCAATCAGGCAAGCATGGATCTTTAGGCCCAACCATCCCTTTAAATAACAATTAACAGTTTTTGTGTACATCGTTATGTAGTGTAATGTGCAGTTTCTCCTCCACCAGTGCATTGTAAATGCTTATTTGCATTAGGTCTACCCCAAAGCAGTTGTTGACACACATATATTAGCCTTGATTCAATGTTTATCCAATATAAGTGAACGAATACTCTCTTGCACTGCATACATTATTGTTGACCAACCCTCTTAGGTCTGCTTTATCTTTTTAGCGACCTCGTTATTGTCATAGCCCATTCATATTTTACTTGCTTGATTTTACATTGAGTGCGATGCCGGTGTCGGAAAGGCTAACTGGCGCTAGTAGGTCAAAGACAAGAACTCCTCTACTTGAACACCACGGTTCCATCCGGGGGTGTTTAATAGTGTTATCATGCATAATATCATTTAATTGTAAGAGTTATACTGAGTCGAGTGGTAATTTATTTGAGCGAAGTTACGGTGCTTGCTCGCTGGACGCGAGCATAGCGCACGGTCGCAGGGCCGGCGAGCATGCTCCGTTGAAGTTAACAGCTTCTTCTGTGTTGGTTTAAATGCTTCTTCTTTGTTGGTTTAAACTTCTTCTTCATGTTTGGAGGCGAAAGCGCGCTGCCTACATCACGCACCATGCTGCGATCGGGTTTGTTTTCTCTTTTTTTTTTTCTCGATCAAACATTTTATCGAGGGCATTTTCTATTGATATTGATCACATGTCAATCACGATTGATATCGAATTATCGGCCCAGCCATTATTTATTTATTTATTCATTTATTTAAGTACTTTTTTTCTCCTTCTTCATTTTCTTCTTTCACTAAAGCATTTGTGTGATCTTTTTCAGCCATCTTCCTCTGTGGTCCACAAGTAATGAATTAGTTATTCCACTAAGTAAGTGTATTGTTGTGCACAGCACTGAGAGAGGAGAGAGCGGGGAGGACAGAGAAGACACATTAAGCGCATGCATAGACACACGAGTGCAACGAACAAGTCGGCATTTATTTGGCTGCTGAGATACCAGGGATGGATTTATATATACTTTTTTAAAAGTAATTTTATCAGGAGAAATAAAGCTCAAAATGTTTAATCTTACGAGTAGAACAGTAAGGGGGCTACACTCAAAATGAAAAAAAGATGGAAGAAAATATATTAAAAAAACAATTAAAAAAAATAACCTTACGAGAAAAAAATGACAATATTATAACACTGCATTAGAATATTTTTTGGCTTGGTTTTGTAATTTATTTATCCCGCTAACACATCAGTTCTCTAAATTTTGTCATTTACCCATTCAGAAGATGAATTTATTCATGTAAAATTCCAATTTATGATTGAAAAAACTGCCCTGCGATTGGCTGGCAACCAATTCAGGGTGTCCCGCGCCTACTGCCCGAAGACAGCCGGGATAGGCTCCAGCACACCCCGCGACCCTTGTGGTCGTGGATTCCATCCCGGCTCCGGCCTCCCTGTGTGGAGTTTGCATGTTCTCCCCGTGCCTGCGTGGGTTTTCTCCGGGTACTCCAGTTTCCTCCCACATTCCAAAAGCATGCATGGTGAGTTGATTGGACTCTCTAAATTGTCCCTAGGTGTCATTGTGAGTGCGGATGTTTGTCTCTGTGTGCCCTGCGATTGGCTGGCAACCAATTCAGGGTGTCCCCTGCCTACTGCCTAAATCTGAATATATGCTAACAGAATGAGAAGTTTTATCTACAACTTTGTTTTACCCCATTCAATGTTTCCTGGGAATGAGTGATGCCCCGCTTCTGACACCTCCTCCGTTTTGTACAAACGAGGTCTCTTCTTGCCAATCCCATTCCATCCATCCATTATCTGTACCGCTTCTCCTCACAAGGGTCGCGGGGCGTGCTGGAGCCTATCCCAGCTGTCTTTGGGCAGTAGGCGGGGGACACCCTGAACTGGTTGCCAGCCAATCGCAGGGCACACAGAGACAAACATCCGCACTCACATTCACATCTAGGGCCAATTTTAGAGTATCCAATCAACTTACCATGCATGTTTTTGGAATGTGGGAGGAAACCGGAGTGCCCGGAGAAAACCCACGCAGGCACGGGGAGAACATGCAAACTCCACACAGGGAGGCCGGAGCCGGGATCGAACCCACGACCTCTGAACTGTGAGGCGGACGTGCTAACCAGTCGACCACCGTGCCGCCGCCAATCCCATTCATTATGAAAATATCAATATTAAATGCCACCAAGTTTAGTTTAATGGCTTCCCCTTTTGCCTATGCTTCATTGCCTGGCTGACTTCAGTGACTATTGACCGGTTCTTCGATTTTGAGTCGCAGGGTAAAGTTTTGATTTTTATTTTCGTTTTTTTTTTTTTTTTTTTTTTTTTCTATGATCAATTTTACAGAATGTGGCGTTAGAACACGGAGATGTAACAATTAGAAATGAAATGAAAACACATTTGAATCAGAAAATCAGTTTTGTTGTAACTACACCAAATCATTACATTTTATAACGTACCGTCTTCGTACGAATCCTATCGAGATACGTATGGAATCATCTTTTCCGAGAGATGCTAACCATTAACTTGAATAGTTTGGTCTTTGGAGAGCTTTTACATTGTTACATATTAATCACCATAGCAAAAGCTACAGCCATACCATATCAAGTCAAATCGTAATCCCACTGACTCGAGCCAAAGCGAATCATTTCGCTTGAAGCCAATCATTTCGCTTGAAGCCAATCGTTCCTCTTGGAAAAGTATCTGTATTGAGATATGTACCAAATCATTGGCTATTCTGTTTCATCATCAAATTTCTGTGTGGTATGTCTGTATGCATCATGCTGCCCCCTTGTGGCCAAGATACGCACTCCAGATTGACCAGCACAATGCCCATTAAATTATCACAGTCAGATTTTTCTTCCCCCATTCGTTTGAATTATGTTATTACGATATGTTTTTAAGTACAATATTGTAGAGTGCTGGGCTCTGTCAATTGTTGATATTAGTATATGCCAGGGCAATTTTTATTTGCAAAAATGCTGCAATACTGCAACACCAGTAGAGGTGAACACGGCTAAATAATGTGATCATTTGAAAGCTTCTTCTGACAATCAACCAGATCAGTTTCCTGGATTAATTTGGCGTTAGAACGTACGGGAGATCACTGAGCAGCCAGGCGGTGACAGGGCCAAGCCTGCAGTTGGACCAGCAGCGGGAGACCATGATGCTGCAGAGGGTGGGAGGATGGGAAGCCTGGGATAGCCCACTACCTCCTCCTCCTCCTCCTCTTCCTCTTCCTCTTCCTCTTCGTCTTCCTCCTCCCCCTCCCTCAGTTGCGGGGTAGATGAGGTATGATGTGATAGAACCCGCCTTCATTCTCTCTCTGTGTTTGTCTGTCTGTGGTGCCTTACTACTCCCTCTTCACTTCTGCGGGTTTAATCAGTCTGTCAGCGGAAGCAGACTCAATCAGTCACCCCGGCACCACCGCTGTGTCCCACCCCCTCTTAAACAGCAGTCCCTGATCTCTGACCAACCAGAATGTGATGCTGCCTGACCTGCCTGCTGTGCACAGTCTTGATTTCACGTTTGTTATAATCACCCTTCCCAGCGGGGAAAATTGCTGTTACATCGGGTTTTTTTTGGTTTGTTTGTTTGTCACGACTCCTCTCAAAAGCATCAGTTGTGACTGTAAGTCTCCGACACTAGTTGTACTGTAACGTGACATTTCGCAACAGAAGCAGTATAAGAAAGCCTTTCGAAGATACTTTGTCATTCTATATCAATAGATATTTGTCTTTGAAGTTCTATTATTTATAATTAATGTGATTATAATTAATTGATTGATTTTGTGGATCTGGGTAATTAAATCATTAATTCCAAGCAAAAAAAAACATTGGTCGGACAGTTGATCTTTGTGGGACTCCACATATAGACTGATTTCTCATCCAGAAGCATTTGTTCTTGTCTTCATTACTCTCTTTGTGCTCTTGATTAATTCCCGTCATCTGCCTCGCTGCTTTGCCCTACACTATTATGTCCACCGTGCTGAAACATCTGTTCTCAGGAGCACTTTGTTTCCTTCCAATTACTTTCTGGACTATTGATTATTAATGGAAAGGCTAATATTTCCAGCATGATTTCTCTGCATTGCAGCAACTGACGTTTTTTCTAAATCACGCTCCGTCTTAGCAAGATGGACATTTTTAGTGGATAAACAACAAAAATAATGCGACAAATAGTCTATTAGTTCAGTCTGTTAAAAGGCAGTTTTCGAATTCACTCTTCGCAGGTGATGCTGTTGACTGTCCACAGTGGCCAAAGGACAGCGTGCTTTTCCCCGTGGTGGTCACGAGCCAAGGCACCGAGCCATCTGTCAGATTTAGCCTCCAATTACAATCTTAGTGATCTTGCAGGAAATACTTTATTGGCCAGTTTAGGAGGAAGCCGAGGCACACACTTGCGATATATACGGTAATCAATGATCAAGCCTAGTTTGATCATTTTTTTGTCCTCTCTTCCGAACAAATTCAGCAAAGGTCCGATTTTCAAATGTCTCTAAAAGATTATCCTGACTGAAGGTATCCGATGAATCGTCCAGTGGTCTAATTCCACAGACCCCAATGTTTATAGAGCAGGCATTTGCACGGTTGGAAATCCGGCCTCGTTAGTATCAAATCGATACGCCAGCGCTAACGCAGTCATCCAGGTATGACATCGATATTGAAATTCATGAGATTGACCAATCCTGTTTGGTCTGAGACGAATTAGGTTCAATGATAGAGAGGTTTGTCCCGTGGCGCAGTTATCGATCAGGACGGCTCCATTTTAGCGCAGCCCGGCCCTGGTTCCACCTAGTGTGTGGGGGCTGATCAATGCGGACATGTCTGCCTCCGTGCATAGCTGTGGTAATTAGGCCCTGGGGGACGTCAGCAGACAGATTAATCATTGGAAACCCAGAAGACTCAGGTACACGTGCACCAGGACTTTTAGTTTCCGCGGAGACGGCTCACTGTGGAGGTGTCAGTCAAGCGTGGACGGGGAGGGAAAAGTGGTTCCTACCAGTGGTGGGAAGTAACAGTGTAAAAAAACTCTGCTCCCCTTTTCTGATGTGACCAGCCTACATGGGTTTGTGGACTTGGAGAAGGCATTTGACAGTGTCCCTTGGGAAGTCCCGCGGAGAGGTGTGAAGCGGTTGGTGGTGATTATCAGCACCTTCAAATCATAGGCCTCGGTCCTCAGTTGGAAAAAGGTGGAGTGCCCTCTCTGGGTTGGGAATGAGATCATGGCCCAAGAGTAGGAGATGAAGTACCTTTGGGTTTTGTTCACAAGTGAGGAATGAATAGAGCGGGAGAGCGATTGGTGTGTCTGCAGTTGTTCAGTATGTTGTGCAGAAGAAACAATTTACTGGTCATTTTATGTTCATGCCCTCACCTGCAAGTTCTGGGTCCTGACCAAAGGAACTGGAAATGCTGGACAAAGTGTGGAGGGAAGTCAAGAATTTCTGAACCCGGATAAGCGGAAGAAGTTGGACGGATGGATCGAAGTCATGCGATTCATCTGTGCCAGCCGATGATGGTTTCTTACCTATTTTCCCTTTTACGCAGGGCTGCAGCATGTTCGCGTCGGTGAAGGCCTTCGAGGGGCAGCAGTACTCCACCCTGAAGAGGCAGTGCCTGCAGAGCGGCCTGCTCTTTGAGGACCCCCGCTTTCCCGCCAACGATGACTCGCTCTTCTACCAGGGCAACAGGATCGGACGCGTGGTGTGGAAGAGGCCGCGGGTAAGTCGTGCGAAAAAAAAACGCTGGTAGACACATAAGAATCTTTTGTAACTTAAGTGAGTGTTGAAAACGGAGCCCACAACTCTTGTCCATATTTTCAATTCTGCAATGTTATTCGCCACAGTCTCCTCTTTGATGTAGGGCTCCTCTCTGATAAAATGTATCTCTTTACCTTAGCTAACAGTAAATGCAGGACACCCAAAGTGCTCTTAGTCTCCCTTTCAGCAAACATTGTCTTATCCTGGATGCTGCTGGATAATACACCACAGTCTCCACTTTGCAGCCGGGCTTCCTTCAGTCACCTCTTGGATAAAATTTGTACTAATAAGCACAAATGCCAATGTTGGCTTATCATAAACGGTACACAGCTGAAATTGGCCAAAAAAATAAGCACACATACCAACATTATCTTATCCTGCATCTTAGCTCTGGATGCTGTAGTGTTATATTCCACTCCCTGAAAACCATTAAGTCAGTAATAATCAAAACAAGCTCCTGTTGAAGTCAGTTTTTTTTTCTATATGCTGACGCCGTGGTTGTAGATGGAGTAACCTCCTTCTGCAGATGGCTACAGGCAGCGTGCATTGCCATGGAAACTGGGTCACTCAGATATGTTTTGGTCTGCGCGGATGTCAGTCATGCGGACTGTACGCTGTGAGACGAGTAGAAGGAGGAAAAAAAAACAGCAAGAGCCTAACCAGGCACATTGTAGCATTTTTACATGATGAAATTACATGCAGTTGATTTAGCCTTGGTATTTACATGCCTAGATAAACATGATTCCCTGTATTCATTCCTTAGATTAACTCTCGCACGAGTAGATAACGACTGCACTCGAGCAAGAAGGTTAGACTAGTGCACCTTTTAATAACAAAACCCAAATGAGCATAATGACAAGAACAATAATGGACATTTACCACACAATTTCACTCCAGCGTACATTCGTTCCACGGGAACCATTAAGCACGTTTCCTCCTCCTCCTCCTCCTCCTAATGGCCACTGAAAGCTCGCCGCCACTGCGGGTGGGTGCGGGGAAAGTGCAGAATAATCAAGTTTAAAAGAAAACTACTGTAGGAACCCAGAGAGAAGCAAATGTTCCGAACAATTGGAATTCAAAGTACATTTATTTTGTTACATTTCAAAATGTAGTACTTATTACAAGGGATCTGCAGTCTACCAGGGTCTTGACTCTTTAAATGACAAGCATCATCTGGAATTTTATGCAAAAAAATGAAAAATAAAGGTGAGTTTTGTGTGGATAACAAAGTTTTTTTCCTGTGTTTTTTCTGTATGTCTGTGAAAAAGAAATTCACTCATTTGTCATTTGAGATTCAAGTATTCAAGTATTCAAGTATTTCTTTCCATGTAAAAAAAAAGTCTATTTTTTTTTTCATTTAAGATATATTTAATGAAAATAAGAAATGTAATTTTGTGTGTGTGTCTGTGATTTTTGTGGCTAAAAAAGTAGCTTTTTGACGGATAAAAAGTACGAACAAAAAATTTGTGAAAAACATATTTTTGAAATGTGGAATGAATATTTTATTGTGAAAAGTAGTAATATTTTCATTTTAAACAAGTTGTTTTTAACGAAAGATGATAATTTACAATTTTTCCATCAAAAGTTACAATTTACCTTGAAAATTGTATTTTATTATTTTTTTCTCAGAGAAAATTGATTGAAAGTGTATATTTTAGTAAAATGTATTTTTAAAATTCACACCGCATTAAACATTAAAATCTGTCATTTTTCAACTTTCTGATTTATAACCAGCTTCGTAAAAGTGGGTGGACTTTTTTCCCCTGTAGCGCCGTCCCTTATGAACGCTCAAGTATTAAATAAGTCACACCAGATGCTGGCACACACATCCTGTAATTATTCGGGTTAAAGTGCACAGAGTGGACACACGGGCTGCCAGTTTTTGTTTCTTTTCTTTCAAACCATCGGAATGCAAACACCAGGGCCACGTTGTTGCCATTGTCAGGCCGATGGTTCACAGGCACCCCAGTGATCGGAATTATCTTTGCTGGGACTCATCTGGGGCGTATTTATGGCCCGCACCGAAGTTCCGGCGGCGGCGCACGCAAGCATAAAGAGCGAGCGCTTAATAAAACGTTCCTGCTCTGGAGCTGTCTCGTGTGGCTGCCGCTCGACCGTTTTTCCTTGTCCAATTTGTCGAAAAAGTTGTGAGCTAACACATCCGCTTTGGTACAACGTCCAATTTCCTTTCTGCCCTCACTCTCCTCTTGGATAACACATGCTCATATTAACTTAACCTGTTGCATTGCCTTAGCTCTTGACTCTACAGTGTTCAGTGGTGTGTTTGTTTGCTGCTCTGGACACTGCATTGCAATACACCACAGTCTCCACCTTGCTATATAGTGTCTCATTTGCTTGCCTCAGTCACCTTTTTGCATGACGTATGCTGACAATATCTTACCCATTTGCAAAGCTGTAGCCCTTTACACTACAGTTTTGTACTCCACAATTTCCACTTTTTGACTTCCTCCCATTTGCTTGCTGCCCACAATCTCCGCTTGGATAAGTTAATGCTAACTATAACGTAACCATTGCAGTGCCTTTGATCTTGACACTGCAGTGTGCTGAAGCGGATATTTGCATTCTGCTCTGGATGCTACACTATTATGCACCACAGTCTCCGCTTTGTTGCAGCATCCTGTTTGCTTGCTGCCATCAGTCTCATCTCAGATAATACCCGCTAGTATTACGTACACCATCGCAACGTTTTAGCTCTGGATTCCCCAGTGTTATAGTGTTGCGTCTACACTTTGATGCCGTGTCCTGTATGCTTAGGTTTTAAAAGACAGAACTCTTCGGTTTTAAAACACAGAACTCTTCTCAACACTTTTCCGCAATCTTGGTCTCATCTTGCATAACTTTGTTCTCCTGACTGTGGCCAACTTCCTCCAATATTGCATAATTCCAAAATGAATCAGTACTGCCAGTCTTGGTAATTTAGGCAGATGGATGTTCCATAGTCGTCATTCTAAGCTTTTCACCCTATATCCGTCTGGTGCCCTTTCACATTTAATGAGCACACAACCACGTTTTGTGGTTTGTTCCCGTAAAAAAAAATGCCATGCCCGAGTGGGGATATTTAGCTAGTTTTTGCGAGTTCGATATGTGCTTGGCACTTCCTCTCCGCGGGGCTGATGGATGGCGCCAACTGCGGAGCCGCTCGAGAGCTTCTCAGCCGGCAGGTAAATGATTAGACGGTGCTCGGCCGCAGTGTCACTGTGTAACAGAGTTACTTCACTGTCTGCGGAGGCCGCTACCGATCGATACCCTATTACTCTTTTACCTGAGACGCACCTGCCTCCCCCCAACCGGATGACTGGTCGCCAGCCGTGGGGAGCCCCTCGTCTTGCCTCGCCCCGCTTCCGCCGCACCGTGACAATCAATGCTGCGGCAGACAGAAACCTTAGCTGTTCTGCGAACATAGTCATTGTTAGGCTGGGAGGGATCAGCGGGGTTGGTGGGGGTAGGGGTGCTTTGGTCTTGCCAAGTCAGCGAATGACCGACCTTGGCCGGGTCGGGGTTTTTTTTTTTGCATCCAAGCACTTTCACATGCTCTTTGAAGGCTAGTGTCGATACGGGGATGGCTCCATGTCACGCTCACCTTCACCCGCTGCTCTATCGTCATCTTCACCCGTGTGCCAACAGGAATAGCAATTATCAGTAGTGTAGTGTGAACCTTGCATTTTTAAGTACGTAGGTTTAATTTCAGAACAAGCGTGCTAGAGCTTTATATGTATGTAAGATCATCAGAAAGGGAAACTATAGAGTTCGCCGACACGTTTTTTTTTCATTTTGAATTTTTTTCAGTTTAGTTTCCACTATCTATGGAAACTATCTATGTAACTGTCTGTCTGTCTATCTGTTTGTCATCTATCTGTCTGTCTGCTAGCTAACGATCCAGCTGCCTACTTAGCTATTTATCTATTTATCCATCTATCCATTTATCTATCTATCCACCTCGCAATCTATCATGTCTATCTGCCAATTAATGTATTAAGCCTTCCATCATCTCTCTTTTCATCCATCTATCTGTCCATCTATCTCTCTATCTATCCATTCAGCATTCATATATCATCCATCCAATTTGTTTGATTTTTGGTACCTCAAATTGTACCACTTCCGGGATGTTCTACTTTAGATGTTTCAATGAAATATATTGTATAGGCTACCACGGAACCCCCCGTCCCACCGCCCCCCACCCCATCATCTTTCTGATAGCATAAAGACACTCTGTACAGTCTTTTCTGCAACATCTGCTGAGTCATTCTTGTTTTTAATGCATTTGTACAAAAACCGCAGCATGGTGTGTTGTAGACCAAAAATGGAAGAGGACAGCGTGTCTCTCTGCAAATGGCGAGGTTCCGACCCCAGCCAGCACATTATATGTCTGTGTGCACGTCAGAGTGTGCTTGTATGTGTGTGTGTGTGTGGGGGGGGGTGTGGGTGTGTGTGTGCGTGTGTGTGTCTGAGAGAGAGAGAGAGAGAGAGAAAATGTGTGCGCGTGGGTATGCGTGTGTGTGTGCGCGTGTGTGTGTGTGGGGGTGTGTGTGTGTGTGTGAGAGAGAGAAAATGCTGCAGCAGCTTATTGAACACCACGTTGTTAGCTGTAATGAAAGACAGCGTGTCCGCACAGAGGCTGAAAATGGACCCGGACACACTCGGTTAATGTGATTTCACAAATGCATTTAAGGTCTGATACACGTCATAAGACGTGATGGTCTCGTTTGCCTTCGTTAACAATGCTCCACCACTCCCCCCTTTTTGGACCAATGGACCAAAAGTGTTACAGTAATTCTCCATATATTTGTGGTTTACTGTCCATGAATTCACATTTTTTGTGCTCTACCTGAAACTGCAACCTTAAGATGTCTCAAGACGGCGCCAAAGTCTAATATGAAAATAGTACAATAACCGGTTCAAGGAAGTATGTTGAAGTGACACGTCACGAGCAGGAGACAAGCTTTGTATGTCGGGGAGGAGCTTACTTTAGCCTGGGTTGTTATGGAGAGTAACATTTTTAGAATCATTTCTGTCTCTGTAAAAATTGCTTGTAATTGTTTTAACAATATAACACAATAATAATAGAATGTATACAATATTTTCGGAATAGTCGTTTTTCTAAATACATTCATAAAATTATCAGAAATTCAGACTTCTTCGCATTTTTAAAACAGTAATTTTTCGTATACACATTTCAAAAGTATATTAACAACAACAAAACAAACCTTTTCACTTGTGTGTGTGTGTGTGTGTGTGTGTGCGTGCGTGTATGTGTATAGGAGCTGTGCGAAGACCCTCACCTGTTTGTTGACGGCATCAGCGCACACGACCTCCACCAAGGGCAGCTGGGGAATTGCTGGTTTGTGGCGGCCTGCTCCAGTCTGGCCTCCAGAGAGTCACTATGGCAAAAAGTAAGCGCTTGCCTTCCTTTATTTACTCCTGTAAAAACCTTTATTACTCTAAGTGTACAGGTAGTATTTTAAAGATTTTTTTGCCAATTGTATTTTTTGTTACAATAAAACATTATAATATGAGACAAAGATATTGACATTCAAACAAGCCCCCCCCACCCTCTCCAGAAAAAGTAAAAAAAAAATACAAAAAGACAAAGTATTGTAAAACAATTAAATGTTCTGCCTGTAATTCATATCTTTATTGTTGGAAGCCTTAAGGGACCAAAAAAGAAGTTATTTCGTTCATTATAGATTTTTTTTTAATTAATCGGCCGAGTCATCGGATTGATCTTAATTTTGTTCTGCCAGATATCGGGATTGCCATCTGCCATCAAACAAATCCATATCAGTCAGGCCTTACTCACTAAAACATCTGATGGTTACTATTCATCCAAACAGTGGGAAGAAATCCAAATGGATGGTGCGGGGAATCATTTGTAGAGCAGATGAAACCATAAATTTTAACCGGACCATTGGCTTTCTTATTAATTTGGAGTTTGAAACCAGATAACAAAAAGCAGAGTAATTCAAAGTATTGGATTCTCTTTTTAAATACACTTCATCTGTTAGTCCATCTCTCTTAGATTTTTTTCCCCTCCCCCAGTGTAATCATTTCTTCAAAAACACAATTTTTGTTTTGTACTGTTTGGATGTTAATCAGCCGCCAATATCTGCGAGTGCTTTTTAATTTACAGTTCCCACTTCCCACCTTCTTAGATCTTTTTAATTAGCCCCCATGCAGTGTGTGATAGACTGGAGTAGTAAAGTATTAGCATGCAGCCCGTGGCGACCGGTCCACCGGGCATCTTCTTGCTTAATAACAACACACGCTCATTTTGCAAAAACACGGTCCATTTGTTTGGCTCCTGCTCGTAAATTAGACACACACACACACCCCCACACACCCCCACACACGCACCCACACGCACACACACCCCCACACACACGCACACACATGCACACGCACCCCCCCCTTACACACACACACATTTGTGAGCTATAAGATGTACAAATTATTTGAAAAAGGAAAAAAAAAAAGTTTTGAGAGAACTAAAAATAAACAACTGATTAGGTTGCAAGGCTAGAAGCTCATTCATGATTTTTAATCATAAGTGTGATATTTATCGCAGTACGAGGTCACCTTACCATGAGATGAAAGATAGTTTTGAATTATTTGAGCAAAGTCATTGCAATGCACAACCCTGATGGTTAAGATAAAGTTGAATTTACACTATATTCCTGGCGGCCACGGCAGCACCAGTTCAATTTTTATAATGTATACTTAAATACATTTTGTTTTATTTTATTTTTGTTGAATATTGTCTGTATTTATTTAGTATAATTGGTTCATCCGTCCTCATTGTGTATAATTTTTTTTAATGCATGTGTCAGATGTGCCAATCAGTCGCTCACTGTGTCGTCAAGTTCAATTCAATCAAATAATCCTTTTTAAAAATATTAAGAGCCTGGATGTTATATACAAAACAAACAAACAAGGAAACATGAAAATATCTTAACTATGTTTTATTAACATAAAAATGAACACCTTTGTATTTTCCTTAAAAGATATTGACATGCATTTTCACAACATATTGACTTGTAAGCTTGTAAATGGTACCCCTGGGATGAGTAGTTTTCTCTGCTGGTGTCCCCCGGGGTGAAGTGAGGTAGTGACACCTGATGTTGGTGGGGAGGGAGGAGGTTACCCCAGGGCATGGGGCACATGAAGATAAATACACAATGGTTACGTCGCAAGGAAATCCGGTGATAGTCTAATCACTAGCCACTAAAAAGTGGTTCTGAAACGTTTACTTTTACTACCTAAAAAAGTGGTCATAGAGACACAGGTGTGATTCCTAAAAAGTATATTTAATGAGTAAGCCACTCTAACATCATGCACAGTTTGAACATTAACACTGTGCTTAAATATGGGGAAATATTTTTAAAAAATACATAGATTCAGTTCAAATGCATTGCACATAAAAGTTTAATAAAAATTGTATCTCATAAAAGACAAACAGGACAAGATGAAATGCATATGCATTGTACTAAAAGTTTAAACACAACTGAACTGTACTTAGGCAGTGTTTGTTTAGTGCACCACTAGCTGCTAGCCTAGATTACACTTAAACAATCATTTGTCTAATCAACGAGTCATTAAAGTAACGTACACATTAGAAAGTTCCAATGATTTTGTTACTTAATTATAGTTACTTAATTAAAGCTACTTAGTTAGTAGTTACATTTACTTGGTTATAAAAAGGGAATGTGGCCAAGTTGAAAATGAACCTGTCACATTCAAACTCCTGTTAAATGGGAGTCAGTACATACCTGCCACAGTACCTCCCTAAAGTACTACCTAAAGTACCTCTGAAACTAAATCAAGTTCAGATGTTCCTCAATTAATCCAAAATAAAATGTAGCTGTTCTAGTAAAGTTTTCCTTATTTTTATTTTTTATTTGCCCACGTTGCTTTAGTGATTTGGGTACATTTCTGTGTTAGTTACTGAGTTAAAGCTACAGTGGTACCTCTACTTATGAAATTAATTGGTTCTGGAAGAAATTTCTTAAGTAGAAAATTTTGTAAGTTTTCCATGTAAATGCCCTAATCCGTTCCGAGCCCCCAATATTCAGACATAAATGTTTTATAAAGCATAAAAAATCATCAAAACATGTGACAAATACATATTACAATTAGCTTATTGCACAATAAATGAGAGTTGTGCATAATGTAAAAAACAAAGAATAGAGTAAAGAATAAAAATGATGGTCGTTTACCTTTTAATTGCTGTCCTCATCGCTTTTTGCCCTCTTTGGTTCGTGTTCTCTCTCAGAAGTGGTTTTGTAAAGAACCAATTTAATAACGTGGCGACTGTTGATACATTACGGTCATATTCTTTGGCGAGATCAACCAAATGCATCCCTTTTTCATACTTTTCTATTGTCTCTTGCTTTGTTTGTATGGACAAAAAAACGATTTTCTCCTTTTCTTTCTTTTCCTCGTTTCTAATTCATTCTAATCTAAAGACCTCATGGCCGAGGAGCGAATGACGAGGACGCTGCATAGACATATCTATCACATTTATATATCTATCTACCAGTATCTACTCATATAGGGACACACGGAAGAGGTCCCTCTTAGCCAATGGGACGCCAGGAAGATGCTCGGTAATAGCCAATGGCAGAGCAGCTATGAGTATGTTGCGTTCAGGAAACTCTGGAGCTGCGAGAAGCAGCCCATATTGTATTTTTACCTTTCGTACCCTGAAATTTATTTCGTAACAAGAGGCAATATTTTCCTGTTGAGGCGTTTTGTAACTTGAAAATTTCATATGAAGATACGTTCGTAAGTAGAGGTACCACTGTCCTTAGTTACAGTGAGTTACAATGAATGTGTTAGTTACCTTGTTACAGTTACTTGGTTGCAAACTGTGAACGTGGCAATGTTTAGAATTAACCAATCACATTCAAACTCATGGTAAGTTGGAGTCAATCACACACTTACTTCTGATTAAACCTAAATAATAAAGTACGTTTCTAGTAAGCTTTTGCTGACATTTTTTTTGCTAACTCCACTTTCGTTTACTTAGTTATAGTTCTTAGCTACTTCATTAAATCAACTTAGTTAGTTTAGACTATGTAGTTACAGTTACTTAGTTACAGTTCGTTATATTTACTGGTTACAAACTTGAAAATGAACAAAGGTTCCATGGAAGGTTTCAGCTGTCCCCCGTCCCCGTGAAGGTGATGGAGCAGTCCACTGTCTCGGGGCTGCATCCCTTCCCAAAGGCAAACAGGAAGTACATGACCTTCCTCACCTTGGCCAGCTCAGCGATGCGCTCGCCGAACTCGTGTGCGTCGGCCTCGTAGCACTTGGTCCCCGCCTCGCGGGTGTCGCCCGCCGCCCTCCAAAAGACGCCCGGGGGCTCTAGGAGCTGGCGGGTCATCAGGTGGGTGAGGTCTGGCGTCCACAGCTGCGACGTGGCCGTGATGGTGAGGCAGCCCGACTGGGCCAGACGCACCGTCCAATGGGAAAAGCGCAGCGACTGCTTGGTGAAGTCCAGCCGGTACACGGCCTCGTTGGGCTGCAGCAGCCGCTCGCCATCCTGACGTTTCTGGCCGCGTTGCTGCAGGGACTGGACCCGCAGGCGCATCACCTCGGTCAGCTGGGGCTCCGGGCGGAAGGGCAGCTCCACGGTGCTCGCCATGACTGCTAAAATAGATTAGCGGCTGAATAACAATCTCCACTTTGGAGAGCTCTTGTGTGTGCGGCAGATGATGAGAGGGGCGCGTCTTAACTCCCAGAGATGCCAGGCAACGGGATCTAATGACATTTGGGTTTTCTCTTGGGGGGGATGGGACGCTGCTTGCCTTTGTTTGCTTTGTCATTGGAATATGTGACACGTCCAGGTTGGATTCTTGTGTACAAGTCATTGTCAATAAGTCATCAGGAAATGTTTATTATTCTGCAAACTGTTGTCTTGGCCTCATGCAGTTTGGGTAACAAACCATCTTGGCTTACGTCTGCCTAGGAGGTTCTGGTTTAGTCGCTGTTCATAGGCAAGTGGAAAACCCAGTCAAGCGAGGGTAAAAAAAACAAAAAACAAAAAACCATTAGGTTTTGGCGCTAACTCAGGATTGTGTTAATGTTGTCAGGGATTGTACAACATTTGTTTTTTATTTTTTCTAAGTGAATACTTGTCATTTCCATCCATCCATTATCTCCCGCTTATCCGAAGTCGGGTCGCGGAGGCAGCAGCTTCAGCAGGGAAGCCCAGACTTCCCTCTCCCCAGCAACATCCTCCAGCTCTTCCGGAAGGATCCCAAGGCGTTCCCAGGCAAGCCGGGAGACATAGTCTCTCCAGCGTGTTCTGGGTCGTCCTCGGGGTCTCCTGCCGGTGGGACATGCCCGGAACACCTCACCAGGGAGGCGTCCAGGAGGCATCCTAATCAGATGCCCGAGCCACCTCAACTGGCTCCTCTCGACGCGGAGGAGCAGCGGCTCGACTCTGAGTCCCTCCCGGATGGCCGAACTTCTCACCCTATCTCTAAGGGAGAGCCCAGACACCCTGCGAAGGAAACCCATTTCGGCCGCTTGTATCCGAGATCTTGTTCTTTCGGTCATGACCCACAGCTCATGACCATAGGTGAGAGTAGGAACGTAGATCGACCGGTAAATTGAGAGCTTCGCCTTTCGGCTAAGCTCCTTCTTCACCACGACAGACCGATACAGGGTCCGCATCACAGCAGACGCTGCACCGATCCGCCTGTCGATCTCCCGTTCCATCTTACCCTCACTCGTGAACAAGACCCCAAGATACTTGAACTCCTCCACTTGGGGCAGAATCTCATCCCCGACCTGGAGAGGGCACGCCACCCTTTTACTTGTCATTTCTTGCTCAATATCTACATGCATTCTGGTACAGATCCTTATAAGGATTGGACGTCCCCACAGTGGAAGTCTTCATTTGATATCGTGTCTTTTGGTTAGTTGTTTGGTTAGTCAGTGATTTCATTATTTGGTTGCTTGGTTAGTTATCTAGTTCTGTTTTTTCCTCATTGCTCATTGCAACCAATTATTGTTGGATCGATTAGTTGTCGATTAATCAATTTAATTTTGGCACCTCGAGTTTGGTACTTGTGTTTGGTACACACATAGGTAGTGAGTTAATTAGGTCATTTGGTTTATTTGGTGGTTGGTAATTTCTCGAGTTAGTTAATTTGTTATTTCATTAGTTTGTATGTTTTTTTATTAGCTAGTGTATCATTAGTTAGTTTATTTAGTTTGTTCATTAGTTATTTACTTTATTTACTGAGTTTATTACTTACTTTACAGAATCATTGTTACATAGGCCGTTTCCTCAAAGTACAAATCATCTTAAATACTGCAAAGGATAATCAGTGACCACCTACACTAAAACTCCGTCCACACTTGGAATTTATGAGAGACTGTTCGATGCTTCTGTCTTGCTCAGCGATAAACTCGTGGAGGGAGGCATCTATTTATCTCTGCCGGCCATCTAATTGGGGGACAGCATTTATTACAGCAAGTTCTGTGTTCTAATTTAGTTTTAATAGGCTATTTATTTCAAGAGAATAGCAACATCTTAACGGAGGCTCAGTTGTAGTTACTTTACGTCGCACACAGAAAAGATATTACCTTTCACACTGTTCCAGCTGGATTTATGAGTGATGGCAGCGAGGCAATAAAGCCTTGACATGATTTACAATCGGCATTTGTCTATTTGGCTAAGCGACTCACCGCTTCCTCTTCAGGTGATTCCTGACTGGAAGGAACAGGAGTGGGACACGGAGAAGCCCGACTCGTACAGCGGCATCTTCCACTTCCGTTTCTGGCGCTTCGGCGAGTGGGTGGACGTGGTGATCGATGACCGGCTGCCCACTGTGGACAACCAGCTGGTCTACTGTCACTCCAATGACAGCAACGAGTTCTGGAGCGCGCTGGTGGAAAAGGCCTACGCCAAGTTAGTTTCCTCATGATCCGCTCTGTTCATCAATTAAAAGTGGACAAAATAACCCCCCTTCCTTCAAAAGATACCTCCCTTTTACACTTCATGAAAAAAAATCTCTATTTATTTTGTTGACACACGGACATTAATGGGTTAACTGCTGAGCCACATTTGAACACTGTTGCTAGACAGAATAGCAACACCAGAGCATGCAAACAGCGTTTCAGATGGATTCAAGTGTGGATACCAAAATTCGCTCATTAGTTTGTTAGTTAGTAGTTCATTTATTTTTACTTCATTGGATATTAAGGTCATTACTGTAGTTTGTTAGTTATTCAGTCCATTTGCTAGTTTGTTCGTTATATAGATCATAAGTTAGTTACTTCATTTGTCTGTTGGTTGATAAGTTAGTGGCTTTGTTTGTTTGTAACTTTATTCGTTATTTAGTTAGCTAGCTAGTTAGTTGGCTAGTAAGTTAGTTAGCTGTTTAGCTAGTTAATTTGCATATTTTGTTTATGAGTACATTTGTTTGTTAGTTGGCTTGTTTGCAAGTTCATTTATTTGTTGATTAGTTTGTTGACTTGCTAGTTCGTTCAGTTGTTTGTTTCTTAGTAAATTCATTAGCTTGTTAGCTCATTTGTTTGTTTGCCAGTAAGTTAGAGTGTTACTTCGGTAGTCAGCTAGTTAGTTCATTAGTAAGGGAACAACAAACAGCCTGACTTGTTTTTGTTTCAGGGTTTATGGCTGCTACGAGGCTCTCGACGGTGGCAACACGGCGGATGCGCTGGTGGACTTCACGGGTGGGGTCTCAGAGCCCGTGGACCTGCTGGAGGGTCAGATGGCGACGGACGAGGCAGCCCGCAACCAGTTGTTTGAACGAGTCCTCAAAGTGCACAACCGAGACGGCCTTATCAGCTGCTCTATTAGGGTATCAGTTCAAAGAATACTATTTTCTCTGCTTTTGGGGATTTCTGTCACCTGGAGAATTGCTCTTTTTTTTTTTTTTCAAAACCTTTATTAATGTTGAATGCCAGACATCTCAATCCCCCGTAACAGCGAATTCATGTTATCGTTATACTGACTGAACTTTGTGCAAATTGTAAAATGATATATTTTATATGCATGAGTTTTCATGCTGCACCTTCTACAGCAGGGGTGCCCACACTTTTTCAGCCTGAGAGCTTATGACATGACAGAATCAAAATGACCTACCACGTACTAAAAATGCAAAACACATTATTTGTAAATATATTGAGAATTATTCTTATATGTACCGTATATGCTGGTGGACCTTGCATGACTGCATCAACCTATATGGCACAATACAACAAAAAATGTTTTGTAATTACCTTACTCTGATGACTTACACTGAATGGAATCAGCCAGGGACGCATAGTCCGGACAGTAGCTGCTGATAGCCAGCCTCAAACAGATTTGCAACAACAACAATCTGCCCATTCGCTCCATTCATTAGTATAACAAGTCAACTGTTTTGCACACTATGCTAAAGCTAACAATATTGCTGTCTTGGTAAAGTTCAAGAACTGTAAAAAAAAAAAAAAAAAAAAGCTGCAGAGTGAACTGGATGCTGTGTGGCTGTGTGTGATGTAGTATGCCCGATGCTGATTGTGGCTGCCATGAGGCAAAATGGCAAAAAAGTTTTCTTGTTTTATACGCGCAGAATGTTTTTGGATGATTTCTTCCAGGATGGATTGATTTGCACACCTTTCACAGAAGATCAAAATGAAAATATTTTGTTCAAATAAAATTGGTCAGTATCGGGATGATCAAGCACACAAGAAGACATAAATAAAGGCATAAATTAAAAAAACGGTTGGGTCCAAGAAGTCAACCCTGAGGCAACCCTAGCTAGTGAAAGGAACACCAATAACTTATTTTGGATGTCTTAATGTTTTTAAAAGGAATATCTTGACACCTTCCTTTGAAGCAAACAATCGCTAATTCGCAAATTTTTGGGGTGGTTTCCCAGGCAACCACAGTGGAGGATATGGAGGCGCGGCTGGACTGCGGCCTGGTGAAAGGCCATGCCTACGCCGTGACAGACGTCCGGAAAGTACGGCTGGGTCATGGGCTGCTAGCATATTTCAAGTCAGAGAAGCTGCACATGATTCGCATGAGGAACCCATGGGGGGAGAAGGAGTGGAGCGGCCCGTGGAGCGACAGGTAAAAGTGCTTGGTGAAGTTGTCAACATCAGTGGTTAGAGTGTGTCCACTGCATGCACCAGGTTTACAGATCTGCAGACAAATTGCCATGTATTAAGTGAAGTTTATGAAATGCTGCCCCATGAGTGAAAATTGTGGTATGCACAGATTAACATTAATCTGCTTCTAATAAGAAGCTCATCCTCCATTGCTCGGTGAAGTTGTCGACATGGTGGCGGTTGGGGTAGGTGATACTATTTGTGTGTGTCCACTGCATGCGCCACATGCACAGATCTGCACACTAATTGACATGTGTATGAAGTGCTGCCTCCGTGAGTGAAAATACTATTACTATCCTTATGGATTATTGCTTTTTTTCCTCATACATACTGGGCTGTGTATCCCACAAGTAGAAGGCGCTTGCCTCCATCAACTGCCTCTACTCACTATTACTGACCAGTGGTTCCTTTTTCATGAGACAGCACCAACTCCTCAAAACAGCTTTAGGAGGCTTAAAAATAGGGTGTGACCTGTGCTGTAAATCTTGATGATCTCTGGACTGTACTTCCTCTAGTAGAACCTGCAATGTGTTATAATTGTTGATCCTTGTGGAATTTTGACAAACGTTTGTAAAGTAACTTTTTGAATTATGAAAACATGTACATCTACTTTTCAAGCTTATTCTGGTAGAAGAGGAGAAAGTGCCTCAAATTTCCATCTGCGGTAAACAAAGCATTGACAAATGGGTCTGCAGTTGAGCCATCCATCCTAATCGTGCCGCCGTCGTGGTGGGTCTGACCAGACGCATGTCCCCGGCAGCACAAACAAGCTCGTAATCGTTTTAAACGCAACCTTGTTTGGACCCGCTCCAGCTCCACCAGTTCCACTGATTCTATTTTCCCAAATGTCAAAAGCGCCTTGCTCCCTTGATCGAGTTCCACTCCCCTGTTTGTGATGAACCGGCGTGCAACAAAAGCCACCCGATCCATATGTAGCCCACACAATACCGGGAAGGGAGTGCTGTGTAGATCATGAAAAATGGCAAAGCAATCAAGCTAATGGGTCAGAACCGCACTAGACCGCACTCTCTAGCTCAGATGCCGTATCCCCCTTCACGCCACTCCCAAAACAGTTGGACAAACTTGATATGATTGAGCCTTGAAAGCAGTGGTAAACAAGCTGCGAGCTGTGTGCCATATACTTTATGGTCCTACATGTAGTTTGAACAAAGGACTGTATAAAAAGAAAAAAATTACCCACAAATGTATAGAATTCTGAACACATTTAGAAACTGACACTCAGCGCTGTTAAAAAGGGGACATACTTGTACATAATTTAAAATTGTGATGAATAAAAACCATAATGCCTCCCTTAAAAAAAAAATTGAATTTATATTGATTTTTGAAAGGATTTAACTTAATTAAATTTCATTTTGAAGTTGTTATTTGGATTTAATGTAATTGAGTTGTTGTTTTTTTTAGCCAACCTCCAGTTTTTGTAGAAAATGTTTATTAGCAATATATCCCCAATTGTTGAACACTTTTTTTATTTTTTGCATTGCAGTTATAATGCCCATGAATTATTTGTGGCTTTTTTCTATTGACGAGTTCCAAATCAATGTAATGATTACATGTATTTTGAAATACAATTTTTAAATTGTAAAGAAAAAACGCATATGAAGCAGTCACACATGCCATATTATTGCCTCTCCTCTGGAAACAAGTTTTCCCTCCGGAGGAACTTCTCATTCCGGCTTTTATTTTCCACATTTCACCTCCTCCGCCGATCCTGAGGGAAACGAGGAATCCCCGAGATGGAAGTTGCTCCCTGGACAGAGTTCTTTCTCAGAGTCGTTAGTTACCAACTTCTCGCGAAACAAAACAGGGCGTCTGGTAAAGCAGGATAATGGAGTCTGAATAATTGAAGAGGTCTACAGACAAGAGGCTTATTAAAGACGGTCGGCACTCCTCCTGCTCAGTTGCGCTCTCATGGAATAATCTATGCGTGCTTTGATAAAAAACCTGTTACTTAAGGGCTGTGAATCATCACCATCGAGCTTCCACACAATTGCCCTTGATGCTTAGCGATGGCGCTCTTAATAAACTCACTCTGTCAGCGATGAAAACATTCACATGATGCAATGAGATTCAATTGAACGTCTTTTTTTTTCCATTGTTGTTGCAGTTCGGAGGAGTGGAACAAGGTGAGCAAGAGCGAGAGGGAGAAGCTCGGCGTCACCGTGCAGGACGATGGCGAGTTCTGGTGAGGAAAACAAACACACATACTACTTGTGCTGCCCATTATGAGTCATCCAAAAAAAAAAAAAAACATGCCACTTGTGCTACTATTTTTCTCAGTTCAAACACTCCTTTGTGAAAATATTGGACTATTTCTGCAAGAAGATGAAAGGCAAGCTAAACAGACATGCAGAGGATATAAAAAGTGTATACACCCTTGTTCAAATGCCAAAAGATAAAACTTTTTACTGTGACCTAATACCTGTACAACTAAATTGAAAAGATATGAAAGGAGGGAATAAATCTTTAAGCTGTTGGTAGAAAGTACGTAAGCAAAAAATGTCAGGAAAAGCCGCCTAGAACATCTAAACTGTATTTGGGGGTAATCCGAGGCACATTAATTGGTGACAGTTGTGTGCTGACGAAGTTTTGAATTGATTTTTTTCTGGCTTTTTTAAAATCCTAAAAAACCTAAGATTTGAACAAGGATGTGTAGACTTTTTATATCAACTGTATTTGCATGGTTTCTGGGAATTGCTGTGATATGCTCTGATGTGTTAACAAGTATAATTTTTTAAAAGCCATTTTAATTAATTTTAATTACATTTGCTTTGAATTTCTTGCATAGCAAAATATCAGGAAGTTTAATTGAAAGCAGTTTTCACTGTCCTACAATTATTAAACGTTATCCGATTTGCTGGATGATGTGTTTGCTGTGTGAAACTCGCAACATTATGCTTGCTATCACTGCGTCAAAGGCAAAAGTGGATAAGTAGCAGGTTCTTTGTTATGAATCTAATGCTTCAAGTTAGCAGGATCCCTTTAACTTGTCCTTTTTTGCTTGTTTTAGGATGACATTTGACGACTTCTGCCAGTACTTCACCGACCTGATCCTGTGCCGCCTCATCAACACGTCATACCTCAGCATCCACAAGACGTGGGAGGAGGAAGTGATGCGGGGATCCTGGCTCCACCGCCAAGACCCCCTGCGCAACCGCTCGGGCGGCTGCATCAATCACAAGGCCACCTTCCTCCAGAACCCTCAGGTGCTATGCAGGCGCTTTTTTATATTGTATCAATTACCTTTCATTTGCATTTCATTTAATTAGCATGTCATGTTAATGTGGATTTCATTTTAGTCCGCAATCAGCAATCTGATTTGATTAATTTATTGCTTGTGTGAAGAGGAGCTTGAAAAAAAATCTGATATTAAATCTCAATATGGAGTAGAAAAAAAAATTCCAATTAGATCGTTTTTCAAAATCGTTCAGCTCTCGTTAATAATCACTGCACTGGAGTAAAACACTGTTTGTTACCTCCTTTCTCCCTCCAGTACGTGTTTGATGTGAAGAAGGTGGAGGATGAAGTCCTGATCTGCTTGCAGCAGAAGGAGAAGAGAGCCACGCCCAAAGAAGGGAAAGGGGAGAACCTCGCCATAGGCTTCGATATCCACCAGGTACAAACAAATAACGAAGCAGACGAAGGAAAAAGATTCTATATAAGCTTCTACAGGATTGAACAGAAATGTCCTTTGATTATTTCACAATTAAAACAAATGTATTTTACAGTAAAAGACAAACAGTGAGCATGCCGTGGCCATCCGTGGTAACCTCCATCATGTACTTTGCTCCCTCAGGTGGAGCTGAACCGCAAGTACCGTATGCATTCGGCCCAGCAGAAGGTGGCAGGCTCCATCTACATCAACTCGCGCTGCGTCTTCCTCAGAAAGGAGCTGAAGGAGGGCCGCTACGTCATCATCCCCACCACCTTCGACCCGGGCCAGCAGGGAGAGTTTCTGCTCCGCGTCTTCACCGACGTGCCTTCGGACTGCAAGTAAATCCCACATGCTCAAGTTTCAAATGAAATCAATTACGCTTAGCTTAGAGTGACCTCTGCTGGTTGGCTGCACAATGACACACACACACACACATTCCCGGTTGATCGCTTCAGAGAGCTGACCCTGGACGAGCCTCCTCAGACGTGCTGGACGGGCATGTGTGGCTACCCTCAGCTGGTCACCCAGGTCCACGTTCTCAATGCTGAGGGTCTGCAGGGACAGGATTCCAATGGAGGTAAACATGCACACATTCTTCATTCTATAGATCAGTGATTCATCAAAGTGTGGTTCAGTGGTTAAATATCACTGTCCAATTAATTAAATACCACTGAACGGAGTCGGCACGGTGGTCGACTGGTTACCAAGTCCGCCTCACAGTTCAGAGGTCGCGTTTTATGTTTTATGACTACAATAAAATTGGGGGAATTTATGTCTCTTTGATTTAGATGGCAATAATGTCTCCTGGATATTTGTTTTGACAAAAGTACGAGTTGGAGAACCACTGCTATACATGATCATGATGTAATATAGAATCCTTTCACACTGTCTTGTTTCCAAAGCGGTAGACCCGTACGTGATCATCACCTGCGAAGGCGAGAGGGTCCGCTCGCCAGTTCACAAGGATACCCGGTGCCCCAACTTTGACATCAAGGGTCTGTTCTACCGCAAGAAGCCCAAAGAGGGAGTCCACATCGAGGTGAGGCCCTACCACTTTGGTATCTTGACTTTGAGTCTGATTTTATTTTATTTTTTTCTAGAACATGAAGTTTTTTGGTCCACAGCTTACGCTCCAGACAAGCAAAATTCCACTGATTAGATGTAGTAAGACTGTAGTTAAAATTGCTGATCATGATTGGACTCATCTAGCAGTAGTATTTAAAACAACACTGACACTGAAGTCCACACCAGTTTCATATCAGAGATTTGGCGCAATGACGTCAGTCAGTAAAAGTGGAGTCCAATGTGTTTTAAACACTATGTTCAGAAGCACCTTTTCAATTCTCCTTGACCAGATGACTGACACAGCAAAGTCTGATAGATTTCTATATCTTTACTCATTGCTTCTGGTCACTGTTTTTTTTTCAAGCTGCATTTCCTCCCAAGCTTATTCTTTCTTCTTTTCTTTCATTTCCTTTCTTTTCACTTCCTGGATCTCTTGCTCTCGCTCTCTGGGCTTGGCGTCAGATCTACAACAAGAACATGATCGTGGACACGTTCCTGGGTCAGGTGGTGATGTTCAGCGACCCCAACGAGCGTCAGGAGCAGCACACGCTGCACCTCCGCGACAAGGGCAGTCGCCAGGACAGCGACCTGCCCGGCACGCTCACTGTGCGCCTCATCACCTCCACCACGCTCACCAACATCTGACCGACCCTTTTTTATGCTCTTTCCCTCGTTTCTCCTGCAAGTTTTTTTTGCTATCCCATGTTGCTGTTGTCCTCTCCCTGTTTCTGGCATGTTTTTCCTTCCGTAGTTCTCTTATTTTTCTTTCTGATGTTTCTCACAGTTTTTTTTCCTTCCCCCATTTCTCACAATTCCCCCGCCCCAAGTCTCCTGTCTTTCTTCTAGGGATGTCACGATATCACAACATGAACCTCACGATACAATACTTATCACAATATTGTAGGGAGGTTGGCGATATATAAAAAGCTCATCATATTGTTGAAAAAAAAAAAGAAGCTTACATTAAAAAAAAAAAAAAAAAACACTATTTTCTGTGTTTGTACATAATAACAGAATTCACGAAGAAATAGGCTTGGCCAGTCATGAGCTCCTATTGTACCATTAGAGTGGGTCTTAAATATAGGTACATCAAATTAAACTGCACCAATAAACTATTCACCAGATCGAGCTGTAATTGGCAAAATTGAAAACTAACTTGGGCTTTTCAACAGATTTGCTGCTATTAGTATTGTGACATGACGGCGACGATATATTGTGGCAATTTTGATATTGCCGATATTGTGACATCCCTACTTTCTTCTGTCTCTTGTTTCTCTCGCCAGTTGTTTCCGTCCCCGCATTTCTCAGAAATTTCTTATTAACCTCGTTTTTTTTCATCAATTTTTCCTTTCCTCATTTCTTTGCCCTTCTTTCCTCCCTTATTCTCGCCATTTTTCCGTACCTCCATTTCTATCACCAAGTATTTCTCTTTCCTGTTACTCTCACCAGTTGTTTTCTCTTCTCCATTTCTTTCGACATTTTTTCTTTCCCTTTTTCTCTCCAATTTCCTCAACCTTTAAACTGACATTTCAATGGCCTTTCATTACTTAAATATGTTTCTTCAGTATCGCCGCTTGTGTTGCATCGTAGGTTTTGCAGCTGAAAAAAAAGGCCTACATGGAGAGCTTTATCTCCCCTTTCTGTTATTTTGCTTTTTCATTATTATCGTGTGAAGTTCAACCCACATGAGATGTACATGTGATACATATGCAGACATTTCTGCACTCCCATGCATGTGCCAATGTTTCCAAGGGCTATGCATTGCCTTAAGGCTGCGTCTGTCTGTCTTTCACGTGGATGGGGGCAAGGGTGTGTTGGGTTGGTTTCTCGCCATCTGTCAGTTGTCTATCTTGGTGTTCATGTGGCCATTTTGGTCTGTTTAGGTCAGGGTTTCCCAAACCTTGGCGCAGAACCCCCAAGCTGCCCCAAAAATATGAGCAAACCCCCATTGAGCGCGTAACTGCGCTGAATTTACACTGTTGAGACTATGTGAAACTTTTTCAGCCTCGCACCCCTTAGGAAAGGTCCTTGTGCATCACTTTGCGAACTTTGGACTCCATGACTGGGTTTGGCCCACCTCCCCTCAGTTTGGGAAACCCCGGTTTCTATCAAGGAAGCATCTTACGTTCTCCTCTGCCCGTATATGCTGACAATGCATTTTGTATCCATGGCTCCTGTCCAGTCCAGTCTTTGGCGAGCATGCTCTGTCCTCCCCCCATTTGGACGCAAGCCAACAGCTGCAATTGTGAAACCTCGCTTTTCCCCTGTCTTCCTTCACTTTCAAACCGAGACGCTTCTCCGCCGAACGCTATGGACGACCTTTGAACCGCATGGCCTGGAAGAACTTTTTTTTTCACCTGCGCTGCACATCTCTACGGTCGTAGCTTAGCGGCCGGCGTATATCCTCGGAGTTGTTTGCCCCCCCCCCCCCCGCCTCTAAACAAGTGCTTTATGGGACCAAAGAGCAGCCAGTCAGCCCCCGCTCCTTTGTAACCCTTTCCAACTGACACCCGGGCCCAAGCCTAGCGACGAACCGCCAACCCCTGTGCCACATCATCTTAACGGCAACACCACTGCCTGACACTGTCTATGTGGGGTGTGCGTGTGCGTGTGTGTGTGTGCGTGTGGGTGTGGGTGTGCTACTTAAGCTTGTGTATTTGGGTGAATGTATACCTGTTTATGTGAGGACAGGTGTGAAACAGGCAGAGTACCCTTTATTGGGAGTTCACACCTTGCACTTTTGTTGTTTTTTGCTGGGGGTAACCATAAAGAATCAACACAGAAGGAGAAAACCTGCCAAAAAAACAGTGCCATGATGGTTTCAGTCCTGGTTTGCCTCCTTCATAAAATGCAACTTTGGAGTCCTTTTCATGAATTTTGCATTGGACAGTCACTGATACGTTTTATTCTGATGGGTTACACTTCTTTCTAAGGGATGGGCACTAAATTTAGGAATCAAGTAATCAATTGTGAATTATTTCAAGGGGACCGGAGGATCCGTAGGCCCTTTCACATTCACTGCATTTCTGTAGTTTATAGTCCTACAGAGAAAAGTTTGACACACTTTCATAACTGGCCATTTGAAACTGTATATGATCTCTTTCTGGCAAACGACCTGATTTTTTTTGGGCGGATTCAGAGGTAGTATTAGAGCTGTAACATAGGCGGGATGATGTCTGTAGACCCCAATGCTTGGTCTTAGCTGTCTTTTCTGTACATACAGTCGCTGATGTGGAATCAGTCAACACAGCAATTTTCCAGCTTCAGAGGTAGAATCAGAGCTGTCTAGAAGTTGTTCTTCTGTTTACGGTAAGCCCTGAAGCTGCAGTTTTGCGAAATTTGTTTGAAAGAGGCCTCTCTTGAATGTTCGAAGTCCTGTTGTGAGTCCTCAAGATAATCAACAATCAATGCCACACAATGGACAAACTTCTTAAGAACCAATGAATCAATGAATTGCTTTGCCCATCCCCAATTCTCTACAAATGCAAAATTAAGATGTTTCTTTTACGTTGAATGTAAGACAAACATTTCCATTTCACACTTTACAATTATTTTTTTTTCTCTTTTTTTTTTTTTTACCCGCCCGCCATTACTTGAACTGTTACACACTTACGCGGCATTTATTGTCTGTAAGTGCGCTCGCACACTCTTGCTGTACAGCATCTTTACAAATGCATGACTCGTTTTTCCACTATGTCCACAGCCTTGTAATGTACCGTCTAAACTGTATGATGCTTTTAATTTTTTTCTCTACGAGATAATGCTACGGCGACACCGTCACGTGATCATATCAGCGGGCTGGATCGATGCCGTGTGCGTAGTGATGCTTTCGTGACGCCCTTTAGGTGCTAAATCATTGCCGTTGTGTTAAAATATGGATGGAAAATGAGGGTTCCGGTGGCCAACATTCTGAGGCTGAAGTGTCCTTGAGTAGTGTGCGGGGAATATTGGTGCCAAAAAGTGGTTATATGACAGTTGGCTTAGTTTTAGCCAAATAATTGCCATACTACGAATAATATTTAAAATTATGAGCTGGATTTATTTAGTGGTTTACATTACAGTATGGCAGAGGCAGACTCCAAACAGTTATTACAGACTGGGATGTTCTGCAAATATGGCAGACTCAACTACAGATGGAGCGAGGCATCTATTTGGGTTGAGGTCTTTATTTTTGGAAAAATGTTAAAGATTGTTACTGTTGTATTATAACACATCAAACAGGAATTTTAGAGGAAGTGGGAGCCACACGACATTGTGGAGTGATCGCCTGTCAAACTGCTGGAATGCTTGTTTGTCTTTAATGTGCCATGTTCATTATTTGCTTTATAGACCACCTTCCTGAGGCCGATGCATGTGCATTTTTAAATGTTGTTGTTCCAGTATGGAATTCATCTATATTTTTATATTTATTTGTTTATATATTTATTGTGTATCCCTTTGTTGATTTGTACGGCTGCAATATGCCAATTTCACAGCTAATACAAAGCGTTGGTGTACACGAAGAAACATTAGTACCACACTGGCAAGAAGAAAAGTCCTAATCTTATGATTGTCATTTTTATTATAACCCACCATTTATTACAATAGTTGCATAATAGTTAAACTGATACTCAAATATTACAACTTTATTTTTGTAAGTTACAATTTAGTTATTGTAAAATCATGTTTTTAATCGTTGAATTGTGACTTTATTCTTCTAACAGTAAAATACTTAAATTAGGATTTTTTTTAATCATAGAATCACATCTTTATCGTCCCAATATATTCCTTTTTCTTGTAAAATTACAATGTACTTTTGTCAATATTACTTAAGGCTCAATTACTCCATAAAATTAAATTTTCATAAAATTATGACTCAATCATTGAATTACAACTTTATTTACGATACTTTTTTCCATGCAATATTATGTCTCAATTCTCATGAAGTTGCGTTTTCCCTTTCGTATTTTCTCATAATATCATGACTTTTCTTCTCCAATACTTGTTCTCATAACTTAACAGCTTTTGTTCTTGTACTCTCGTAGATGTGTATGATATTTGGGCACGGGGAGAAAAGTAAGCCTATTCATCCTGATCCGAAAAAACTGAAAATGTGAATTCTGTTTTTAATTTTGGAAAGCTCTTTACGGCGATTTATTTATTTATTTATTTTTTTATTTCCATCGGTCGCCCGCATTGTGCGTGGCCAGGATTTCACTGTCATGTCAAAAAACTTCGGAACTTTAACGTACATATGAATCTTGATGACGAGTCGCTGCCGTGACTTTTTATACGAGAATGCCACTGCATGTAGCAAAAACGGCTTTGAATCCATTGCAAAATATCTATATTTATATTTTGGAGCTGTTGGAGGGAAAAAAAGCTACATGGCAGTGCGTTATTGCTAATTTGATGAGCACTGGAGGCTCGTGTCGCACTCTCGCATGCATACGGACGATATCCTGTTTTTGTAATTTGTTTTTCTATTCAATAATTGGTCGTGTGTGTATAAACGTAGCAGCGATTATCCATGTTTTGATGGACACAACGCAGGCTAGCGCTGATCCTCTTTTGCACTACCTCTGCTGGTCATTCAGAGGAATTGCGGACACTGCTAGCAAGAGTGATTTTTTGTGGCTTTTACCCCATCCTGTTGTTACGTCTTGTAAACAATGGCCAAGTTGCATCCCGATGCATGGCAACCACACAAAACTGACTTGAAATGTTGTAGTTTTACAAGAAACATAATATTACAGGAAAATATTTGAAATATTACACGAATACTGTAGAATTACAATTATAATTTTCCATAAAATTTGGGAGACAAAAATAGAGAATTAAGTTGTAATATAAAGAGAAAATTATGAGAGTAGTCATATTTTTAATAGAAAAAAAACATCGTATTAGTGTTGTAGTTGGACATTTTAATTTTGTGACTGTTCTTAAAAATAAAATTCATAAATAAAATGTACAACTTTTTTTTTCTCATAAGGTGACAATTTTATTCATATAAAAACAATTTAATTCTCTTGAAATTAATTCTCTTTACTCTTAAAATAATGACCACTATCATAAAATTTCAACTTTATTCTCATTCAACAAAAACTTTATTCTCTTGAGTTACAACTTTTTTTTGTAAAATTACGACATAATTCTCCCGTAATGTTGACTTCATTATCGTACGCTGACTTCATAAGAGGACATGCATTGCTAGCTTGCTAGAGTGCTGAAAGTGAGACTTTTGCTGCTCTGTCCCTCCTTGTGGTTACGTCTTGAAAACAATGGCCACGTTGCATCCTGCTGCATGAAAACCACACACACAAAAATGGGTTTGACGTTCTACATTGCTGATGACGTCATTGCGTTGACCTTTCCCGCCGCGACCGATGTGGAATATTGTGACGGGAATGAGCTTGTGATTGTTCTTGTACTTTTCTGCTTGGAGACTGGAAAACCTTACTGCATGATGACACTTCTAGAAAACCTTTTATCAGTATTTTATAGCCTTGTTGATTTTATATATCTATATACGGTAAATATATAAATATATATTCAGTATATCTCTATGACTATACCCACTTTACCTTGCGTTAATGCCGGTATGATTAGCTATCTAGCTTTCAGAGAGGTTTACTTGTCCGATGTATACTATGTGCTTATTTGTGTCTTCTGTGTTCATTTACTCAATTATTTATTGTTTTGCTTTTGAAGCGATGCCCGTGCTTTGATTTCTTGGTTACACTGTGCTTATTCTATAGCTATGATTTGCAGGGGAAAAAAAAGTAAATCACGTTTTTTTTTTGTTTGTTTTTTTTTTGGGTTGTTGTTTTTTTGCATTTGTATTTAATGTCAACTTGTGGCATGACTTTGAAATAAAACAGAAAATCATAATCTTTTGTCGTTTTTATTTTATATATTTGTTTTACCAGAATTAAGACAAAGAAAAATGCTAATAATACTACATTTTTTAGGTTGCTCTGGCTAATTTATTTTTTTTAGAAGAAAAGGTTTTGTGATGTTCACCTCTCAGATATTTAGTTAGTTAGTTAGATAGTTATGACTTTATCTCTTAAGTTACTACTTGATTCTCTAAAATTGTACTTTTTCCCAAATTTGTTCCTCATAAAATTACCATTTTAACGTTGTGAAATTACATTTTTGTAAAAAAATATATATATTTTTAGTCTCAAGTTCTAATTTCCTTTTCTTTTGTAAATTTTTACTTTATTCTCTAAAATTTCACTTTTTTCATGAAATTCCGACATTCTCAGAACAACTATTTTCTCGTGTTATTATAGCTGTATTTTTGGGTAAAGTTCTGACTATTGTCGTCACTTTGCAATTACAATTTTACAATTCTCATAAAATGAAGTATTTTTATTCCTCTTTTTTTCGAGTACCTTTATTCTGGTTACATTTTTTTCTTCTGGCTTTACCATAAAATGAGTACTTTTTTCATTTATCACAGTTTGTTTATTTCTTTGATGCATGTCTTTGAAATAAGACTGATGACACTGAGTATATATATACTCATATATATATATATATATATATATATATATATATATATATATACAATATATAAAACTAAAGATGATGACAGTAACTGAATACAGTTACTTTGTAACATGGTTTCATGATTGTGTACATGCTAGAAACATGGTATTGATGCTTTATGATCCTAGACATTATAACTTTCTTGCCAGCATCTGGTGTCAGCTAGATGCATTTACAAACCATTTTTGGGTTACAGTACTCTTAATTAATTGAGTACAATTTGTAGCTACTTTGTACTCAAGACATTCAGTTATCTGTATACCAACCTTAAAACGTTTTCCAGAGTATTTCTTAGTCTGGTTAACAATGTTGTACCCGAGTCACCACCTCCTCCTGTTCCACCTCGTCCTATAGGCTCCACCCCTCACCCTCCTAATCAGGATCAGCAGCCATGAATGAGATTCAGCGAGAGTCTGCAGGACTCCTTCACTGACCCGTACCACAAAACCCCTCAAATAACCCCTTGTCGGACTCACCGCAGATCTCCAAAGAGGATTTAACACAAGGTCCTGAAAAGGCAGAAACCATCTAGCTGCCTCCACCATCTTCTCAGCTGGGACTGTCTTGTGGATAAACCAGAGACCACCAGTAGAGAGAACAAGAGGGGTCATCATATTGAGAGGTTAGTGAGGGGATTTGATGATGGTGGTTTGGTGGGTGATGACTGAAAGCTTTTGCTCACCACTAGGCCACATAGACTACCAGTTCTCGCATGCCTTGGTGGCCCCAGCTTTAGGCCAAAGCCTCTTATGCTGGCACTGTGCTCATTGGCCAGATTTTAAAGCAGACTTCAGTAAACTGCATGTATGCCTCCAGGAGAACTTCCAAGAACTGTCTTTGTAATACACAAAATGTTTTACAGTTCGAAAATGAATATTTAGTCATCACCAATTGATACTGAACATTATCTATTCAGTATATGAGCAATCCAAACTGATGCTAACAACTGCAGGTTTCTAGTTTTAAAATGCAAAAGCGTTTGTTTACGTTCTTTACATGCACCCACTCACTCCGGCTCGCAAAGAAGCTGATCGATGATTGGTGGGCTCGTGTCACGTGGAATGCATTAGAATGCACGAGATTGGTCTGAGTGTTTGCTGCACACAATCTTTAACTATCAGAAACATTCAACCAAAAGTTGCACATTTCTTAATATTTATCATTTCAATTATATTTATTTATACATATATGTATATATAGATATATGTATACATATATGTATATATATATGTATGTATATATATATATATATATGTATGTATATATATGTATATATATGTATGTATATATGTATGTATATATATATGAATATATATGTGTATATATATATATGAATATATATGTGTATATATATATATGTATATATACATATATATGTATATATATATATATATATGTACATATATATATGTGTATATATATATGTATATATATATATACACTTACATATATACATACATACACATATATATACACACACATATATATATATGTATATATATATATGTATATATATGTATATATATATATATATGTATATATATGTATATATATATATGTATATATATATATATGTATATATATATGTATGTATATATATACATATGTATATACATATGTATATGTGTGTATGTGACCAGTTCATGGTGTAGTCTGCCTTTCACCCGCTGGGATAGGCTCCAGCACCCTGCGACTCTGACCAGGATAACCGATATTGAACATTTTTTTTTACTGCTTCTCAAATTACTCACTAAAAATCCTGTGAGCAATGATTCTGACAAGAAGTGTGAAGTTCACCATAGTCCACATATAAATAAATAAATAAACATATAATCATACACATAGTAAAAAAGTTTATCCACATCCATTAATGTTCACAGATTTATTGACTTTACTATTATATGTCATTACAGCTAAGTTAACTGGAACAAAGGTGCTCATGGACGACAATGGGAGGTCTTAAACTTGCTCTGCCAACAAAGAAAGCTGCTCGTCCTTCCTGCCATGTGAGTCGCAACTCTTCCGCATACTTGTTAGCATGTATTTGTATAGCATTAACACACACACACACACAGATTATCCGCTTGGGTGTTACCTTTTGAATATCTCTGATGAATAATAATTACTACTGTATGTTTCTAGCTTTGGAACGGCCTTACTAGCTAATAATAAAAACTATACAAATCCCAGTGGACATTTTAAGTCTCCGCTACATACTGCTAACCCATTAGGCAACGTTTGTGTGTACAACTCTTCTAACTTTGGCCCCAAAGAATTGGAAAAATCTGACAATGCTAACAGCTAGCATGCTAACAACCCTTTATGGTAGTCTCCATGGATTGATGCTAATGCACCTGCTACTGCTAATAGACAGTATGCTATGCTAATTTATGACATATCCCGTGATTCAAAGCAGTTTGAAAATATGTCGATAATTGTCAGATAGGTTAGCTTTTAACTTTCATGTCAAATATTACCATTTCTTTTTTTGTACTCGCAACTCAAATTGTTTAAAGTTTTGTGAACATAAAGTTGAAGATCATGTGCATGATGATGATAACAATAATAATAATAATAATAATAATAGTAATAATAATAATATCTCAGCTTTATATAGCGCATTTTCAAGGACCCAAGGACACTTAACAGTAATTCACAGGGCTAATTAAAACTTTGATTATGCTAGGAGTGCCATGTTAGTTGAGGAGTACTTAATCTTAATTTAATAGCTAAGAGGAAAATATTAATTGGGATTTGTACGACCATGTACATTCCAGCATCCTTGCTTTCCCTGTGTATTTTTCCAATAGTGTTGTCATTTTGGCCTTGAAAAAAGTCAGACACTGTACTTCAGAAACCTACGCATTTTATTGTTTTTCACTGTTATTTACCGAACACTTCACCCTTGCATTAATAATGACCAACTCTGAGCTAATAAACATTGCCCGTGTTGCATTTAGTTGTTTTCTATGTGGCTGAAATGGGGGAGCAAATGATTGAGCACTCATGCTAATGACTGTACAGTAAACTATGCTTGCTGCTTAAGTGGTAGGATTAGCCCCAGGAATCCAATAAGCCAGTTATGGCAGCCCCCACCGGGCCCCCCTATTAACTCCCCCCACATTTTCCTTTACTTCCCAGTCATGTTTGAAATGTCATGTTTCTAATATCGAAAATCATCAATTTTAATATATGTGCGCTTTGCAGGGTCCACTCATGTGACATCTGATGTCCTGGAGTCAAGCCAACACTGAGCGATGGTCATTCTGCAGCAGGTATGTCAGCAAGGAAAAATGGAACATTAAAATGTGGTCGTCAATGCTAGCATTAAAGGATGAAAATCATATTGTTTCAAGAAAAAATAACTATAGTGAGGCGATTGGAAGGGTTTCAAGGAAAATAGTACGTATTTTACACCATCTTGTTTCATCTATAGGCAATAACCCTAATTTTCGGAGGTGGTAATGCACCTAAACCAACCGAATAAACCTTGATTTGGACCATTATTCATCTAAAAGATGCACCATTTTTCTATTCACTTCTCCACGATAAACCTAAATGGAGTTAGCTCACTCTAGTTCTCTGTGGCTCACATGTGCCTTGCCATTGACTGGCAACCAATCCAGGTTGTACCCCACTTCATCAATTGAATGGAATTGTCATGTAAAGAAATACACTCAAAAATGCACACCTTATCTTTGATAGTGTATAATGAACCCAAACGGGCCGTAAACCCCGGTGTGTTTGACTTTGAAAAGGCTTCCATTACTTCCACGATTGACTGTGATCCTAATCTGGGAGTCAATTGAGTCCGACTGCAGCTGTCACCCATCGTTTTAGTCACAGTCACATACACCTCCCGCCCACCCTGAACCCCCAAACAAAGCCAAATTTGCTTAAACCACGATAAGGGCAAGCCAATTAAGCTATCAGCCAATGATAAGATAAAAATGTGATAAAGTCATTTGAAATTGTGCGCTGAAAGGGACACCGGAAAAAAGAGAAATGTTATTAAAAGGTCATTTCACCCGAGTCATGATATTGTGCTCTTAGAAGAATTAGAAATTTAAAAACACAAACAACAACAAAAACTTTGCAGCAGTTGTGCTACAAGCTGTTATTTGGCTTTTTTTTTTCTTTGACTTGCGAGAACAATTGTGAGGTATGATGCCAGTGAATCAACTCAAGGAGAGTTACTCATCGTGTATTTAAAATGACCTAAAAAGGTCATTTAGTGTAATGCTATCCCTATGGACAAATTTACAATTTTGAAAGTTTCCTGTAAATTTCCATAAATTCACATTGATTTTCATGTATTCCAATGAGGTTTTGAATGTTTCTGAAGTTGTATGTGACATTTACTGTGTAACCTGATTGCGTCTTGCCCCTTCCAGGGCGACTATGTGTGGCTGGACCTCAAAACAGGCCGGGAGTTTGACGTTCCTGTCGGGGCGGTGGTCAAACTGTGCGACTCGGGCGAGATCCAAGTACTGGATGATGAAGGCCGGGTGAGGTGCAGCACACAGTCCACTAAACATATATATACAGGGTAGTAACTCCTCTTTTGTGCCCCCCCCCCCCTTCCAGGAACATTGGATCTCCCCTCAGAACGCCACCCACATCAAGCCCATGCACCCCACCTCCATCCAGGGAGTGGAGGACATGATCCGACTGGGCGACCTCAACGAAGCCGGAATCCTGCGCAATCTCCTGATCCGCTACAACGAACGTGTCATCTATGTCCGTAACAACCCCACATGCAAACTATATTTTAGTTAATATACATAGAAAAACAACGCTATTTGAACTTCCTAGCTATTAGTCGCCCGAATACATTCACTACAGCTGGTAGCTAAGATCTTTCTCAGGTTAAGCTGTTTACTTGTGTCCGCGATGCCCTGCAGTTAGTGTACTTGTTACTATAAATAATTTACATTAGGTAAGCTTGCACTATCTAATGAAAATGTCAGCAGATATTATTTAAATAGCCCGTTGTTATTACAAAGGCAATTAAAGGCACGATATGCAAGTGCTAAACAAGGAAAAGTAGAAAATGTAAAAATATGCAGGTGCTCTGTTGTTCTTAACTAATGATGTCATTGAGTATTTTCAAGTAGAAAAGTTATTTGTGTAATGTGTCTCTTGGTGGTTGTGTTCTTTCCTCATGTAGACAAATTGTGGTGGAAGGGTGAGTATGACTGGCCACACCGCGTACGCTAACGCGCCTTTTTGCCAGCTTCGCCTCCCCCTGCTAACGCCTCGATTATCTCAAGCGGATGCGGAGAATTTTGATTTCCCTGTAGTTGAATCACATAGAAAGCACATTAAATCGACAGCTTGATTTGATTAAATGATTTGTGATCACCGCTAATGCCGCTTTAAAGAATTTTAGGTTATAGACATGACTAGCTGCTGGAATTGATTCACGTAATGGCGCCATGACTTACTAGTTTTGAAGCAGTACAATGTTGCCTTGAAATACAAGTACAAGATTTTTCTGGATGACATGCATCTGGAGATCTGCCCGGCAAAGGACATTTTGCTGCCCACTAAAATGTTTTTGTCATCTTGGGATGCAGTAGATGAATCCCCACCCCCACCCCCCGGCCCAGGTGGATCCCCGGGGCCGCCGCCCCAGTGCACCCCCCCTTTACACACCACTGAAAACAATGAAAAATGCGGTGCAATTATATCTTTTATAGACAGTGTACCACTAGGTGGATGTTTGTTGCTATATGGAGATTACTATAATTTATTAACCATACAATAGTCTCCATTCATGTACTTCTTTGGCTTTTTGGTTTGTTGTCATTCACACACAGTTGACATACTTCTCCCCTGAAATGAAAAAAAAAATCTGTCTTGATTGATATGTGTTTCTCTTGGCAGACGTACACTGGTTCCATCCTGGTGGCCGTCAATCCCTACCAGCTTCTGCCCATCTACACGCCCGACCAGATCCGCTTATACACCAACAAGAAGATCGGCGAGATGCCGCCGCACATCTTCGCCATCGCCGACAACTGCTACTTCAACATGCAGCGTAACAACAAGGACCAGTGTTGCATCATCAGGTGCGTTTCTCCATTCACGCCACACTTCCACTGCAGATTTCAGCCTCAATGTTGTTACCATTTCAATCTAATTCTTAGGAAATGAAGTCATGAAAACTAAGTTAAAATGTGGACAAAATTCTGTAGTGTGGCTATAGCCTGATATTTTCTCACGGTGGCAGTGGTGAGTCTGGGGCCGGGAAGACCGAGAGCACCAAGCTGATTCTTCAGTTCTTGGCGGCCATCAGCGGTCAGCACTCCTGGATTGAGCAGCAGGTCCTGGAGGCCACGCCTATCCTTGAAGGTAAACCCGGCTCATTTTTAAAGCCACGGAAATATAGTAAAGGAGACATTAGTTTGTGGTTTCACTAGCCCTGTTTTGAGGGGCGGTCCAGTGTCATTCAAGTGAGCCACTTCTCACTTCACATCTGCAGAGCAAATGGGGCTAGGGGGTCAGACGAGGCTAGCTGCTACTACTAACCCAGAGTGTGATGAACAACAGTGAGCTCCTATGAAGACAGTAAAACCACAAATTGTATGTTCACATGGGGGCAGCACTTCATCACCAAAATTATTTTTAAAAAGCTTTTTATCGATTGGCATTCAGCTGCAGACAGTCTTCGTTACAGTAGGTCCAGAAGTTTATGGTTGTGAATGACCTAAGCAGGCCTGTGCTTCATTCGTCACATTGTTTGGGCAGTGTATTACCAGAAAAAAATTTGAATACACGACTATCCTTAGCTCGAGATGAGGGTGAAACTTTAAAACAATACACCAAATACACACCATCTCGAAGTAATTCACTGTTCAAGTGTCCTGTATTCTAATTGCGAATTTGATTCTGGACAGGCAATATTGCATGATAAAGACGTTAATGGAGTTGTCCATCGTTTCAGCCTTCGGTAATGCCAAGACCATCCGGAACGACAACTCCAGCCGCTTTGGGAAGTATATTGACATCCACTTCAACAAGCGAGGGGCCATCGAAGGAGCCAAGATAGAACAGTACCTGCTGGAGAAGTCCCGTGTGTGTCGGCAGGTAATAAAAAACACATTCTCAATGATTACTGTAATTTCTCTGACATTTACTGTTCGTTATTCACAAATTTATGTTTATTATTTGCAGTTTTATTTTACAAGTTATCCATTATTCACAATAAAAACCTCACCGACTTGCAATTTTTTGTGCTCTTTCTGAAATGTCCTAAGATGCTGAAAATTGGTGTCAAAGCTCTGTCTAGATAGGAAAGTAGTACAGTTAGTCCTAGGAAGTATGTTGAAGTGATACATCTGACTGAGGGACAAGCTTTGTATTGTCTGGTAGGAGCTAACTTTAGCCTGGGTTGTCACAGTGAGTCTTCACAACTTGTGCATGTACGCATGCACTCAGGGTGCACTTTATCGAAAAGTAAGCCATTTGTTTTCAAGGGTAACGTTGTAAGATGAATTTTAAATGATGTTGAAGTTTTTTGTTTTGGTATCATAGTTTCGGGTATTAACATAGGCAATTACAGTGGTACCTTGACTTAGGAGATCAATTCGATCTGTGACGGAGCTCAGTTTACTCGCATCTCAAATTGTGAATGAGACACAGGATGCTGGGTGGATGTTCTAGCAGCAAAGTAGCTGAAACTCACTCGTACCACAATTTTAGCTTGCAACACAAAGCCCTGTTCAACTGGGAGAGTGTCAATAACTATCACTTTTTCACTCTTTTCAAAAGTTTATTGTACACTGAAAGAATCGGCTCATGAGTGTTTTTCTTTTTTTGGGGGGCATCTCCAGGCACCAGATGAGAGAAACTACCATATTTTCTACTGCATGTTGAAGGGCATGCTCCCAGAGATGAAAGCCAAACTGGGCTTGGGTCTGGCCACGGACTACTGCTACCTCACCATTGTGGGTCTTCATGACAATCCTCAATCAACAGTTCTGTACATGTGTGAAAAATCATTCAACCTCACAGGGTCATTGCACCGAGTGCGACGGTCGTGACGACCTGACCGACTACTCCAGCATCTTGGCAGCAATGAAAGTGCTCATGTTCACCGAGACGGAGACCTGGGAGATCTCCAAGCTGCTGGCCGCCATCTTGCACATGGGCAACCTGAGATTTGAGGGCAAGTCACAAAGCTTCTAAGCTGTTGTTTTCGTCAATGTGAATCTCCATTGGGGTCATAAGAAAAGTGAGACCATGTAAATGCTCTAAGGAGTTGAGAGCCAGTAAAGACTAAGATATTGAGGAGATGACATCACCTCAAGACCAAGACTTGGATGAAATGTGGCGACGTCAAGACTTTGAGGAGTTGAGCAGATCAAGATCAAGTCCTTGCCAAGATCTAGACTTTGAGCCATTGAGACAAAGTAGAGAGTAATACTATGAGGAGTTAAGTTAAAGACAAGACTTTGAGCCTCAGAGATCAAGTCAAAAGCAAGACTTCGAGTTAAGATAAATGAAGAATTCCTAGCTAGTCAAGACCCAGATTTTGAGTTAATATCAAGTCCAAGTGAAAACAAAGACTTGGAGGAACTGAGACAAAGTCGAGACCAAGTCTTGGAGAACTTGAGTCCAAGTCAAGACAAGACTTTGAAGATTTGAGACCAATTCACAACTGAGGCTTTCAGGACTTGAGACCAAATAAAACCTTTGAGGAGTTGAGTCCAACTCATGACAGAGACTTTGGGAGGCTGAGACCAAGTTAGGACTTTTTAAGGAGTCCATCAAGTCATAGCTGAGACTTTCAGGGATTGAGACAAGTGAAGACCAAGACTTGGAGGAGTTTTTGAGTCACATTTAAGAGTATGTTTGTTCTCCTGTTTCCATCAGCTCGTACATATGACAACTTGGACGCCTGTGTTGTAGTCAGATCGCCTGACCTGGTCACAGCTGCTTCCCTCATGGAGGTGCGTAATTTACCAGCATAAACAGATGTAAAGCTCTATTGTTGATGCAGTTTTGATTTTTCGCTTCCTGGCGTTAGGTGGAGCCCAAGGATGTCATGGTGTGTTTGACCACTCGAACCTTGATCACACGCGGCGAAAGTGTGGCTACACCTCTCAGTGTGGATCAAGGCCTGGATGTTCGGGACGCCTTTGTAAAGGTTTGACACTTTAACGACTATAAAACGCCACAAGGTGGCGGAAGAACTCACACTCTGGACTTAAGTAAAAGTACAGATACTAGTGTAAATAAGGACTCGCTTAATGTCATTTTTACATGTTGCCGTCATCCTCGCTGGTTGGAAAAAGTAACAGGTCTATTTTGACAAAGGAGTAAAAAGCACAATGGAGTAAAAGTGAAAAGTCATCAGAAATATAAATACATTTAAAGAACAAATAGCTGAAAAATCTACTTAACTATATACTGTACTTCATTACTTTCCATCAATGAAAACACCACAGAACTGTCTGGATGGTCTGAATTCTGCTGAGTGTGCTTTTTTTTTCTTTTTTGGGCCTATAGGGTATTTACGGTAGATTGTTTGTGTGGATTGTGGACAAAATCAACGCCGCCATATACAGACCGCCATCCTGCGATGACAATAACATCATACGTCGGTCCATTGGTCTGCTGGACATCTTTGGATTTGAGAACTTTATCGTTAACAGGTTGGTTTGACTGGTGGAGGTGTTTTTCGTCACATACATCACACTTTGAGGTGTTATGTCCAAGTTAAGACTGAGACTTTGAGGAGATTAAGGCTAGGTTCACATCTTAATTCTCAATACGGATGTTTTTTAAAAATCCAATTTTTTTGTGCAAGCGTTCATATAACATTTTAAATGCGACCTCGGTCTTGAACACATGCGTCACGAAAGTGACCCGCGTGTCCAAAAGAAGAGACGACGTTGTGGTCCAACATGTCAGGGCATTTATACAGTCAAGCGATTAGGTAGGAGGTAGAAATAAATGCAGTATTCACGAGGCGACGCTTTTCTATCTCATTTCATGGAGACATGACTAACGATGACGTCACGTCATAACCGTGCATAAAAAAATGAATCGATCTGAGCCGTGGCTGAATTACTTCGATTGCCACAAATGTCCACTTTATGCTTCATGTTTCAAGTGGGATTAAATTAAAGTAAAATAGAAAGTGAATAGTGTTACTCAAAACAACTTTGCAGATTCGATCCCCCTGCTGCCAGCACTGTAACTCCGCATTTTGGGCTGGATGACGTCAATGCCGGATATATGCGACCTGGTCGTTCAGACCGCAAATGCATTGGAATGGATCGGATACGTATCCGATCTAGGACCACATACAAAAACGACCCAGGTCGCATTTGAAAAAATCGGAATTGTGCCGTTCGGACAGTCATAAAAAAATCAGATACTGGTTGCATATGGGCAAAAAAAATACGATCTGGGTCGCATTTGCCTGCGGTGTGAACCTAGCCTGAGACTCTGGAGCGTGGAAGCAAAATACAACCAAGACCAAAGCAGATGAAGATCGGGTTAAGGGTTGCATGACTTTGAGGGGTTGAAGTTCGGTTCTCTGCTCACATTTTTAAACACAGTTTCGAGCAGCTGTGCATCAACTTCGCCAACGAGAACTTGCAGCAGTTCTTTGTGCGCCACGTCTTCAAGCTGGAGCAAGAAGAGTACAACCTGGAGGACATCAGCTGGCAGCACATCGAGTTCACCGACAACCAGGACGCACTGGATATGATCGCCAACAAACCCATGAATATCATCTCCCTCATTGACGAGGAGAGCAAGTTCCCCAAGGTGCAATGCCAGGCAGGAAAAAAACATTTCCTCTGATATAAAGCAGATTTTATTGAAGAGTCTTTGTCCTCTGCCAGGGAACTGATGCCACAATGTTGTACAAGCTCAACTCACAGCACAAACTGAACTCCAACTACATCCCCCCAAAGAACAGCTACGAGAGCCAGTTTGGTATCCAACACTTTGCCGGTGTGGTACATTACGAGACCAGAGGTCAGTTCAGTCTTGTCTAAGTCACTCTTTTGTTACATATGTCTTCCATTTTGAAAAACATGTGGAAATGTTTGGGTTGGACAAATAATGAAACACAAGTGCCCACGTAGTCCTTTAGAACCGTCCTGTTCTTCTGTGGCTCAGATAATGTAATTGGACAACATTGAAGCGATTTGTTTTTGTTTGCCTTGAAGGATTTCTGGAGAAAAACCGTGACAGCCTCCACACGGATATCATCCAGCTGGTCCACTCATCCAAGAACAAGTTCATCAAGCAGATCTTCCAGGCGGACGTGGCCATGGTGAGAATAAAAAGCCTGTCACCAGCGAGAGTTTTTCCCAGTTTTGAGTTTTACACTGTCGCAGGGGTCCTCAGGTAAGAGTCAAAGAGCTCCCAAAAGTTGTGCAGGTGAAACCAAGACTTCTGTAAAGCCCCCACAAGTTGTTTATCTTAAAGTAAGACAACCATAAATTCATGAAAGCAGTGGAGTATAAAGAAAACTTCACAAAAATTTCCCAAACACCGCTCAGATTCAAATCAGACTTTTATCAATACTCCAAAATATGCCAAGGTTAATAAGGAAACCATGAGTCCTATAAAAAGAGTGCAAGTAGAAATGAGACCACCATAAAATTCTAGAGAAATCCCATAATACCTGCATGTTAATATAAGACTACCATAAATCCCCCAAAGGATGTGCAGGTTAAACATAAAATTACCTTACGTGTGCCACAAGTTGCCCCTGTAAAACCAAAACAGCCAGAAATCCCTGAAGGAAGACCACGGTAAGTCACCCCAAAATTGGGCAGATAAAAAATAAAATGACGGTAAATCAAATTTTCTACATACTAAGTTTACATTTTTGGTCAAAAATAATAAAGAATATTGTGATTCTGCATTGAAAGACATCTGGGTCGACCTCCACATCGAGGATCCCTGCTGTATTATCTCTAGTGACTTTGCTTCCCTCCAGCTTTTATCTTTTTTGTTACTAATGCCACCGATCCCTTCCTCCATCAATCTGCTGTCTCTTCACTCTTTGCCATCAGTTTCTGTGTGGCTATCAGCAGCCCAGCACGCCTGCTCCCAAGGTAACCTCAGCTCTCTAGTGCCTATTTGCTCCCCCTTTAATAAAGACCAATGATCTGTACTGAAGTCACCCACAGAGTAGCGCCCCTTTCTTTGTTTCACAGGCACGTGCCAGACGTTGGTGTTGATTTTAGTTCCATGGAATGTCCCAAAGAATGGTGCAAACTCTCTGACAGACCATTGTTAGATCCTAACTAGACATTTTCATTCTCTATGAAGTGAGCTGTCAGAGATTTTGTTGAACAGTATTTCCTGTGTTGTCAGTTGTAGCGTTTTTCTACAGTCAGTGTGTGTTCTTACACTGCGTGACAAGCACACAAACCAATGTGTGGAATAACTGGAATCCTGCTCAATTTTGTGATACATGTGTTCCTATCCAGGGTGTGGAGACTAGGAAACGCTCGCCAACGCTGAGCAGCCAGTTCAAGCGTTCGCTGGAGATGCTGATGCGCACGCTCAGCGTATGTCAGCCCTTCTTCGTCCGCTGCATCAAACCCAACGAGCTCAAGAAACCAATGGTGAGTTGCGCAAGTGATCACTGTACAATATTGTACTTTGGAAAAAAAAAAAAAAGATGTAATTGGCTTTTGCTAGCAGTCACACTTCTGGGGACTTTATATATCCGCTGTATTTCTTACGTTTGTTTTTACCTATTGACGTTTGTTCTGGATTCGGCATCTCTTTCAGTTGTTCGACAGAGAGCTGTGCATCCGTCAGCTGCGCTACTCCGGCATGATGGAGACCATCCGGATCAGACGGGCCGGCTATCCCATCCGATATTCCTTTGCAGAGTTCGTGGATCGTTACCGAGTACTTGTACCCGGCGTGAAACCGGCCCACGTGCAGGTGAATAGTGGTAAACATAATGTGTACACAGCTTTTTGGGGGGATAAACCTGTTTTTTTTTTCCATCCAGGAGGACTTGCGAGGAACTTGCCAACAGATAGTCCTGGCCAGATTGGGAAGACATGGAGACTGGCAGATCGGTAAAACCAAGATTTTCCTCAAGGTATGAAACTGAAGGCCAGAATTTTATTGCATTAATTAGGTGGAACCGCTAAGACACTATGTTCTTTGTCACTATTGTACATATTGGTGATACAAGCATGCTTATTGGCGAACAAAACGGAAAAAAAAAACAATTCTGACACTTACATTTCTTCATGTTTCTGTTGAGTTGAGGGTTACTTTTGTTTCAATTTGAAAAATAAAAGCGACAACAAATAATAATTCTGAGTTATTGCAAGCTTTGCTTTTTTTTTTTTTTTTTTCTTTATCGTCTGACGCCCTTTTTCCCATCAGGATCACCACGACATGCAGCTGGAGATCGAGCGGGACAAGGGCATCACCGACAAGGTTATCCTCATCCAGAAGGCAGTGCGCGGACTCAAGCAGAGGTCAGAAATATTCCAGAAACGCATTCTCTTCTTATTCCACGTCATTCCATTTTTTTATTTATTTTTTTGGCCATTCCTGGCATTCTACCAGGACCAACTTCCTCCGCCTGAGGAGTGCAGTGACGGTCATCCAGAAGCTTTGGCGAGGTTATCGCTGCAGAAAGAGCTACAAAATTGTAAGTCGGATAAACGACGAATCAGCACTTTTTTGTGAACTCTCGGAACATGAGCCCAGGAGACAGTTAGATCTATTCGGATTCAAAACAAAAATCAGTAGATCCCTGGAACAGCGCACAATATTGTTGATTGGTGACCGTGTCAGAGACCACTGGAATGCTAATCGCTTAAGAGAAGAGTAGACTGTCCATCAATTTTAATCTATCATCTGGATCGTCCATCAGGGAATTTTGGCATTCAGAGGGTCCACCCAATCACTTTCCAGTCAGTGCTAATGACACTTGCTTCCCCATGCCTTCCAGATGCGCCGCGGCTTCCTGCGCCTGCAGGCCGTCTACCGGGCCAGAAAGTACTACTTGAGCTACCGCGCCACTCGGCGCTGCTTGGCCCTCATCCAGGCCCGCTGCAGGGGGTTCCTCGTCCGCCAGACTTTTTGGCGGCGTCTCCGCGCCGTGTTGACCATCCAGGCCTACACCAGGGGCATGATAGCGAGACGCCTTGGCCAGAGGCTCAGGGCGGAGGTAACAACACATCATTACGTTTACTACTGCTTTTTGTGTCACGTTAGCGTGCCGCAAAGACCCGCTTATTACTGCTGAAGGGACGTTATGTCCGAAAGCCTTACTGGACTGCCAGACGTATATTTGCTTGGTGCTCATTTCCAAAGTCACTTCAAATACTTACATTTATTTACTTCCTTACAATAAGAATAATTCTAAACATTTGATTGATTCGCATTGTGAGCCTTGTTTGCACCTTGACTATTATTTCTTACACTTCCACAACACGAGATCAAACATTTTGTACAGAAAAGCACTGGTGTCATAGCCACAAGCAAGAAGACCAAAGCACTCACTAAATGTTCTATAAGATAAATAATTTTCAGAATTTGGTAATTATCTGAAAAACAACAGAAGGATGTTTCTGTTTTCACGATAAAAAGTTCAACATTTCAGTTAGTTCAGCATTGTTTATTTGGGTGCCGTGCGTATCGGGGAAAAAAAAAAACTTTAAACATTTTTTATGTTGATTCTAAAAACAAAAAAGTGTAATTCCAATGAAAATGTCAATAGAAATAAGTCGATAAATCTGATTACGCAAAACATTCCAGTTTTAATCTGAAAAACAATTCATGCTAAAAAGGACAGGAATTATTTTCAGTTTTCCTCCCAAAAAAAACTAAAACAAAAAAACTAAGAAAAAAAACGTTGTTTTCTTCCAGATGAAAAGATCAACATTTCATCTATTTTTTTATTTTTTGCTTTTATTGTCGTTATTTTTCCCCTCCTGTTTATGCCTTTTGGGGAGGGGGGTTGCTGTGATGTATTAACCAGCGTTACACTTGATTTAATTCTTTGGCTTTTCTGCTCAGTGACAGCATTTCATTTTCTACTTTGTAGTTGAATCAGTATTTGTTTTGCAATGCATTTTCCCCCTGTGTTTCCTGTAAATCTTGTGTCACCACAGAACCTTATTTTATACCTTTTTTTTTTTTTTATTGTACAGCCAAATTTTGTGTATGAGCCACAAGTGTGTGTGTGTGTGTGTGTGTGTATTTTCCCAGTGGACAAATGCATTTTTGCTTCCTGTTGTGACATTAAAGCTTGAATAAATATTGTGTACTTTTTTAACCATGCTTTATATGTCAGTTTATTATTGGGTCGAACTTAAGTAGCTTTTAGGATAGCTGTCGCGACAGAGGCGGCGTCAGTTTCCCAGGTTCGAAGTGCCGAGTAAGTCACAGAGGGTGAGTTAAGTTTGGTGGGTTCCACGTATTGAGAAAAGTCTCAACCCTCACCGCACAGCTGCAGCATCGCCTGGAGGCCGAGCGCCAGCGTCTGGCTGAGGAGGAGCGGCTCCGCAACCAGATGACGGCGAGGCGCGCCAAGGCCGAGGCGGACCGGAAGCACCAAGAGCGCCTGGTCCAGCTGGCCCAGCAACAGGAGGAGCGTGAGCGTGAAGAGCGGGAGGAGGCGCGCAGGAAGAAGGAGCTGCTGGAGCAGATGGAGAGGGAGCGTGAACAGCCGGTGGACCACTCGGACATGGTGGACCGCATGTTTGGATTTCTGGGCAACCCCGGACCGCTGCCCAACCAGGACGGACAAGCCCCTGCTGGCTTTGAGGTATGGGTTTGGTAGATCGTTGGTTCTGGGACAAACTGAAATAGATAAAGGTGAAGATGGAATTAACTGTTTACTGTTACACGCAGATGTACCGATGGTAAATTACCTAATTGAAAACTTTTTGTGTCCTTCTGCTCAGGACTTAGTGAATGTGCCCCGTGGCGAAGAGTCCGAGGTTGAGGTGGTGAATGATGCATTGCCATTGCCCGAGGAGGAAGATGAGGATCTGTCCGAGTACAAGTTCTCAAAGTTCGCGGCCACGTATTTCCAAGGCGTCTCCACATACACGTACATCAGACGACCACTGAAGCAGCCGCTGCTCTTTCACGAGGACGAAGGAGACCAGCTGGTGAGATTAGAGTTGCATCCCAACCAAAAGCCACACATGCGAAATATAACTTACCTGATGTCCCTGCCCTGTTCTATCGTTAGGCCGCATTAGCCGTGTGGATCACCGTGCTGCGCTTCATGGGCGATCTGCCCGAGCCCAAATGCCAGCTTGTCCTCAACGACGGCAGCGAAAAGATCCCCGTCATGACCAAGATTTATGAAACCCTCGGCAAGAGGACCTACAAGAGAGAGCTGCAGGAGCTGCAGTTTGACGCAGAGGTGAGGGAGTGACGTAGTCCAAAATGTTGCAGTAGCTGCTGCTACATTTGTCATTTGTCATTTTATCTACAGAACAGCTCCATAGAAAGCCAGAAGAGGAACAGTGTCCGACATAAACTTGTGTCTCTCACCCTGAAGAGGAAGTCCAAGATCACTGAAGAGGTTTGGACAGTCGTCTGGATTTTGTCACCCACAAAGTGCAATGACAACTACAGGATTCATATAAACAAATTTAACATCCATGAATGAACAGTTGTTGATTCTTAAATACCGCAGGTGACCAGGCGGCTGACAGAGGGGGACTACAGCCTCCAGGGGAACAGCATGCTGGAGGACCGACCTACCTCCAACTTGGAGAAACTTCACTTTATTATCGGAAATGGCATCCTGAGGCCCGCCCTCAGGTGACCACTCTCCCCTCATGTACCTCTGCAAAATAGACTTGACATTTTAGTTCACTGAGATGCCATAAACAACTGTAAAGGTTCAGGTTTAATGTACTTCAATCTGGATTTGCTCCCCTCTAGAGATGAGATCTACTGTCAGATCTGCAAGCAGCTCTCTCAAAATCCGTCCAAAAGCAGTCATGCCCGTGGATGGATCCTTCTGTCTCTCTGTGTTGGCTGCTTCGCGCCCTCAGAGAAGTTTGTCAAGGTAAGATATGAGAACCCAAAAAACAATGGTCAGGCGAAACAGGGGCATTAAAACGCGTCAAAACACATTTAGTAATGAACTGCTTTGGTTTGTTCGTCATCACCATCAGTCTATAATCATTTAGTCAGATACCGGCCAACTCCTTATGGAGTAAGCTATTGCCATCCCGAAGAATTTGAATAGGCTGCAACAAACTTTCCCTTTGTCCGTTGTCAGTACTTGCGGACATTCTTGGTCAACGGCCCACCTGGTTATGCTCCTTATTGCGAGGAAAGACTGCGGAGGACGTTTGTCAACCGCACACGGACGCAGCCGCCGTCTTGGTTGGAGTTACAGGTAACTGAAGAAGTAGATGGAGCCTGCCAAGCCTAAAAAGCAAATAGAAGTTTGGTTGATGGTATGTTCAAATATCTGAATGTTTCTTCATCCTACAGGCTACAAAATCAAAGAAGCCCATCATGCTGCCAGTAACGTTTATGGATGGAACCACTAAGACTCTCCTGGCGGACTCGGCTACCACAGCCAGCGAGCTTTGCAATGCTCTGGCGGACAAGATCAACCTCGCAGATCGCTTCGGTTTCTCCTTGTACATCGCTCTCTTCGACAAGGTACATCGCTTACTTTTACAACTTGACACAAGCCAGTGACAAATACTGGAAATGAAAAGGCTCAGGGTGGGACAGTAAAGACAATGATGAAAGCTGAACATCAGCATTAAAAGAAGCTCATTAATCTGTCGTGTCAGGTGTCATCGTTGGGCAGCGGCAACGACCATGTCATGGACGCCGTCTCCCAGTGTGAGCAGTACGCCAAGGAGCAGGGCGCCCAGGAGCGCAATGCCCCATGGAGGCTGTTCTTCAGGAAAGAGATCTTCACTCCATGGCATGACCCTGCCAACGACTACGTTTCCACGAATCTCATTTATCAACAGATCGTGCGAGGGGTGAAGTTTGGAGAGTATCGCTGCGAGAGGGTGAGCGGCTATCTGCCTCATCCACAATGTCTGGCTCTTTCCTTCATCTAATTATCATCCATCTGAATTGATCTCACAGTATTCCTTCAAAGATCTGGATCCTTGTTTCAGTCTTGTCCCCTCAAGATCTTGTGTTTCCCTTTAAGGAGGAGGATCTAGCCGAGCTAGCCTCTCAGCAGTATTACGTGGATTACGGCATGGATATCCTGCACGATCGCCTCCTCAACCTCATCCCGTCCTACATCCCTGACAGAGAGATCACCTCCACCAAGACTACTGAAAAGTGGGCTCAGCTCATTGTCACTGCCCACAAGAAGGTAGCACTTGACAAACCTGATGTGTCTTTAGTTTTGATGTTGAATCATAAACACGAATGTCCGTCCAGGGACTGTACGGTAAGAGGAGGCCCAACACGCAGAAGGTGAAGGAGGATGTGGTGTCTTTTGCTCGACTTAAGTGGCCTTTACTGTTCTCACGCTTCTATGAGGCCTTCAAATTCTCTGGTCAGTTACACAAAAGTGCTCACAGATTGCATGACGACTCTCTATGCATAGAATATCTCTCTGTATTGTTTTGCTTCTTCGTTTGTTTGTTCACAGGGCCAAGCCTGCCCAAGAATGACGTTATTGTTGCAGTAAACTGGACCGGTGTTTACTTTGTCGACGAGCAGGAGCAGGTTCTTCTGGAGCTTTCTTTCCCTGAAATTATTGCTGTCTCCAGTAGCAGGTATCATGCAAGAACTCTCATGCTTATGGATGTTTTATAAGGTTTTTAATGTGTGAAACCTTGCAGAGGAGGAAAACTCCAAGGCCAGAGCTTTACGTTGGCTACCATCAAAGGAGATGAGTACACATTCACGTCCAATAATGCAGAGGACATCAGGGACCTAGTTGTGGCATTCTTGGAAGGTCTGAGGAAGCGGTCCAAGTTTGTGGTCGGTCTAATGGACTGTCCCAACCCTGGTGAGACTCTTGAAGTGCCCATAATGGAAGAGATTCTAGCTGACTGCCACGTGGGTCTTTAATCTCCTAGCAGGTGCAGAGTCCACATTCCTGAGTTTCTCCAAAGGGGATCTAATCATACTGGATGAACACGACGGGGAGCATGTGATGAACTCCGGCTGGGCTCACGGGATCAACGACAGGACCAAACAGCGAGGGGACTTCCCGGCCGACTGCGTCTACGTTCTGCCCACTGTCACCAGACCTCAATACGACATCGTTGTGAGTGAGGCCGGACGGGATGACACTGAAGTCTCATAGATGGCTTCCCTATTTCACGCCTGCCATGTTCAATCAAAGGCGCTGGTGACGATGACCCCGGATCAGCGGCGTGAATCTGTCACATTGTCACAGATGAGCCTTGCCAACAGTGAAGACAAAAGCAAAGCCTACACGTTGGAGGAGTTCTCCTACGATTACTTTAGGTTCCTGACTCTTTGCACGGAATTCATTTTCCAAGACACAGTTGTAAGAAATCATCCCTCTCCTCTCTGTTCGTCTCCAGGCCTCCTCCAAAGAGCACTCTGAGCAGGGTGATGATCACCAAGACTCGAGGGAAGGAACGTCTATGGAGCTGCAGCCGTGAGCCTCTCAAGCAGCCTCTCCTGAAGAAGGTTTTAGCCCACGAGGAGCTTTCCCAGGAGGCCTGCCAGGCGTTCATGGATATCCTTTCATGAAAGATTATACCAATAACACCAAAACGATCTTTGCGCTAGTGCTAGCCTAGAGCTGGAACCTTTTCTGTGTTAGTTCTATTGCCAGTTTACTCAAACCTGATTCAGTTTCATCTTTATTTGTTGATATGATCCTACTTGCTTACCAGTGATTGCCTGTCAAAAAAACCCATCTGCAGTCAGTTTAAGTAGCTCTCTTAGGTGTTTACAGCCTTGACTGTGGCCATACCTGTGATGAAGTACATGGGCGATTACCCGTCCAAACGAGCACGCTCGGTCAACGAACTCACCGATCAGATCTTTGAGGGAGCGCTGAAGGCAGAGCCACTCAAAGATGAGATCTTCTGTCAGATTGTCAAACAGCTCACCGACAATCACATCAAGTAAGTTCAACCAACCAATGGACGCTGGTGCTAAGAGCGCTCATATATGGGCTCAACAAAACGTTTGAGTGTCTTCTCAGGTACAACGAGGAGAAGGGATGGGAGCTGCTGTGGCTCTGCACGGGCTTGTTTCCTCCCAGCAACATACTGCTGCCTCACATTCAGAAGTTCCTCCAGGCCAAGAAGCACTACCCTCTGGCTCCAGATTGCATGCAACGGTTGCAGAAAGCCTTACGGTAAGGCAATCACTCACATATCTAGCCCTAGTTCTTCCGATCTTCTCTGCTCCAGGGGATTTTACTCGGCATGTAATTTGTGGTAGAAACGGGTCAAGAAAATACCCTCCTCACTTGGTGGAGGTGGAAGCCATCCAGCACAAAACCACCCAGATCTTCCACAAAGTTTATTTCCCAGATGACTCGGACGAGGTGCGTCCTAATATTAAAATAACGAACATCCATTTGATCAAATGCTTTATATGTAATGCGGGGGTTGTGCATTTGAGAGCTAACAATTTTTCTTTAATACTTGCTGTATTCAATTCGGTCCGTTTGCATTCGTAGGTGTTCGAAGTGGAGTCGAGCACCAAGGCCAAAGACTTCTGCCACAACATTTCGGGACGTCTGATGCTGAAATCGTCAGAGGGTTTCAGCCTTTTTGTCAAGATCACAGATAAGGTACGAATGATTGATTGTTCGGAGTGTAGAAAACTTTGAAGTTGCGATTAGGCGCTTGTTTTTTTCAGGTCATCAGTGTGCCAGATGGTGACTTCTTCTTTGACTTTGTGCGCCACTTGACTGACTGGATCAAGAAAGCCAGACACGTAAAAGACGGTAAAAAAAAGACACTTCCCAAACTTGACTATCACCAAATTCAAAATGACATTTTTTCCGACCTGTGTGTGTATAGGCTTTGTACCTTCACTGACCTACCAGGTGTTCTTCATGAAAAAGCTCTGGACCAACACCATGCCTGGGAAAGATTCCATGGCTGACTCCATTTTCCACTACTACCAAGTCATTACTCTCTGCTATCTTAATTGGGAATAAACTAAAATATTATTTAGTAGTTTGAGAAATGTTTTACTGGCCTGGCTTAATTAAGTACTGTAATTTCTTGGTCCTCTGTGTAGGAGCTGCCAAAGTACCTGCGAGGCTACCACAAGTGTTCCAAGGAGGAAGTGCACCAGCTGGCGGCGCTTATCTACAGGGTGAAGTTTGAGGAGGACAAGTCTCACTTCCAGAACATGCAAAAGATCCTCAAAGACCTCGTTCCTCAGGACCAGAGCCGACATCTGTCCGCCGATGACTGGAAGAGGGTGAGCGGGGAGCGTCATGTTTGGTTTCTACACCGAAATTCTGATTGATCTGATTGAATTTTTTTTGTTCCCCAGTCAATCATGTCGGTGTTCAACAAACAATCTGGAAAGACGAGAGAAGAAGCCAAATTGTCCTTCCTCAAAATCATCTACAAGTGGGCCACTTTTGGCTCAGCCTTCTTTGAGGTCAAGGTACAAATATCCCAATCCCTCAAACGTCATGGTTGAATTGAATGCCGCAATAATACATTTGTTTTGCTGCAGCAAACCACTGATCCAAATTACCCAGAAACCCTCCTGATCGCCATAAACAAACATGGAGTCAGTCTGATTGACCCAAAGTCAAAGGTATTTTTTTTTTTTTTTTTTAAAGTAAACAAACCTTTTTCCGTTTTTATTGGGAGCCGTACCAAATCTTGGTTTGTTATTTTGAAAAGTTCCTCTAAGGTTTCATGGCGTGCCACCCATGTTTTAATCCCACTTTAACCTTATCGGTAGGAAACAGATTATTTTTTTAACTGTGTTGCTTCCTGCAGGACATCCTAACCACACACCCCTTCACAAAGATCTCCAACTGGAGCAGTGGCAACACCTATTTCCACATCACCATTGGCAACCTGGTGCGAGGTAGCAAACTGCTGTGTGAAACTTCGCTGGTGAGTGCCATCTAACCACCACCGAGGCTCAACCCTTTAACAAAAGTGACCCCAAATTATTGCCATTTGCCGAATTTATGTGTGTTTTATCATCTATGTTTGCCAAGTGTTCTGGTTCAGCGAGAATCACATGATGTTAGAAAGCAACAGTCAGGAGGCTGCTTTTTTATATTCTGGGACGGGTGGAACTGTTTCCAATGTGATTCAAATCAAGAAAATAATTTCTAACAAAAGTGGGGGAATAAAATCAAGTCCTATTTTTGTCAATATGTTAGCTAGGATGCTACTCCTGGTTCATGGAGAGTGACATTAAAGACCTAAGAATGTAGACAGTAACATTTTTTAATCTGGGGTTAGCTTGTGAAATGCATGTCCATACGCCACACAAATAGCCACTGTGGCTAGTAAAGTTAAGTAAAGACGTTAAAAAAAAACAACTATTTGAAATTGTGAAAAATGTTCTATGCGTCCTCTTCAAAAGCACTTACCAGCTCTTGTCAAATTTGATCACCCCCAGGGCTACAAAATGGATGACCTGCTGACATCTTACATCAGTCAGATGCTAACCACCATGACCAAACAGCGAAGCTCTCGAGGTAGCAACAAGTGAGCGACCAGCGACGCCATCTTGGCCCTTAACACTCACAAGTTGCCTTCCAGTTAGCTTTTTTCGTTAGTTTCAACCAAAGGTGTTGGTACGGGTTGACGAACGAGTATTTCATGTTACGTTGTTATTTATGTACTTCTTTTTTTGACTCTGTCCAACAAAGGATAACATTTGTCCAAGTTTTTTTTTTTTAGCAGCTTTGCCCTCAAAATGTTTCAGGAAGCAAGATGGCTAGCTCACATCCATGTTGTTTGTTTCAGGAAGCTAGCTAGCTAATCCACTTAAGGTAAGTAGCTTCTTATTTCAAGCAGTTTGCCGACAAGTAAGCAAACAATGCATGCCGGAGATGTCACCTCCATTCATCTTGACATAATCTGTTTTATATATATTCAAACACGTGTTAAAATGTACGAAGCAATCAGTGAGGGGGTTTACAACATACCCCAACACTCGACAATATGTCGTCATGCAGATGTAAATAAATTAATTTGGAACACACGGAACATGTTTTTTTTGTTTTGATTAAATGAGGGATAATGTCCACAATTCGCTTTCCTTTTAATTGCCAATTGCTACATCCTAGTTAGAGTTGGGGGTTTTTGCCCTCTTGTGTCACTAATAAAATGAGCACATTAATATACTATTCAACAAACATTTTGTTTTAGAAAAAAAAATAGTATTTATTTTCTGATATAAACCTCATTTGTAAATGGATGGGGCCGTCACGTATTAGGGGGACAGTTGCTATTTGAGGAAATCTCCCAGGAAATGTGTATGTGCTATCAAATTATTTTTTGCCTTTTATACAAAGCATAGTGTCCTGGACATTGATCTGATCGCATATTTAATAAATACAATTTAAAACATATGACCGCAGGTAAAAAATTTCATTTGGTGCCTGTCCCCGCTTCCTAAAATTGGACTTAACCATTACATGATTTAAATCTTTTATAAATATGTATTTTACACATTTGTGTTACTCCTTAGCCAAATGTTTTTTTAAGTTGAAATTCACACACCTGTCATTTCCCTTGGTTTTCACTCATTCCTGTTACCCTAACACATGTCCCCCTCTAAAAAAGCAAGTTGCATCATTCAGATACTCTGCAGGTTATAGTGGGCCCTAAAATCACTTTTCTGTACGGCACATGTGGCTATGTTTCATGTATTTGATAATTATTTGGAACTCCAGTTACTCTGTCCTGTTCCCAATTCCCAAATGAGGAGTTTCATACAATGACAAAAAAAAAGTTGCATGAGATGACACATTTTGAATGGTTTGGATTTAAGTTGAAAAAAGACTAAATTTAAGTTTAGTTTGAGTTACAACAAGCAAATGCCACCTATGAAGTGGAATGGGCCCCCATAAATCACATTTTACTACAAACATAGAAAGTCATTTTTTTATTTAATAATGAAATACCACTCAACAAAGCAAAATGAAAAGTACTAGGATTTTAGCCAGGTGGTTGCCATCTTAAATAACCAGCTGAGGTTGGGCGAGGGTTGCTAGGTCGTGCTTTTGCCCTGCTGGTGGAGTCGAGGTGCTGGACACGGACCAAATGCCACACCGCTCTGTAAAATTCACACACTGTACGTCAATAAAACGTTTTCCATAACAACAGTACAAACATTATGACACAGCTTGTTTTGGTCTTGTTTCATTCTGGAGAGACATTGTGTGTGGCAGAAAATATGACTGACCTGATTTGTGCTGAATGTACTTGTCTCCTTCCTGTGTGACTTTGAGTTCTGAGAGGCCACTCAGGTCCACCAGTTTTCTTGCGCGATGCCTTTCAGCAAACGCAACATAAACCGTGTAACTAATATAAAATAAGTTGCAAATAATGACTATTTTACCTGTGCAAGGTGAAGATGGTTGCGACCAGCAGCAGTGACAGCATGTCAGTGACGAGCCACATGGTCTTGTATTCATCAGGAGTCTAACAAATCCACAGTACAGTGAGTTAAATATATAAAAGACATGTTCATCAATTGTGATTCCCATTTATTATAATTTACTGATTTAGCTCTACCCAATCTGCCTCACTTTTTTCTCGATGATATCCTTCCTGTTTAGTTATAAATGCCACTTCCTCTTGATTTTTTTTTTTTTTGTTTCAAGAGAAGAGGGGACGGACATTGGTCTTTATTAAACTAGGGGGACATGACTCCCACATCCCCAGTGCCACCTGTACCCATGCTGTAAGTCCTTGTGGTGTTAGGAAGCCACATAGTAAACTAGCTTACGTTGCGCATTTGTTGCCATGACTACACTTCTGCTTCCATTTCTGCTACTTTCTTTTGACAGTTGGTAAATACATTTAGTGCATTACTTCTCTAACATGCCATAAAGAAGGTGGCCACCGGCAATAATGTATGACTACTACTAGTACTACGTCCATTTCATCTACTGTCTTGATGGAACTAAAACTCTTAAGTGTAAAACAAAATAAAGCTTAACATTATTTTTCCCTCCATGAAAGAAGCTTAATGTCACTTGATATCATAAAACTGCAATCAATCTTTACAAAAATCTGTGTGTAAATTAGGGATGCTCCGATCGATCGGGCACCGATCGTGATCGTCCGGTTTTCGTGAAAAATTACATGATCAGAGTATTTGATCAATGCCTTTTATTGCCGATCAAAATCCGACCACCCGCAGGTCATGCTTCGCAGTCTACAGCCATGAGAGACCAGCCTTCGTCCAGTGTTGTCTCTAGCTATACCAAGATCGATCTGAGACTATTAAAACGATCACACCAATATTTGGGAATTTATGGACATAAGGTCTTCCTCTCCATATGTGCTCATTACGCTTAATGAGGAAAACGCTTAATGTCCATAAAATACAAAATATTGAGGCGATAATTGAATATTTTCAGAGATTGATGTGGGCATAGGTAAAGATGTACACATGAATTTTGGAAGATTGGTCTCAGGTTTCTAACATTGTGATTTTTTTTACACATATTAAGCGTTTTAAACTGTCACTCTTTTGGCAGTTGGCAAGTTGGTACATTACCGCTGGTGGAAAAAAAGAGGCTGTAATGCACAGAACGTCAACACAATTTGTGAATGGGGATTTGGGGTTCCAGTCCCAGCTCTGTTTAATATATACAAGTCGCACCGGACTATATCTATGTCTGTAATATTAAGGAATATTTTTTCATATCTTCTCCCCAAACTTTTTAAAATAAACGCCTCCATTTTAGCTGGGTAAATACACACCCTTGCACATTACTTGCTGCAATAAAGTGACATTAGTGAGGAAGAATGACCATGAGGAAGAGGGGCTGCTTCATGGCCTTAAGAATATGCGGGGCGTTGGTGGTGACCGAGTGGGCTCCTGTGCACCAGGCCACCGAGTAGAGCCACGCCTCGCTGATCACGTACAAGTTGGTAGTGATGTTCACTGCGGAATAGTGACTGCGTGCAAAAAAAAAAAAAATTGTAACAAAATGAATACAGGTATGTAATTACGCCAAAAACCCAAATAACAACACACACCTGATAAGCGGGACCGACATGGAGGTGTAGTGCAGGTTGAGCCTGCTGATGTTCTGGCTCTGGAGCTGTTCTATGGAGTTCACTGAACCTGAAGTCTGCTGAAAATCCCCTTCCTGTTGCTGTACGAAATGGCGAAACTCAGGGTTCAACCACAGCACCTGGTGAGTGGATAAATACATGTGTGCACACACTTTAGAAATCACAAAGGAGGAAAAATACACCCTTATATATTGTGTATTCATGCCACTGGGTGACAGTATCCCTCCGCAAACATCTTCGTGTTTACTTTATTGTATTTATTTTTCTTCATATGGGGCTTACCCTCTGTTACTACACCTAGAAGACCAGAATGTTCAAATGTTTCCATGGCATGTCACCTGTGAGGGCTTAATAGTAGACTCATTCAGGATGACACCCAGCGTACGCTGGATCCACGAATTTCTGTACGGGTGTCCATAGGGGGGCTGGTAGAGGTCAAAGATGACCAGCTTGTCGTAGCGGGCCGCCAACTCCAGGAATTCCAGCAGCATGCCGACGGGCTGCTCTCCTGCCCGCTGACGATCCTCCGCTCCCAGCGAGGCCACCGTGCCGTACGGGTCCGTCTGTTTTGGGCCCATAAAACCAACAAAAAAATAATATTGAGCCTTCTGTAGCTTAACATTCAATGCCATTGACAAATGTCAATTGTCAATTTTATTTTGCAATAGGGATAGGTGGATAGGTCCAGCAGATGGCAGCGATGCCCCATTTTAGATATGGAATCTGCTCAGTTTGCGATTTAACAAGGAGAAACGACTGCAATCTACCCTTATCACGCTGTTCTACTTCTGATTATAAAAGAATGGATGAAGACAGAATCAAACTTTTTTTCCTGGTGATAGAATAGAATTCTTTCGTTTTGTAGATTCAGTGTCTATTATTGAACACAATATCTTTTTTTTAATGGAAATGCCATTAATTTGGTCGTGAATCCCCAAAATAACTGACCCTCATTATAAATACATTAAAACAATACATTTTTTAAATGGCAACTCACAGAAAGGAACCAGGCGCCCGCATTCAGTCTTCTCAATTCCAGCCACGTGTACATGTCGGACATCTTATCACCATGATTGGGAAACACCTCGTCAATGTTGGTAGTCCGCCGCAAGGAGCGGTCGTGCATTAGGAACGGAACGCCGTCATAACTGACACACACAAAACAGAGCTATGGCGTTGGATTAATAATGAATACAAATACCCCAAATCTGCGAGTAACTGATGCCTGAGGTTAGTTGTCTTTTAGATGCCACAACATGGCAGCAAAGCACCTTTTATCTTAGACATGGCTTTGGCTTGAACACATAAACAGCAAATAGGTGAGTTTATCAGCCAATAACGGTAGGTAGGTTCCCCCCAAAACTGGTGAATTTGCAAATGCTAAGCTATGTGTAAGCGTGGGTTCACTGTACAGTGGTGCCTTGATTTATTCCATTCCAGCTCTGAGACATTTTTAAGAAGAAAAACATCACTCTACATCATTGTACTTTGTACTTAATTCAAAAAATAGCATGAATTAATAAGTATATAAGAAATTAAAATAGTTTGGCATCATGAATTCATACTTTATACATACATACTGCCCATTGACACTTTGAGGCTCTTCTGGTGTGCATGCATGCCTTAGCCACCAGGGAGCAGTATCATACACGCATAATAAATACACAAAGGCGGTCTCTTCTAAGATCAGTATCCATAAACCACAGTCTGACTATTGTTGCCATTTTTTTTACATTCGGTTTTATTATATCATGTCTGCTTGTACATAGTCACAAACTGACCTGATGATGACGTCTGTCTCCAGACCCTCACATCCTGCCTCCACCGCCTTCTCGAAAGCCATCAGCGTGTTTTCCGGAGCCATCTGAACGTGAGAATATATACACTCAAACATACAGATCAGTGATAGTCAAAACGTCAAATTTGTTCATACATCCAGTAAGGTCCACGCTCACCATGGGGGCTCCTCTGTGGCCGAAAAGAGTCGGCGGAGGGCCCAGGGTCCCGCGGTTTCTGATACATGGCGAATACATACCGAGAGGCACCAAGTAGAGGGCCAACAGGATACTCAGATACACCAGCAAAAGCAAGTACCGCCTTCCTGTCAATTACACACACAAAAGTGAAAAATTCTAAAAAATTTGATCTCCAACAATATGTTTCAGTTGGGTTTTCTACAAATTTGGAGACCACCGAGGGGGCCGAATGAACCTTGGGTTCACCAACTTCTAACTTTTTTTTTTTCCCCTACTCTCCATCCTCAATTTTGACACTCAGTTCCAGTTAACGCTAGCACATCCCATCTTGCCAATTAATTTCTAATTGGTACAAATAATTTATTATAACTTGGCTTATGTAGTCATATCTCAAGTTTGTGCCCAAACAGGAAGGCCTGGGTGGACGTTCAAACCATGGGCCACAAAGTAAAACAAATTAATACATTTCCTTGGATTGCTATTACTATAAATGTTCCAGCTTCAGAGCGTGTATGTGTACACACAGTTTTGTTTTGTTCCCTGGTATTTTTCTGCAACTCACTTATCTCGAGCATGCTGAAGAAGTGCAACGCCACCGGCCAAGCTAGCGCCGTCATCAGCGAGATCACGCCAACATGAAGGTACGGCGCGGTCACCTGGTGGCAGAAAGAGACGAAGAAGAGCAATACAGGACATGGCACGATGACCACCACGGACGACGAGGGCTCACCTGGAAGGAAAGCCGCACCGTGATCCATTCGAGAACCCACATGTCGGACATGACGGAGGTGGCTGCGACGGCAAACATCAAGGTCAGCATCACGCCAATCTGACCGCAGAGAGGACACAACATTAGGTACAGTCAATCAATTTCCTTGTGGTGGCTTTATTGTGTGAAGGCGAAGGCCTTCGCACATATGTTATTCCTACAGCTTATTATTATTCCACTCCACTTTTTTGGCGTGTGACCCCTTCCATATTTTTCACCCGATTCACTTCATTCAAGTTTCAAAACGTTCAGAAAATTCATGCCTTCCGGGGTAGTATTTTTTTACGTTCCTCAAATTTACCGTTTCCCCAATATTTCCCCATTCATTTCCATATTGGCAGATTTAACTTTTTGCATTTACACCATTCCAATTTCCACAAATTCAAGTCGTTCAACTCATTCAGCTCACATTCAGCTTTTCAACACCCCCAAAATTCCAACTTTCCACACATTCAACTCATTCACACTTAAAAAACCCACAAAAATTAACCATTCATTTCCAGTGGACCAGGGACATTAGCTAGACTGGGGATACTCACCCCGAGGTCTCCCCAGTGCGGCAGCCATCTTGGGCAGGGACATTAGCTAGACTGGAGATACTCACCCCGAGGTCTCCCCAGTGCGGCGGCCATTTTGGGCAGGGACATTAGCTAGACTGGGGATACTCACCCCGAGGTCTCCCCAGTGCGGCGGCCATTTTGGACAGGGACATTAGCTAGACTGGGGATACTCAACCCGAGGTCTCCCCAGTGCGGCGGCCATCTTGGGCAGGGACATTAGCTAGACTGTGAATACTCACCCCGAGGTCTCCCCAGTGCGGCAGCCATCTTGGGCATGTTGTTCAAAAGTATTGGGACACTCAGAATTTTCATCCTCATGTGTTCCTAATGAAGCTGCCATGTTGTTCAAAAGTATTGGGACACCCCGATTTTTCATCACATCTCATCACATTCAAAAATGTGTATTTTAGAAACTTCCCTGCTTCAGACAAGTACAGAAGCAACTCCATATGCAAATCAAAGGTGTTTTCAATTTAGATTAAGATCTACAATAGTACAATATAAAATTCAATTTAAATATTGTACAGATCAATTAATATATTTGGAAGTTAATATATATAAAAGGTCAAGATGGGCCAACCAGTTCTGCTCCAGTCATGTTGGGGAATCCAACATCCTCCATGCTTCTTATTTAAATCTCATTTGATAGATCTTTGCAAGTACCAGGTACTAGGACAACATTTCCATGTTTTTCGAGCAAACTCATTTCAGATGATGTCACATAGGAATGAAAGTACTTGGTCACATCGGCCCCATGTCATAACACTTCATAAAATCAAGACAAGGGGTCCTTCAATGGGGTCATAAACAATTGTGTCATACAGCCCTCGAGTGCCAAATGAGTGGCCTGTTCTAAAAATGGCTTGGCTGTGATGGGACGTTGTGGTTTTCAGGGATTGTTGCAGAAATTAACGTTGGAAAATGTAAACGCTTGCAGAGAGTTGCAGAATAGCAATCTCAAAGATGAAGCAGTTCATGGAGTGAATGTCAGCATTTTATATATATCTATATATAGATATAGATATATATTAGTGCTGTCGAGCGATTAAAATTTTTAATCGTAGTTAATTGCCTTTTTCATAGTTAACTCGTAGTTAATCGCATATATTATTTATTGTAAAAAAATCCCTTGATTTTTCTGTCCCATTATTTTCTTGAATTTTAAAACCCTTAACATGAATAACAGGATTGATTTTCTTACGCAAATACTTTATTCAAGCGAAGTCAACCCAAACATATTATTTTTTAAGAATGTGCTCCATGCAGTCGACAGAAGTAATAAAATGGGCAACCCCTGAGATATTCCACAAACACAATATTAATCAGAATGCCTTGTTTGAACTTGGGGGCCTGCATAGAACATATTCTTGAAAACCAAAACATTTGGGTTGACTTTCCCTTCAATTGAAAAAACAAGCATTGGATTCAACTCACGCCAACAGCCCCTCAGGCCTTTTCGAACACACGCACGCGTGCGTCTTTCAGCTGTATATATATATATATATATATATATATATATATATATATTCACCATTCATATATACACATGCATAACAGGATTGGATGGAACAACACCAGATTTCATTAGATTAGAAGGTGTCAAAGTAACACTTTAATTGCGTTGGCCTGAACACAAATCACTTACTTGTTACATCCTAACATACAACACATTGTTTATTGCACCGATTGTACTGACCCTTTCATGTAGCTAAATAATCAAAATATTGGGAACAACCGGGGAAAAAAGAATCAGTCGAACTTTGAATGGGACATCCAGTATTCAAATCAAAGCTTAAAACGTTCAAAATAATTGGAGGGTTCTGAGGCCTTTCCTCACGTGGACTGACAAAGAAATGGTGCAATCTCATGTGACACTGTCCTGACCTGAGGTCAGCGGCGTTGTGTTGGAGGCGTACCTTGTGACTCCAGTGTAAAGACAGTCTTTGGCCCTTTGATAACAGACACACGGCCAGCAGCTGCAAAGAGATGTAACAACGCTTTGTAACAAAGCACAACCACAGCAGAGTCAAGCCGTTGCCTTCAGTTTTACACACTTGTATTCGGGATATTCGATACCACTTTTTTTCAGGCCGATAACGGCACGATTATTCACTCTTTGAGTCATCCACAGCACAACACCCTGATTGTGTATTTATGAGCATGTGGGAGGGGCATCTGATAGTGATGGACTAAATGAACAGGAGAGCGTGTATCGGATCCAAAATAATCACGTGACCGACGACAAAGGAGGCCTCGGTTTGTGTGGAGGATTTCTTGGGTGCATTCAACGTATTGTTTCCTGATAACACTGGAGACCACACTGCTTTAGAAAAGAATACTTGGAGTGCTTAAGACGGCCCACTGAGGGGCCCTACGTCATCCGTCAAAACAAATCGCTGATGCACGTCGTCAGCTGAGTACATGTTTGAACATGTTATACATCTTTTAAAAGATGGGTTTTTGGAGATTTGAATGGTGCCCAACATTTTACAATGCAATCATATCTGCAGACTGAGTGAGCATTTATGTTAGACCAGTCGTAGATCTAAAAACATAATAGCGACTCATCATAACGTCGTCACAAATGTACACGAAAATATCCAACGCCATCAAACATTTTTGATGCATTGGCGATCGTAGCTTCACTTAGCATGAGCAAATTAGCCACGTACAATATCAAACGAAAGGCCTAATCCTTGGCCTTTGATTGACACCTCACTTTAGCCAATCTGCAAGGGTTTTCCCTTCAAAGAGACCTACAGAAGCCAATGAACGGCCGTGCGTAAAAAAGTCACTCCCATTATATATCGTTACGTAGCTTTGGCTAATCACAGCGGAACTGACTGGTGACTGACGCATTGGATAGCCAATAAAATTCATCAGACAATGATATGGGGCGTGTCATACAAATCCTCTTGGAAAAAAAAAACCTCGTTGCGTAAACGCTTTTTTTTCGTGCTTCGTTCTCCTGCGTTCTGTGCGTAAAAAGACTCTCTGCTATCGCGAAGCCTCCTTTGCTGTTGTTGTTGTTTTTTGCGTGTAATGGCAAAACAACAGCAAAAAAAGAACTACACCATAGTAGCACTGTCCATTCAAAGAATTAAACCAGGGGTGTCAAACTCATCAAAGCTTTGGTGTCCAACGGAGGGCAGATACAACTGTGAATCAATATAAATGTATGGTTGCCTTATATCAACGCGTATACACAACAAATGGATGGATAACAAATGATTTTGAAATCATCAGCCAGTAAATAGTTTGTTCAACTATTTTTCAATTTATTTTAAAGAAGGCATCAGTAACAAATGCTTGCAATATCTCATATGTACTGTAAAAAGTGAAGACAATGTCAGTCAACACACATGATTTGCCTTCGCGAGCCACATAAAATGATGTCGCGGGCCGGATCTGGCCCCCGGGCCTTGAGTTTGACACCTGTGGATTAAACCATGCTTTGAGGAGTATTTCCTCCTTTGGATTGACTGGGCCAAACCAGAGGTAAGGGCTTTTTGGCAGTGACTTTTATCACTGGGTTTGTACAAAAACAACTCTCACCGTGTATTGGAGTGTTGAACAATGTGGTGTTTATCCTTTTATGGGCTTCCTATCTCCCATACCCCCCCCCCCCCAAAAAAAAAATATGCCATAAAAGCAAAAAATATTGGTGTTGAAATTTTACTTGAAATAAGTCTTTTCACAAAACCCTCGATTTCTCTTTTTTTTTTTTTTTCCAGAAACAGGATTTTCAGCGAAACTTGCTGATGCTCTACTGCAGATTACTAAAGAATGACAAATGCTAGAAATAAAGGGTTTTTTTTCTGATGAAAGAAGAGAGTCTTTCTTTTGGTAGGTCCCATGTCTATATGGCCATAAAACATAATATTCTGTGGTCCCTTCAAATATTTGGTCAAAATCCTCGAAAATAATATGTATCAAAAATAATTGATACAGTTGAAGAAATAACATTCGATTGATTCGAAAAAACAGACAGATGTGATATTTGTTGATTTAACAAAAGCCTTTGACACTATGGAGTCTATAGTATATATATATATATATATTATGGTCTATTCTATAGACCATAATATCTATTCTATAGACCATAATAATCTTTTAAACAAACTGGGGAGACACGGTATCAGAGGAGTGGTTTTAAATTGGGTCAAGAGTTATTAAAGCAAACGTCAACAATTCGTGAAGATGGGTACTTTACACATCAATAAGTTTGAACTTATCCTGTGATGTCCCCCAGGAGTCGGTGTTGGGTCCCAAACTATTCAAGCTTTACATAAATGACTTGTGCAATGTTTCTAAAAGCTTAAAAATGGTTTTCATTGCTGACGACACCAATATGTTTTGTTCTGGGAATAACTTCGATTAATGTGCAAAACAATGAGCTGGAAAGCCTCAGTGATTCACGAAGCTTCATTTCACCATATTGGGACATTCTTTCATAATACTTACAAGCATTTCAAGATTTCATGTGGGTTAGGGTTTGAAAGTAGAGTTTTAAACTAGGTTTAGGGTTTCAGATTAGGGTTTTAGACACCGGTTAGGGTTTCAAAATTAGGATTTTAAACTCAGGTTAGGGTTTAAACTACGGTTTAGGGTTTCACACTCAGAATCTGCATTGCCCTCCAAAAGTCCATCTCGGCCCTACTAAAACGATGCCACGTCAGCATCTCACCATGAGCACGGCCACGTAGGAGAAGAACACAGCAGTGATGACCAGCAGCACCAGCGACCATGCCCACCAGAAGCCCAAGATACCATAGTTAAACCTAAGCAAGTACACAAACACCTTTGTATTCACCAACGGGAAGTAGACAGCGCGCAAGTAGGAAACAATCGTTCACGGCTGTTTCGACGGCAACCCACCAGTCAAAGTCATTGTAGTCGTTCTTGGCTTGTGTCCAGAAGTAGAGGAAGATCAACGTGAGGCAGAAGGCCACCGCCAGCATGCCGAAGCTGGCGCCTTCCCACTGCACAGGCAGCAAGCAACAAGTTCACATTGACAGGCTAATTAAGGCACAGTATGCAAGCTCGGCAGTGTTCCGCTGACCTTGCCGCAGCAGCAGTCGCCGGGCCGCACTGAGCTTCCCGGCTGACGTCGCCACCGGCAACCGTACAGGCCCTGCAGGCATGATGTCAAAGGTAGGCGCTCGCAGCGTAACGTGGCCGTCATGGGGCTCAGCAGCCTTCTGACGCTGTGTCCATCTTTATCATTAAAATAGTAATACAGCTTCAGAAGAAAAACCTGAAAGGAGACATTGTATGGAAAATGTACTTTATGGAAGGGCCCGAAAGATTCATCGACCCGCTGATTTAATCAGCCGATAATATCTCATTTAAAATTGGCAGGAATCTGACTATTTTTTTTCACACATTACATTATAACATAAGACAAGGATAATGTCATTAAAAACATCCCCCCCTAAAAAAAACAAAAACAATATCAGACAATTTTTAGGCAGATTTTTTTCTGGTAAAAAGTTAAACTAATCCTAAACTCAACTATTTATAGTGGACTTTAGATACAACCACAGTGGCATACAAAAGTTCTGTCCATAAAGTCAAACTCAGACATGCAAAAATAAAAACTGTTAAAATGATAAATAACATAAAAACAATAAACACAATAAAACACTAAAACAAAGCCCGGTCTCGTCAAAAGCCAAACAATAAAAATGTGTTATAAGACTCAAAGAACTGTAAAACAGTGAAATGTTCTTCCTGTAATTCATATCTTTTATTTTTGTAAGCGTTAACAGACCAAAAAAAAATGTTGATTTAGTCATATACTGTATATCTTTTTAGTTAATGGGCTGATTAATTGGTCCTTGGAATTTTATTCTGCCAAATATCGAAATCAGCACGGGCTTCAAAATATCGAACAAAAACTGATCTGACATTGTTGGCATCATACAAATCAATCCGCCCCTAAAGCGAGCCAATTTCACAATGGCAAGAAATGCAATTGTAAAAGACTCGAATTCTTGATCCTTGGGCATTTTTGGACGAAAGCATGCGACAGATCAAGACACCTAAAAACAATTCAAAATGTGTTCGGGAAAAATACATATAAAAAGGAGATTGTAATACCTGTATGGCTCCTTCTTTAAACAGTCTCTGTCGTGTAAACACTTTTTATAGCAGATGTGAAACTGAGTGTCTTGACGTCATAGATAAGATAAGATTAGTTCCATGGGGCGGAACAATGGACACTTTTCCCTCATGAAATGTGCAGATGTTGTAAAATGTACACAGTATGACTACAGTGTCCTATAAGCAGCTAAGCGTTCAATTGTGAGTCACTTTAATGCTCCACCAAAGCGGCGCCCGATGAGCATGTGGACATGGTAGTCAAATGTTTCCATTTGTCGAGCTACTTTCTCCTTTGAATTTTTGTAATACAGTATGTCTAAGCCGAATTAAATTCACAAGTCTTGTAAATGCACATTTTAATTTGTTGCTCTTGGACGCTTGTTAGTTTGAAGCAGTGAGACCTTTCTTTTTAAAATGAGAAACAACGAGGTTTAGTGACAATGACTGTAGAATGGGTCCGTGTCTCTTTTGGTCATTGGATGTTACGTTTGAAACAAGATATTAATAATTGAAAAACTACTTGTTGTTTGATTTTCGTTTTAATATCAAAATTGAAATACAGCTCGTTTTTCTAGGTATCTGGGACGAGTAAGAAAACGTCTACAAGGTCCGTGTCCGGTCCGTGTACCTTACGTTCATTCTATTTTTAATTGTGAAACGCAAATCAAAAAACAAATTTAGGGTTGTATTTTCAATTTTCATTTTTTAAACAAAAATAGGACATTCATTTTAACGCCCCTTTTAAAAATAAACTACAAAATATGTGGAGTTTTCTGGAAAGGGCTCGAATTTCCGTATTTCCGGTTTCAATATTACATTTTCAATTTTTACGCTTTTCAGCAGTTGGTTCGCGCTGCAGGAAGCGCAGGAAGTAGTGTAGTAGCCACTAGCTTCACGTTCAGAGGGAGAAAAAGTTGGTTTGACATTCTGACGTTCGATACAGTATTCAGTTAGAGTTAGGGACCATCCACAAATTTATGCGCGATGGTATCAAACATTGACAAAACTTCTCCAAAATGACCTATATAAAATACAATTTGAGGTGTACTAGTTAGAGGCTTTGCTTTGCCACCTACTACAGCAATCAGAATTAGAAAAAGTGTTTCACTTGATTTTTGGTGAATATTTGTGTCAGTTTAGCACTATACTCATCATTCAATTGGCTCCAACTTCTCCCAAATGATCTATATAAGGAACATTTGAGGTGTAGTAGTTAAATGCCTCCCTATGCTCATCTACTACAGAAATCAGAACTACAAAATGTTAATAACTGATTTTTGGAGAATATTTTGTCAATTTATGACACAAACAAAAATATTTGTGGACTGTCTCTAACTCGTGAATATCGAACGTCAAGCCAACTTTTTCTTGCTGAGCTGCACCCCAATTGTAATGAAATAGTAGAAATGTTCGCATGCGAGAGATTTAGCGCGACCATTTCTCTTATTAAATATCTTTAGGGTTCGAGGGACACCATTGTGTTGGTAGCTGTAAGTGCGGGCTTCACTAAATAGACGAGACCGAGACGGCTCCGAATTGAAGAGCTTGCAATCGTTTATTTCACAAAGTCAAAACAGTAACTCCCCTGGACCACAAGAGGGCGCTCAGGGTTAGCGCAAGCATTTAATCTCAACCTGTTCTACCATAACAACTATGTCGCCCAGACTTCAAATTCGTGCCAAACCGAATCTACTTCTGTTAGCGCTGCCGTTGAAGACAGGCTAAAGCACTGCTTCCGGATAAAGGACCACTGGTCACTTTGTAATCGAGATTTTAAAATATCCCTGCAATTTCGCATTTTGGATTAACATATTTTGGATTCTTCGCGTTTATCTGGGAGTACAAAAAATAACAACAGGGAAACGATACATAATCTAATTTAATAGATATATTTGTACTCTACCGAAACTCTAGGGATTAATTTAAACTGCATAAAGCGTTAAAAAAACACTAACTCTTGCAAATTCAAACTAAAGGCAGGATAGATGGATAGATAGATAGATGGATAGATGGATAGATGGATAGATGGATACGAATCAGCAGGTGCCAAACCGCGAGCATGCAGGGGTCCACTGCAATACAAGTTAAACCATACTTTTATTTTGAAAGTCCGGGCCTCTTACTTCCAGTCACATGTGGAAATACAAGGCGGGATTAGTTTGTCATGCAGGAGAAGTCGAAGTCGCGACTTTCCGAACAAACAGATGAGCTGATCACAGTCGGCAGGGATGGACGACGTGTGGGTCTCCGTGGCTGCATTGGCAGCCGCGGTGCTCCTCAGCGAGCTGTTCCGCTGCGCGGCCGCTCGCTACCTCCAGGGAGCCGTCGGAGCTCTAGCACTGGAAGCGGTGTCCACCTTCCAGCTTTGCTGCTGCACACACGAACTCAAACTGCTGGCGAACTCGGCGCAGCTGGAGCCGGCGTACGGCCTGACGCTGTCCTACGCCGTCACGGTCGTTCACTTGCTCTCCTTCCGCGGAGGTTTCTGTAATCCCTGCGGCGTCGTAGAGCGCGTTTGCCGTGGGACCTGCCGAGTCGGGGCGGCCTTCGCGTTCATTGCCGGACAGTTCGGCGCCGCATTGGTGGCGCGCTACGCCGCCGCCTCCATGTGGTCGCTAGGACTGGCGGAGCACCACGTTCGCCACCGGCGCTTCGGGTTCAGGTGTTTCGACCCGCTCGGCGGCACCGTACTGGAGGCCGCCGCCGTGGAGCTCGTTTGCGCTTTTGTCGTCCAGACGGCGGCCCTTCATATTCACAAGGTGGACGACAAACTTCGCGTCCACGTCTTTGCCGCTGTCATTACCGCGCTGGTGTACGCAGGTGAGTTGTGGTGACCACACGGGCAGAGCTGACGTTTGGGCGGTGCGCAGTTTGCGCTTTAATTCGTTCATTAAAAAAATTAATTCCCCAGAAGATTTAAAGGCAACTAACTTTGCCATTAGGCTAATGAAGCGAGACTCTTAAACTCACTTCAACATGTTTCTTGGCACTATAGTGGTGGCAAAGCACTGTGTTTGTCTGTAATTCACTTCAACATAGTTTCTTGTCACCAAGGATGCGGCCAAAGTAATACTTTCATTTCTATGGCCTGAACACAAAAATCGCAAACTCAGTGAGGTTTTAGGCATATAAAAATCACTGATTAGAGGAATTTATTAGTAGTTTGTATTTGAATAATGCATTTTTAAAAAGAATTTTACAAATATCCACATTAATTTGAGTTTTTGAGGTTTTTTTTTAACTTTGTTATTAATTAAACGGAATTTAATGATAGTTGTAGCTTCATTATGCTTTCTTATGGGTGGAATTCCCTAAGGTGGTTTCATGTAGTTTCACTTTGACACATTATGAAGCCAAAAACAAATTCTGTTTGGGAATTCCATCTTCCCCCTTTGCCTTTCAAAACAAAACTGTGGTTATTTATTGTCTAACAATCTTTTTGGAATGTAAAATTATTTGTAGGTTATACTGAAAATCTAAAAAATCATAAATATTAATAAATCACAAATAAAATAATGCTCATTTCATGATTTTTTTTTTTCAATTTTTTAAGTTTATTAATATCAATGAGGTCCTCGATTTTTGTTTTGAGGTGGAAGCATTTCGGGGGCCGTGTTCAATCCTGTCCTGGCCTTCTCCATCAACTTCCCTTGCAGTGGCCACACCTACCTGGAGTACTGTTTCATTTACTGGCTGGGACCTGCCTTGGGTATGCTAAGCTAACAGCTATTTTATTTGTTCGTTCATTCACTGTTTAGCTACTTAGGAGTTCTGTTGTCACCCTCAGGCGTCGCCAGCTGCGTCCTGTTCTTCGAGAGGATCCTCCCGTTCCTCTCCGGGACAAACACGGTGGGCCGAGGCATCACCAGCGCTCACAAGCACAAATCGCATTAGTCAAATGTTAGCACATTGCCGTACGACAGGTTTGAGCAGCACATTCAAATACACAGCTGTGTGTTTAGGTACTTGGGAGTAGCAGGCACAAAATGGAGGATGACAGCTCTATTGTCATTGTTGTATTTTGGTACAGCTGTAACAAAGCACTTTACATTACAACAGCAAAATAAGCAGAAGTCTTCCGTTGCAGTAACGTGCTAAGAAGTACCCGACGCCTTTGCCACTGATTAGTTTTACGTAATTATTTTTATCAGTTATTTTTAGGCCTGTTATTTTTCACTGTATAACATACCAAAACTTTGAAGCGTTTGTTCAGTTGGCTGTCTTTGTTTTTGTGTGCGATGTGAGTCTATAACTGAAGGTTTTACTCTGGAAAATGCTGAATTTGTTAATCGTTTCATCTTGTCTATATGTTAGCGTCGTGCTAAGTCGTAACGTGGCTGAATGACGGATAAAAGTACAAATTATGACACATTCAAGCTTTTGTTTTGTATCTATTATGACACTCTCACGCTTTTGTTTTTGTATCTATTATGACACTCTCACACTTTTGTTTTGTATCTATCTGACCAAATAAAATAAAACAAGCGGGAAGATGGGGTCACGTGGCACAGGAAGGCATGCTCAGTTACTGCCATTCTTAATGTTCAAGTAAATGATAATCATTCAGAAAATTGATATTACGAACGAGTTCACAGGGATTCGTGACCGTCACTTTTTTGACGTTTTCGTGTGTTCTGTTGGACAGAAAGGACAAGGTAATAAAATGTCATCTGACACTGTTGCGCAATGAGACCTTTACACCGTAGCACTGTTGACGACACTGGGAACATTTAACACGTTGACAACTATGCGCATTGGAGCACAGACCTCCACCAAGGCAGCCTCACTTGAAACTTTGGATGTCACAAAATCTGTAATAGTGTATTAGTATATTATAATATTTACATGCAAAATACTGTTTTTAAGTGTACAAATGAATGCTAAATTATTATTGCCATGAGCCAATGTTTGAAGGCTAATTAGTTTAGTGTGCTAAACAGCAAATGAGATGCTTGTAAAATTCCGGTAATAGGAGCTTAACCTGTAAGTGCCCTAAAAAAAAGCATCTCATTTTGCAGATAGAAAGAAATCCTAAAATTTTAAGAAATTTGCCAACATTTTCAAAATTGTTTTTCACAGTACAAGAATGCTACGGAGGCCCTAAGGTGACAGACAAAACTTTGCGTTCCCTCGCAAAAACTTTGCATTCCCTCGCAAAAATTGCGAGATAAAGCAAAGTTTTTTGCGAGTGGAGGCATTTTTTAAAAATGCGTGTTTATGTACTTACGGGTCATTTTCCGGGTAAACAAAAGCAACAAAGGGAGCGTTTTCAGCCGTGGGTGGGTTTAATGGAATTGCTTTGAAATACGCTTGTAATACAAAGACCTAAAATCAGTTTTTGATATTATACACGGTTTCTCCGTCTCTGACGTACTGTCGTCTCTCAAACAGCCGCGCATTAGAGGTTAGGGTAGGCTAGCTTCTAAACTGACCCGGTAGTACATAAACACGCATTTTTAAAAAATGCATTCCCTCACAAAAAACGTTGCGTTATCTCTCAATTTTTGCGAGGGAACGCAAAGTTGTTTTTTACTTCCATGTCACCTTAGGGGCTCCGTAGAATGCTGTCTAAGTTAATGTTAACTTAGAATTTAGTTTTGGCGAAAACTGAAACTGGAAAAACATTTTTACAAATGCTTGATAAAAATCCATTACTTAACTGAAAAATTCAAAATGAATCAAAGTAATTGCTGACTAGATGCTTTTCATTGGACAACAATGATAAAAGTTAGCATTTAATGCTAACTTGTAAATTTGTTTTTCCATAAAGGGAACAAAATATTTGATTTTTAAAAAAGGAAAATCATTAATAATCTTGCAGTCTAGAAGTAATATTTTTAGAAATAATGTTGGGCTGGGCGGGGGTGGATCACGCTTAGAAGCACTTTTATTATGACAATTGTACAAGATCATAAGAAATAACAGTTAACAAAAAAGGGGTCAGCTAGGTTATTTACAGAAGGATTTAGGTGCTGGGGGGCAGGTTCCTCCCACATTCATTATGAGGTAAAATTGGGGGGAAAAAATCCACTCATTGGCAACTGTCTTACATCATCTGTGTTCCCATGCAGCTTCTGCTTACTTCAACCATACAACTGTCAAAACCACCCCAAATCTTTTTTTTTTCTTTTACTCAGCATGTAGTGATAAATAGTGGTAGCAAAGACCATGTAGGTCTTTGGGCCGCACACGGACCCCTCGGGAGCATTTTCATCCGATCCGCAATGCAATTTGAAAATGAGGTACTCTTATTTATACATATTAAGAAAAACAAACAGGAAGACAATAATACAAAATAAAATGGAGCTGGTTAGTTATATTAAAAAGTCTGTACAAAGAAAATAATACTCTTGACATTTTTGCCAGACCACAAGCAATAGCACGTACATCCAGTGAAACCCCAGAAGTTGAACACCCCCGCCTCTACTAAGTCATTGCAATTTGGACCTGAAACTCAAAATCTCAGCTTTTTCTTTGGCTTTTTTGGCATGATGCCACTACGGAAGGAGGGTACCAGTGATGATAATGAAGCTTGAAATTGACCTTAAGGGGTGTCTGCTTCATATGACCAAAATACCTACATACACAATACTACTAATAAAGCGCCACTAGGTGACTGTACTTATATTGTTAAACACAGGAGAATAAAAATGAAGTCTTGTGGGGGAATAATGAAAATGTCTTTGATCTAGCTAGCTAGCTTCATTTACTTAGGTTTCTGGAAGCATGAGAACAAAGACTTCTAAGAATTTACATGATCATCCAGTCTATAAATTACAAGAAAGTCTTTGCAAAAGTCTTGGAATTGAGGACTAATATTAGCTACTAATGCTAGCCTGAATACGAATACAAATTAAGACTTCTGGAATATATTAGAAATCTTATATATATATATATATATATATATTTTTTTTTTTTTTTTTTTTTTTCTGGGGTGTTAATTATAAAAATGTCTTTGAAAATGACTACACTGTACCAATAAGTCTTGTATCTGAGCACTAACATTAGCTGCTAGCATTAGCTGCAAACTCACTAAAGTAGGCAGTCATTTTGTTAAAGTAAAAAAAGACTTCTGTGATGCAGATTCTAAGAAAGGCGTTGAGAACAACTTTAAAAAAAAAAGTGTAGATACAAGCGCTAAGTCTAAAGTTAGCTGCTAGTGCTGGTCGGCATTTTGTCAAGACGACTGGGAGAAAAAAAAACCCAGAAGATTTTGGGGGACTTAACATTATTTCCTTTGGGGAAAAGATGCTCAACTCTGGAGGTTCCACTAGTGAAAAGAACATTATGAGAAGACTAGATAGCATTATTGAGATTGTTTTACTTTCAAAATGTAAAAAAAAAAAAAAAAAAAAAAAAAGTCACAGACAACAGCTGGCAGTTAAAATGATTGTGTACAATATACAAAAAAAACTAGTCATCTATCATTTCATTTTTCAGCATGTATACATTCACACCTTCACATATGCATGACACCTTTTTAATATTCGTATATAAAAACTAGGGAATAGTGTTTTTTCACCTTTTCCTCGTGGAATGATAACTGGAAATGGGAGACGCGGGACCACGTGGAGAACAGGTGAGCGGGACCTTTTTGATTTTACACACAGAGGGTATTATAATAATAATAATAATAACAGGAATATAAAAATACGATAGCACATAAAATGAAATCGTACACCTTTTTTTTTTTTTTTTTTACAATTGTTCATTATTGCAGACGTAGTCCACGAGGTCCGTGACACCCAGCAGGTCGTCTTCGTCTTCGTCCTCCTTGGTGGGCTGTCCATTGTTGCAGTCCAATTGGTTGGTTCCCTTCGCCACCTCTGTGGGCTTTTCCTCGGAAACCTTCTCCTCGACTGCCTTGTCCTCTGTGGCCTTCTTCTCCTTTGGTTTCATCTCCTCCTCTTCATCGTCGTCAGAGTCGATGCGGTTGACCCGCTTACGGACGGGACGGTCCTCCTCGGACGATTCCTCTGAGTCATCGTCCGATTCTTCTTCCTCTTCCGACGCTCTCCGGCGTTTCAGGGCCAGACGACGGCGATGCTGCTTTGACGACTCCTTTTCCCCATCTTCTTCCGATGACTCAACTCGCTTGGACGGCCGGTCCCTGGAACCATCCTCGGAATCTCTGGAGAAGCTCGCTGGGAGACAAAACACAGGACGGGTGTCAAGACACAGTAAGATTTGGCTGAATGTGTTGCATTTCCTAAAATTTATTGAGCACAGACACAAATTTTACATTATAAAAATCTCATGATGCAACGGCGCTTGTAGCCGTATTTACGCTAAGGGAAAAGCCAGAATTTTGTAGTCCTTTTACTTTTGTTTTACTCATACCTGGCCTTCTCAGTTGAGTAAATAAATTGGTTGACTTTCATATGACTTAACACTGACGCAGTTTTTCCCCCGCTTTTACCTTCGCTTTCCGAGCTGTCCAAGCATCGTCTGGGTTTCATTTTATCCCGATTGGTTCCGGCTTGGGATCCCTCCGACTCAGACGTCTCGCAGTAATTGACCTGAGCTTTGTGACTTCGCCGCGAGCGCCGCCGGCTCACATCCAGGTCGCTGTCACTGTACTCGCTGGATCCTTCGCTCGCTGCAAAGACACACAAGGGTTCAAACGACACACCGGTACTTTTTCAGTGAGGAGCTACAAAAAACAGGCTCCTCAGTTTACAACTGTACCAACAGACAGTACTCGGTTTCAAACAGCGCGCAACGGACTAGCTTGTTGGGTGCCGTAAATTAGGGAACTAAGGTACGTCTTTTTGTGCAAATTCAGATCAAGTTGACATGTACATGAATGAAGCACGGCTCGTACCGATTTCCTCTTCGTCGTCCTCGTCCGTCTCCACTTCCTCATCGTCGGAGTAGCCTTTAGGTCTCCGCCGCTTTCGGGAGCTGCGTCGTTGCTTAGGCGACTTCTTGCTGCGGGATTCAGACGGCCGTTGTTTGCCGCCGCTGCTGCTGCCGTCGCTACCGTTGGAGTCAGTCTCAGCTGCAGTTTCGTTATCAGACGCCACAAAGTCTTCCTCGGAGCTGGACGGAAACAAATAGTAGTATATACTTAGACATAGTGAAAATTGGGACAAGTATGACAATTTTCCCCTGCTTTTAATCAAAGTCAGCAAAGGACCAGTTATCAGATGTATCTAAAAGATTGTCCTGAGTGATCATCCTGTGGGGTGTTTAGTGTGATTTTTTTTCTTCTTTTTTTTTTCCCCTGAACTACTCTGAAAAAGGGACTGACATTCGCACCTTAAACCTGCTCAATATTTTTGAAATGGGCTACACACAAACTGATAATCTGTCCGAATTAGAGTAATTTCACCTCAAAATCAAGTGATTTTTTTTTCCTCGCTGATCTATTGCGGAAATTGTCCAGGCAAAAAAAAATCATAAAGGTTAAAGCCCGGATGATTTTCTCCCATTTTAAAAATTGGTCATGTGTGTAGTAGCCCGCTTTACCTTTCGCTAAGGCAGAACTCATCCTCGCTCTCGTCGTCGTCCACGGTGCTGTCGCTGTCCAGGTCGTTGAGGCGCCGCCGCTTCTTCCTGCGCAGGCCGGCGTTGGGCCGAGGCGGTCGACCGTTCTCCTTGCCCTCCTCCGACTGGATGATGGTGGCCATGTCCTTCCCCCTGCCCCCCGTGATGTTGGCCATGTCTTTGCCGCGACCGGCTCCTGTACATCGTTCAAATGACAACGCTTCCTGACTTACTACATCCCACAGGCGCATTCGGCATTTCAATGTTACCGGCTATGTCGTAAAAACCCTCACTGTGCAAATGCTTTGGGTACTCGCTGCGCACGACATTGCAAGCTCACCTCCTCCCTCGGCTTCTTTGATGTCCTCTTCGATGGCCTCCTCGATGGCCTCATCAAACTCGTCAAATCTGTAACTGATGTTTTTCTTGGCCCTGGTGGAGCGTCGCCCCCAGCTCTTACTTCGCTTGGGTTCCTTCTTTTCTTTCACAATCACCTCCGGCTTCTCCTCTGCCAACTCCGCCTGAGACAAAAATCAATAAATAAACCAGGCCACGGTCACAACCACGACTTTGGGTTGCGTCCTTACCGAGGGCGCGATGATGTTTTCCACGCTGATTCCCACATAAATGAGACGCTCTTTCCTGTAAAACGAGAAGAAAAGAGAACATCAGTGACGCTTCGAGGCTGATTTAGTACAAGCGCGGCGGGGAGGCGTCACCTTCTCTCCGCCCGCTGTTTCTTCTTCAAGGCGGCGTCAAGATTTAGCAGCTGCTCTTCCAGTTTGTCACACAAATTTTTCTACACAGGCAGGCAGACATGGTTTAGTGTTTGAAAAAAACAAAAAAAAAAACACCTAGCACAGTGGTCTTTGTCGTTTAAACGTACGTGTTGGCACGGCGGGCAGAACCACTCTCCGTCGGGGATGATCATGAGGGGCGGCCTCAGGCACGCCGTGTGGTATCCGCTGTCGCATGAATCACACAGTAAAATCTGCACAAAAAAAAGGGACAAAAAAGCAAATATGACTGAGAGAGACATGACTTATTTGAAAATATTTTATAATAAATTTAACATGATGTATAATTAGGGGCGGGCGATCGTTCAGCGGTTTAATGTGTTCACGATCTCATCAAGCCGAAAGATGGTTTGATCGTCTACATGGCAGATTCTAAACAGTTTAGCTTTATGCAAAGCCTGAAAGACGGAGACAGTAACTTATTAGCTTGCCGAAGACATGATTCCCATTAAAACAGTGGAAAACCAGGGCTTTAAAAGACTCTTCAAAGTAGGAGACCTGCGTTACGAGCTGTGTTTGTATGTTTACATTGTTGCCTTTTATGTTTACGTTCACTGCACATTTTGATAAAAATTGTCACTATTCAAATTGAAACCTGCTCTGAAAGCTTAGCTGACTTAAAATGTCTTTTTTTTTTCTTTTAGAGTTTTATACACATTTTAAATGTGTTTCATATGTTTAATGAGGAAAATGGTCAGAAATGTGTAAATTAGTCTCAAAAAAACGATGTAAAAAAAGAATCATGATAAAATCGTGATGTGATATTTTTGCCAGATCGCCCACTTCCATGTATAATGTTATATAGCGTCGCTGTCCTGTGAAAAACACTGACCTCCAATTTTTTTCATTTTTCTTATTTTTACATGAATGGCGTTTCCGCCTAACGGACATCGCACTAATGAGAGAATTGAAAAAGTTTCCAAAATTGGAGAAATGTGTTTTTCACAGGACAGCGACGATATGCTATGACATTAGAAATATTTTATTTGATTATACGTCATAAAATATTACAATTAGTTGTTGAGTGTTATTTTGTAATGTACAAGTTATTTATTCAAATCCCTCCATTTACATTTTATTAAATACTGCATTTTATTGGTTGCATTATTTTGGTTAATTTAGGATTCATTCATTAAAATTCAATAAACTTGTGATTAAATTGTATTTTGTATTTACTTATTTGGTTTTCACGTGTTGTTTATTAAAAATTACAAAGAGTATTAAATGCGCTATATAAATAAAGTTGTATACTGTATTGTATAAGAAGAGTGATGCTGTCACAAAATGGCGGCGTTTGTTGAGCTGGCAGCTAATGTGCATCAACGTACCAGTTCTGGGTGGTTGGGGAGCCCGCAGTGTTTGCAGGGGTCGTCGTTGGGCGGCAGGTCGTCCGAGGACGTGGACGAGTCGGAACTGCGGCGCTCCCGGTTGCGTCTGCGCCTCTTCGGTCCTCGCTCCACCTTGTAGTCCTCATCGCTGTCGTCCTCTTCTTCCTCGCTTTCCTCGTCCTCGCTGGACTCCTCGTCGCTGTCGTCGTCCTCCTCCTCGGAGCCTTTCCTTTTGTGGCGGGTGCGCATGTTGGACCAGCGCGCCTTTCGCCGCTTTCGTCCCTTGTCGCCAACACACAAGATGACTTTAATCACTTTGATGTATTGTGAACTATCACAGTTAAATGATCAAATCAGAGTTCGCCAAGACGTCTCTCCGCTTACTTCCGTTTAAAAAAAAAACAACAAAAAAAACGTAGTTGATGACACTTGATGTTGATGGCGCTCCTCGTTAGGATGCCGTCAACTGGACGCAGAGTTAATTGATTTCATTGATGGCATTTTTTTTTCCTTGTTTTTTTTCCTAGTTTAGAGCAGAAGTCAACCCAAACATATTTTTTTTCAAGATGCTCCTAGCAGGCCCACTAGTTGAAACACGGCATTCTGATTAGTTTTGCATTTGTGGAATATATGTTAAGCAGAAAAATGCACTGGTTTTTAGCCATCTCTGGGGCGGCCATTTTGTCTTCTGTCGACTGAAAATGACATCACAACTGCTCACAACGACCAATCACGGCTGATCTGTTTGTTTGTTTTTTTTTAATCTGAGCCATGTTGGTCATTGGCCTTGTTTCAACTAGTGGGCTTGCATAGAACATATTCTTGAAAAAAAAATGTTAGCGTTGACTTTCAAAGGCTTTGATAGTTCAAAGCGCATCCACGCTGCACTGCTTACACTACCAGCATGGATTCAAACAGAGAGGAGCCAATGGTTTCAAATTGTTGATTTCGTCATCAAATTTTTCAAAGACTGGTAACGAATTTTCCCCCAAAAACAACATAAGTAGATTCCTTTTCGAATCGTTTTCTGTATGATAAGAAAGAAGCCCGATGGTACGGCGTGAGGAAAACTCACCTTGGGTTTGGCCCGACCATCCTGATCCACCTTCTTCTCTCTGGGCTTCCTTATAACAACCTTCACCTCTCCCTCCTTCTCCTCCCCTTCTTCTCCTTCCTCCTGAGGCTTCTCGACCTTATTGTCTTGGACCTCCACCACCTTTTGCGTGGGTCTGGATATCCTGGGCGATCGTCTCAAAGACATGCCACCCACGTTGGTGTCAGACTCGGAGTCGGCTTGCTTCTCCTGCTGCTGAAGTTTCAGCCAGCGTCGGTGAGACGTCGTTTTGACTCTCCTCCGGACGCCGCTTTTCTCCGAGTGAGCTTCGCCGCCATTTGCCGCATCTTTCTTGGACTCGTCTTCCTCGCTTTTGCTTTCAGCCGCCTGGTCAGCGACCGCCTGTTTGCCGTCACGTTCTGCGGTCGCGGTTTGGTCGTCGGGTTTCAGCGTTTTGGAGTCTGCGTCTTCTGACGTGTCCTTTGGACTGAGTGTACCCATTGTGGAATCCTTTTCACTTTGACACTTTACGTCCGTCAAACTCTTGGACTCGTCTTTCTCCATCGTGTTATTGCTTGTTGAGTGTTTTTCCATTGACGAGTCCTTTTCGATTTCCTGGCATACACGCTTCGCGCAGCTGGTTTCCGACTCATTCTTGGAGTCACTTTCTTTGTTTTTTCTTTTAGCTGCCTTGCTTTTGTCTTGTGATCGCTCAGTTTCCGCCAGAACCTTGCCGTCGTGTCCTGCTACCGCCTTTTGATCACTAGATTTGAGATTAGTCGTTTCATTATTTTCAGGAACATTTTTCGGACAAAGTTTATCTGTTGTGGGATCCTTTTCGCTTTCTTGACATTTACGATTCGTGTCTGGCAAAGCTTGGTCACTGGTTTTTGCCTCTTTCCTGGAGTCATCTCGCTGGCTTTTGTCTTCCGATCGTTCTGTTTTTGCTGGAGTTTTGCTGCCACTCACTTCTGTCACCTTTAGGTCACTGGGTTTGGATGTTTTGGATTCATCAGGAGTGTTTTTCTCTGCATTGCTTTTGAAAGGTTTTTCCATTTTGGAATCTATTGGAGATTTAAGCTTCTCATCTGGCGGACTCCTGGATTTGTCTTCCTCATTTTTGCCTGTGGCCGCCTCACTCGTGTCTTCTGATTGCTCAGTTTCCACTGGTGTTAGGCCGGCACACCTTTCCGTCCCTTCTTGATCACCGGGTTTTGTAGTTTTGTATCCTTCAGCAACCTCTTTCTCTTGTGTTTTTGAGAGTTTTTCCATTTTCGCATCCTCATTGAATTCGTCCTCATTTTTGCTTTTGGCTGCCTTGCTGGTGAGAGGTTCTTCGCTCTTACTCGTGTCTTCTATTTGCTTGTTTTTTTCCAGAGCGTTATCGTCATGTTTTTCAGTCAAGTTTTGGTCAGTGAATGTCACTGTTTTTAATTCATCAGGAGTATCTTTCGCCTTCGTTTTGGAGAGTTTTTCGGTTTCGGAATCCTTCTGACTTTGAAGTTTTGCAACATGTTGAGCTTTGTCAACAACTTTGTCACATTCTTCTGTCACCTTGTCAGCAACAGGTTTTGCCATTTTGGATCCATCATCAGCATCTTCCTCTGTTGTTTTATCACTTTTGGCGAGTTTAGCTTTTGCGGAATCCTTTTGACGTTTAAGGTCACCGTTTTCTGACTCATTCTGGGACTTGTCTACCTCGTTTTTGCTTTGAGTTACCTCACCAATGACCTGTTGATCGCTGGTTTTCGTCATTGCCTTGATGTTATGTTCTTCTGTCATCCTTTCAACACTTAGTTTCACAGTTTCAGATCCATCAGGAGCATCTTTCTCCGACGTATCGCTATTGGAACATGTATCCCTTGTTGATTTCTTTGTGCTTTCTTGACATTGAAGTTTGACGTTTGGCAGAGCTTGGCTGCCATTCTCCGCCTCTTCCTTGGACTTGTCTTCCTCATTTTTGCTTATAGCCGGTACAGTTTTGATGACACTCTCTTCTGTCATGCTTTTGCCACTGGGTTTTATCGTTTTGGATTCATCAGAGGAGTCTTTTTCTGTTGCTTCATCACTTTGAGGGAGTTTATCGCTCGTGGATTCCTTTTGGCTTTTGTCCTCTCGACACTCAAGCCTCTCCTTGGTGTTGTCGTTCTTGCTGTTTTCGGACGATGGCTGCTCCGGTTCTACGGCGACTAGGTTTTCGGATGTTTTAGACGCAAACATTTTGGGTTTGTCATCCTGTCCTGATTTATCCTGGTCAGGTTTGGAAACATTCGCAGCTTCTTCTGCAGATTTGGCCGGACAGTCGTCAATTTTGGCAGCGTCACGACACAGGTTGTCTTTCGTAGCTTCCGACTTTCTTGGCTTTTCGGAGTTAGTCGACGAAGCTCCATTGGCGTTCGCACTCTTGCTATCGGCCATCTCCTGACACAAGTCCACCGTGTTCACCTTTTTGATTACCGACAACTCGGACGATTCTTGAGAGTTCTGGCTTCCAGCTTTATCCGCCTTTTTAATGACTGTCAAGTTTTGTGGCGCCTCTTGGCTCCCTGCAGCATCTTTTTGCGACTCTCCCGTTTTGGTCACAGCTTTGTTGTTGTGCGATTCTTCCTGAGCAGCCTGCGACCTATCCATTTCACTCTCGCTCGTGTGCTTTTCGGATTCCCTTGTTTCTTCAGTTAACGCGTCCACACAGTCCGGTTTTCCTTTAGCTTTTTCTGTATCTTTTGAATTATGGTCTTTGGCTGTGACCTCATGATTTGATTTCTCCTTATTCTTTAGAGTCGTGTCCATTTTTTCTGATGTGTCCATTTTGTCTTCCAGAGGCAATTCCACGTTTTTATCCGTTGGCGTGGGCCCTTTTAAATTCCTGTCTCGTTCGTGATTGGACAGTTTGCCGTCAGCTTCCTTAGAACAAGCTGTCACTGCCGCCTTGTCTGTTGCTACACTTTTTTCCTTGTCAACCGGCGTAACTGTGACCTTCTCCGGACAGCAAGATTCCTTCTGTTCCTTTGTGGATGCAGATTCAGTTTCACTCAAACGAGGCTGGAGGCACGCCTCTGATGTGGGCTGAACTTCACCATTGACCTGGTCGTTCCCACCGTGTGTCTGTTCGGACATGTTGGTGTTGGGTTTGACGGTGTCCTTGTTGAGCTGAGAGACTGGCGTGAACTTCATGCCTCTTTTCTTCAGAGGGATCTTAGCTTGCTGCTCGTTCTTCATCTGCTGGATCTCATCCACGCTGTTCTGCTTGGCCACCTCAGGGGGGGACTTGGGAGCAGGGTCCCCGCCTTGCGTCTCCGTCTTGGCTTGCGACGTCTCCATCGGCTCTTCTTTGATGGTCTGGATTTCATTTACTAAACTGTGATCTACTGACTTTTCTGACACCGCTTCCACTATGCCGTTCACTGATAATTTTATCTCAGACGTCTCTGATTTGAGCTCATCGGTGTGATCCAATTTCCCATTGCTCTCCGTCTTTGGTGACACCTGAACGGCCGCCTTGTCCACGTCTTTGATGTCCTCATCTGATGAGCTCTCATCTTTCGTTACTGCCCCTGAAAATAGAAAGCCCAGGTTTATTTGTTTTCAAGTTGATTGCAACGCGATGTGTACAAAGAAACTGGTCAATTTTGGATCATTTTATGATTTTCCTCTTCGATCAATCATAATCCAAAACGTGATTTTCAAAACTAAACTGAAAGACTTTACCTGCTTTATCGTTTTCTTTTTTGATGATGTCTCTCTTCAAGAGCTCGGGATCAATGTGTGTCTTAAGCAGAGCCACCACTTGCGCCAAGTCGTTGCGATCTCTACAGGAAAGAACCAAACAACTGTCAACATCAATTAAAACACCGCCTCCCTCTCTTCCTCCTACCTGACGATGCACTTCCATGAGGCGCCGTCCAGGTCGTCCTGCTCTTCCACATAGAGGCGGACGTTGTCGTCCTGGTCCAGCTGGAACCAGTACATCTGGCCGTCCTTGTCGCGGCCGATGGGTTGCAGACGCATCTTGTCCGGGTCCTCCTCATTGATGATATTCTTGAACTTGAGGTTGTCATCAAACTGACACTCGCACAGATACTACACAGGCAAAATATGGATTTTTTTATGTTTCGTTGCAGTTGTAAGTTTTCTGAAAAAATGTGCGTCCAAAAGTCAAACTGAACTCAGGAGTTTATAACCATCACCATTCGCCACGATTTTTCATTGGCTTTGTGTGTTTGTGTGTGTGTGTGTGGGGGGGGGGGTTGTGTGTGTTTTACAGAGCCAGCTAAAACCTGTATCTCACTTAGCGGCGCAGGTTTGCAAGAGTGTATTTATTCACGTACGTATGTTGTTTTTTCATCAGGGTAGTTCAATGCCACAAACAGTCGCAAAGACTTTCACCATCAATTTTAATGGTCACAAACCGTTTTTCTTGTCACAATAAAATTTTGAACATGTTCGAAATTTCCTGGCGACAAGAAAAGCTGTTTGTGACTGCTAAAACTGTGTGTGACCTTGAACGAACCCTGATGAAAAAACAACATTCGGGCCACGCGCAAACACTCGCCGCTCAGTGAGATATGGGCTTAAGATGAAATTTGTGCTGCATAGATGTTTTTAGCCCAGTTTTGGGGGTGCTTCACTACACTGAATATGAAAGGTTTTCTTTTGGTGCTAAAATTAAAATAACTAAAAGATTAATTAAAATTAGGGATGTTGCGATCAGGGTTTTGTGACACCGATACCGATCATGCATGAGTGAGATGGTCCGGTACCGATTCTGATCACATGGAATATTTGTATATTTTTCCATTTATTTATGGTGACTGTTATTATGCAATATTATCTGAAAAAAACAGCCATATTATTGCCGTAATTTTGACAAAAATCTGTATATATTTTCAAAAGCATGAAAAAAATACAAAACCGTTGCTGGCATAATACAACAATTACTCAGTCACAAAGATAACTGAAAAACTTAAATTTACCAGCTTTTAGTAACACAGTTTTAACAGACCAAAATAATCAGCAGTCTCAGCAGACTTAATTATGCAAAAAGTCAAATAAATAACATGCCACCTAAACATTGCATGGTTAAGAATATAATCAAAGTAGAAAAAATTGTCACTCGAATAAACTACAGTCTTCAATGAGTTCCTAAATTGAAACGACTCACCAACTTGGTTTATTGTCTTGTGCATAGACAAACTATCTTGTGCATTTGTCAACGAGAAAAGACACTGTTAACCTTTTTGTGAATTATAAAATGATATAGTGGGTCTGTTGCCCACAAGTGACCTGCAATGCGTCTCCCTGTGCCAATAATACCACTTATACTGCGCTGTGACAGTAACGCATCATTACGAGTGGGCGATATGACGATATTAGATTGTTAAGGACTCATAAAGCCGAAAAATCGTTTGATCGCCTACAGGGCACATTCTATACAGTTTAGCTCTATGGCGGCGCAAAGACGCTGACGCATACCCGACCAACCAATCACAGCACGCACAGTGCTCCGTACATGACACTCCCCGCCTCCCTATTTGTTTGTATAGCGGGAAGTCACCACGAAGCAGAGTTGGTCCCGAAAAGAAACTCCACAGCCTCTGTGTCGATTTGGTTGGGCTTTTCCTCGGAGAAGAAAGCGCAAACCAGCAATTTGCAAAGTTTGCAGAGACTCGGGTCGGACGTCAGATGGCAACACGACAAACCTGTTTAATCACTTGCGGAGACAGAGACAGCACCCAAAAAACTACGATGACAGCCTAAGCAAACGGAGATCAGACACATGGTAGCCAGAGGCAGCCGCTAGCTCCAAGCTAACACAACCCACGGTAACACAGTCATTTAACAAGGGCACTGCATGCGCTGACCGTTAGCTGCCGTCATTGTTGCTGCTGTGTCCGCCTTGACTTTATTCAATGCAGTGAGCCTTGTAAACTCACCATAGTCTTCCAATTGATTGTTCTTCAAATGTCGGATTAAGTTGGTTGTGTTGAAACCTTTGGCCATGCTCCCTCCGTGAGGTACCTTTTCATGGCATATATTACAAGATGCAAACTCCACAGACAGACATGTTAGCCTCTGTTTGTTAGTGCCGAGCACCTCCGCAGCCTGCAGAGGGGGTGGGGTGGGGGTGCCCAACACGGTTGTAGGCTGCGAAGCATGAGCTGCGGGTGATCGTATTTTTTGATCGGCAATAAAAGGCTTTGATCAAATATTCCAATCACGTAATTTTTCACAAAAATCGGCCGATCATGATCGGTGTCCGATCGATCGAAGCATCCCTAATTAAAATACAAAACTAATGTATCAAAAAACAATGCAGGCGGTTTGTCTATGGAGTGTATTAATTGACTTTGTTATTTGCTATAGACATGTTTTTTATGGAATTAGAACAATGTTTGTTTGTTTGTTTACTTTAAGGATGGCTGTCTTGCTCTCCAATGTCATGCTCTTGTAGCCTTTTTCTTCCAGCTCCCACGCCCACGCCATGTTGAAGTCTTGGCATATCTGCAACGTAACCGCAACAAAAATGAGGTTCTTCTTGCAGTTACATTTTAATTTTCTATGGTTTCACATCATTTCAAAACTGATTTTTTTTTTTTTTTTTTACCTTGACTAGATACTTTTCCCATCTGTCCGCTGAAACCGACTTCCCAATCTTTCTCAGCAACTTGACGTGAAGATCAACGAGCAATTTAGGAACTAAATAACAGCAAAAAGAAACAGAAAAAATACAGATTTCACATGTTGCTTCAAAGTTCTACATTCTGGGGAACAATACAGTCAAGTTGAAAAAATTTATCAATATCCACTGATTATTTGTGAATGTGATTTATTTATTGTACCATGTATTTATTAATTCATTTAATAAAATTAAATACTCACAGAATGAGAATGAACATATTTTAATAAAAATTTCACATGTTGCTGCTTTTATTGATGAAGTTAAAATAATTAATTACACTGACAAACTATAGTCAGGTATTTGTGACAAAATCAACCATTTAAACAAACTAATAAATTATGAATGAATGTTCATTGATTAATGTAAATAATAAATATGACAATTTATCAAACTGTCCATGAATTTCAAGGGGACAACGAAAATGTATTAATTTATATTAACAATTAAGGAAATAAAATAAACAATATCTTTTAATAATTACATATGTATAATAAAATAAATATTAAGTACTAATTTATTCGAAATGTGTAAATCATAAATTTTTCACAACATCATATATAAAAATGAAATGTGAATATTTGACTACTAGTAAAATAACAGATAAATCAATACAATAAGTAAATAGATTTTTTTTTTCAATATTTAAAACTTTCACACTTTTGTGGCTAGGTTCTACGGTGTTAAAAATTATATCCCTTGTTTTATGTAGTCAGGTTTACATCGCAAATCTCATCAATTCCATCGCAAACCTCGTCACACCACCACAATGAGCTCCTCTACCGGAAGTACTTCTACTGCGTTATAGCCAAATGCCAACGGCTGCCTTTAATTTGACAGCACGCGCCGGAACTCACCCAGGCGAGCAGCTAAGCGGCACTTAATTTAGTCTTTTAACTGTGATTAAAGTACGCCTTTCTGCTTCCTTCGCTGCCATTTAAACACTCCGGGAGACCGTTTGCATGCCCACGACGCTGTCTGTCAACTAGTATCACCGCAGCAACCCGGAAAACGGGATTAAACGGGCGTGTTAGCTGTATGTGTTGTGTTCAGGAGCAGCGAATAAAGGCTTTCAAAGCGGAGGGGGGACTGAAAAGCGTGAAAAGTCACATAAACACGCGCTCCATTCGGTAAATTCACATCAAAATAACCACGTCCTCGTATACGAACACACACATGATCTCAAATATAAGACCCCGCTTTCGTTAAACGTGCATTAGAGGGAAGGTAAAGGTGAGAGAAGCACACAATAACACAGCATTGCTAACGTTGCTAGCCCAGTTAGCTCGGTAGCAGCGATGAAGTCTCTCCTCCTGCCTCATCCCCCTCCCGTTCTTTTCCCGACCGCTACCTGATGATGTGTCCCGCAGGTATCGCTCTAGCTGCGGGAAGGTGAGCTCCGGCAGGTCCAGCTGCGCTCCGTAACGCTCCAGAAAGGAGCAAATGACGGCGTAATTGGGACACAGGGCAGGGGGACAACTCGCCGTTGCCGCCGAAGCAGCCATCTTTTTCCCTCCACACCAACCTGTCAAGAGCGCAAGCGTCCGGGAACGCTCAACGGGACTTCCGCTGGTAACAAAATAAAACACAGGAAGCTAAAATACAAAGCAAAACACTTGACACCATGTACACAATAACAATAGCATTGACAATTTAACTTTACATTTACATTCTCATATCGCTGGCATTGGGCCAAAATCTTCTGTCCAAATTTTGTTGAATTCATATTTTGACAACAATTGCGCTTTCTCGCGTCCAGATGGCAATGTTTTCCACAGTTGTGCATGACGACACTGTTTTTCTCACTTATCTAGTTCTTAAAAAAACACAATAATTTTAAAAGCTACTGATTTTTACGTTCTCTTATTGTAATAAAAACAAAATGTACGTTCAAATGTAATAACTCATGATTAAAATGGACCGAAATAAGGGAATATTAATTCATTTAAAAATAATTTAAATGTGAAATACCCATCCATTATCTGACAAATTAAAATAATGCTAATTATAATTAATGGTGGTTGCGTCACATATTGTTTTGTGTTTATGAGTACTTTAAATTCAAAAATTGACCTAAAATGTTATTTACCACATGTACTGGGAGTACTTTAAATGAAATATATTACAAATAAATTCATACAATTCTAATCAACTATATAAGCATAACAATGAATATTTTTTTAAAATACAATACAGTAATTGAAAGCATGAGCAGACAGACAAACAAAAGAGCAGAGAGAGAAACAAAAGAAGTAAAGACAATCGGGGTCCAGATTGAAGCTATTCTTTATTTCACATTTATTTGTACACAATAAATACTGTTAAACATCCACTTGTGAGTAAATATGACGCTTGGCAGTCACTGCAGCGCTAACACGATGAACACAGCGGAACCAAACGTGGATAAAGTAGCGCGTTAACTTCTCTAAACTGGGAAAAGTCATATTTTTTTCCTTATTTCAATACAAGAGGGTAAATGCAAACTTCAAAAATAAGTTTGGTGTCATTCAGATCTCAAGGAGATCAACGAGAAAACAGCAACGTGGCTGACGGATATCTTAGAGCAGATTGAATGGAATTAAATCATTTTGTTTTAATCCTAAAATCTAAAAAATGAAATAAAAGAATAAAAACTGTTCTAATATTTTTACGGATATCCATCTCCAAGCTCTCTGTAAACCATTTCAAACAGCAATAGCTTCTCTATAAGACACTAAGGAGGCTATTTAAGGCTAAATAACGCGATACAACATAAGTATTCATACCAAATACAGCTGGTAAACAAAATAGGAGAAATGTTGACAATCAAAATACTGACGACAAAGAAGAAGACATGAAAAAGTGCTTCATTGTGACACGTTATACACTTTACATCAGGATCACTCCCTTTCATGAACAAAGGCAACTTTTACACACAGACCCTGCAACATTGCCCCAACAGAGGCCTAAAGAGAGGAACCGGCTTTTTTCTGCCTTTGCCTTTGAAACAGAACCTGGTGTAGCGGGATTTTACAGCTTTCTCACTGATACAGCGCCCCGCGAACAGAATTAGATGTCGGGACAGCGACAATTGCTTTCAACGCAACAGGGCGGAAGAACTTATGTGTTTAACTTAAGAGGTGGAAAACTGTCTTAAAAAAAAAAAAAAAAAAAAAAAAAAAAAAAAAGTAAAAAAATTGCTTTCAACAAAAGGGCAGGAGAAGTGACTGTCACGTGGTAAATTTTACATCCATGCCCTAGCATGGCAAGATTCTCTTACACACAGGCGCCTGGAAAGGTTCTTTTACTACCACAGATACTGCTACACTTCTCCTAACCTGTTGTGTTGATATCAACAAGGCGCTATTAATTTCGTCTCAGTACTGATTGCATATTGCAGCAAAATGACAAAAGGCAAAATTGTCAGTAATAATGTCACTTTTTATGAACCGAATTGACGAAACAGAAATGTAGAAGAGCTACAGCTGCTTTCACGCTTCTTTTACGAATATAATACTCCCTCCAAGTGTGGGAAATTGCCAGTTTGACTTAATAACTCAGATTGCATGCTGGTGTCATTCATATACAAAAGCAATGTGGGGGGATATGACAGAAAAAATGTGGAATTTCACAGACAGCCCAAAAGGGGCAACAGGCTGTGTCGTGCTTCTGTTACAGCACTAGTAATAACTCCAAAGGCGAAAAACTGTTAGTCCACTTGCGGCGTCGGGTCAATCAGGCTAATAATGGCTTGTGGGAGGGAAAGGTAGAAAAAAAATGCCGTCTTTTCCAGGGAGTGTAAAAGGGAGTAAGGCGCTCTCTCCCGTTATGGTTCTGTGTTGCTAACTGAAACCTGGAAGCTTGGGGTGAGGGGGGTATTTTTATAAACAAAGGTCAGAAGTGAAGAGTAAAGGGAGTTTAGAAACATCCCATTTCTCTGAAACAAAGCGCAATTTAAACAGGGAGTGTTCTTTCCTTCGTAAAAAAAAAAAAAAAAAAAAAAAAAAAAAAAAAAAGAAAATTCCTACTCACATCATTGCCACTTTTCCCTTCTTTTAGTGTTTGACTTGGGGGTGGGGGGGGGGGAATTCAGGACCAGCCTCGCACCCCCCTCCTTAAACCAATGTGACATTAGACAACAGACTCGGACAGGTCGTTGGCCATTTTCTCACATGAAACGAAAGAACATTTAAATCAAAATGGAGATGTGTCGGGTTTGAAAGTGAGAAAGGCACGTTTGTTTGTTCTTCCAGCAAAAGCACTGGCTGTGTGAGGCAACCCCTAGGGGGCGTCCCATCTCCACTTCACACCAGCGTGATCTCCACCTCCTCTCGCCGTTTCACCTGCCCTCGGGGGTGTTGCTTGGGGGGAGGCGGAGCAGCTCGGACCTGGAAAAAAAAAGTGCCGTTAGTTTCGCGAGTAATAGGGATATGTTCATATGATATGATTTGAGTGCATGGATTAAAACCAAAGGATAGGTGCCGAAGAGTATTACTCACAGGGCGGATGTTGCCAGAAGCGTTCTCTGGGTATTTGGGAGGCTGCGGGGAGCCTTGCGCAGGACCTAAAGTGACACAAATCCACATTTAGCAGAGTTCATTTGAACATTTCAGTTTGGTGACTTTGCTCTACGCACTGTGAAAGGGGCTCTTGTGCGGCGTGGCGGGGGGCGGCCGGTGGTGCCCGTTGTGGTAGGCGGGCGGCCGTCCGATGGGCGAGGCGGCAGCGCTGCAGGGGCTGGACTGTGGCGACGACGAGGTGGTGGGCGTCGCCAGGGGGCTGCTGTGGAGCGGCCCCGAATGGAAGGGACTGCGAGGCGAGCGCTCGCAGTGGGCCGGCGTGCACGGGGAAGACTGAGACAAGAAGGAAAATAACAATCGCCAAAAGTTGGCGCTGCTTTGCTGCCTTAAGGGGTAAAGCCGACGGAAAATCGAAGTTGACTTTCTACCTGAGTGCTGCTGCCGTCTCTCTGCCCGTCGCCGTTTTCGCCTGCGCCGCCGGCCAGGTCCTCCACCAGGACGGCGGGGAATACGCCGACGACGCCGTTGAGCTCGCCCTCCCAGAAGCCGTCATCCTCGTGGGTCTCCCGGCTAAGGATGCGGATGATGGCGCCCTCGGGGAAGGAGAGCTCGTCGTCCGTCTGGCCGGCATAGTCGTACAGTGCCTTGGCGAACGACACTGCGGGAATTGTCATAAATCAATGATCAAAGTAAAATAGCTCTGCTGTTTCCAACTTAATCGTCACCACTGTAGCATTTATGTGTTTAAGAGTGGAGTGATATTGTCAACTCAAAATGCAGCTTGGAATCATATTACTATGATTGCACTTTACTCAAATAGGCACTCATTTGATGGAAAATAATCCGCTGGGATTGAATTTTGGTTTATATTGAAAATTACATTGATTGCTGCAATCAATGAACAGAATCACACAAGTATTAAATATATCACTGGTCATTGTTAAGTATATTATGGGTGACCTTCCATGTTTGAACATCAACTTTGTTGGCTACTGTTTACAATTTGTAATGCTTCCACTTTGTAAAGTCAAAGGTGCACATGCTGCGTTTTTTTTTCTTTACATTTCTTTATCTTTCACAGGCGGTATAAACGTGTCTTTGAGGACGCCTTACCACTGGAGTCTCCGTTGACAGAGTCGGTGGGAAGCTCGCTTTCGGGTTCGGTGGAGTTGCTGGAGGAGTGTGAGCGAGCGTCTAGCGCGGCCAGGGACTGCAGCATGCTCAGCAGGCTGTTGGAGGACGGCAGCTGCAGGTACTTCTCCGGCACGTAGCCGACCTGGCCGCTGCGGTTTCTGGCCTAGGGAGAAAATACAGTCAGAGATGATTAAATAGGGCTCGGAGCTGCAATAAACAACAAAACCTTACCTTCACCCAGTCCTCCATGTCACCGTCGTCGATGACCTCCAAGATTTCCTGCTCCTCGATGGTCAGTTCATCTGGCTGAGAGGCCTGAAGGCAACATTCATCAGATAAATGGAAAGATCCTCAATCACAGCGTGCCCCCACCATAGTTGCTCTTGGTGACATCTTCTTTATCAGCCCCAAAACATCACAATCGCAGTGTTCACTCTCAAGGGCAACGGAATACAGATAGTCCATATGTATCAATACTTTGGTGTCTTAATTGATGACTCGCTCACTTTCAAGCTACATATAGAAAATCTTTTGCAGAAGCTGAGGCTAAAACGGCATTTTTATTTTCAAAACGAGCTGTGTGTTTCTTTTGGTGTAAAGAAGCGCCTTGTTGCTGCAACATTTTTATCTGTGTTGGCTTATGGAGATATTTTATGCTGCCATAAGATGATTGCTACTGATTGTCACACTTTTTTTTTTTTTTTTTAAAGTTTATATCCACAACGTTGTATCAAAACCAAAATATTGCTTTACATTGTGAATAATTGACTCCCTCTGAAGCTTAAAGGTCAGAGTGCAAACATTGAAAACTTTTCTGTAGCCCTCTAGAGCTCCCTTTACAATGCATAACTGTCATCCAAATGCGATTAGGTCGTTGGTAGACAGCAGTTTAATCACTAAATACAATTCAGAATGTGTCGTCTGCCCTTTGAATCTCGCGCCCCCTCATCTTCGGCTTTTTCCGGAGATGTGACGTCACAGTAGCCGGAGGATTCAGTGACTACTAATCATGAACGGTCTAATAACGCCCCCTTCTGTCGGCTCGTGTGTTTCAAAATCCTCTCATTCCAAAACATCGCTCGCCATTGAATGTGCTGTTTGTAGAGTCTATGGTGTACCGAGCGGTTTAGCTATATCTACGTCACTTCCGGTGGCTAGAGCCACGATTCCTCGAGCTTCCATGAGGTTCGGAAACACTCGGAATGAGTAGGTAAAACCTATTTTCGAATCGATCTGTGGTTGACAACTTGCAGGAAGTGACTTGTATGTATTAGAAAACCTGTTACCAATGAGAATATGAATTTTAACAGAGACTGAAAAAAGTTTGCACCCGGACCTTTAATGATCATAAACATGGGTCCAGCACACCACCATCTAACAAATGTTCTTCTAGCTCTGCTCGAGTTCATTTACATATTATCAGCAAAGTCTTGCAGCGCAAGGCAAGCGCCTCATAGTTTATAAGGAAAAGGACACACAGATCATAATTTCCAGTGTGGTCCTAAGACAAATACAATACAACCATGTTCATGTATATTTGTGCCTTAATTAGTCTGAAAAAAAATGCGGATTCCTATGGTCTTCAGCCACAAAGGTATTTGTTGCTTTCAGTGCCCTATGCTCGTACGGAATTGGGAGTTCCTTATGTGTGGAATATGCTACAAAAAAGGATGGAAGCGATCAATTCCAACATAGTCAATACAGTAGGCCTGCTCCAACACCCCTTAGCATAAGTCCTGTAGCCCATATGTCCATATAGCCCTGTAATGTGTGCAAAGAGAACATAAAATTAAGACGAGGGCTCCTAACCTTGTAGGAGTAGAGCACTTTGCAGGTGAGAGGGTAATTTTTCAACGTGCTGGAAGGGCTGGAGCTGCTGTCGTCCAACACTTCGCCGCTGTCCTCCGTCTCCTCCTCGTCCTCCTCGCGCTCCAAGTCGGCCGTTCCCTTCCGGAATGAGACGCACGCGGTGAGCAGCCGGCCACCGTAAAAAGCGTGATGGAGGCCGGTCTTACGGAGAGCGAAGGATCGTGGGCACTCAGGTTGTTCCAGCGCTCGTTCTCCAGCTCCTCCATCACCTGGTTCATGGCGCTCTTCAGCCACGTCTCCACGCCGACGCCCGCCTGCCTAAGCATGTCCAGACGGGCCTCTGCCTTCGCCTTTACCGTCTAGCAGAGCAGCACACAAACATAATCCCGCGAGAGGTCGGATCAGTGTATTTCGCTTTTTCTTTTCCTGAAAGTGATGACGTTGAAGAAAAGCGTGATGACAACCATGGAACCGAAAATCTAATTTCTGGCAAACACACTATATGCGACACAATTCTAGCCATAGACTCCGCTAATAACTTGATGTTCCCAGTGCATCCATGTTAGGGACTTTCTATTTTTATTTCTACTCCTATTTGATAAGTTCTCTTTTATTTTAAATTTGTAATTAACAGGGTGAAAATAAAGGTTGAGAGAGACTACAAAAACAATGTTTGATAAAGTTTTTCTTTGATTTAGTTTAAATTTCTTCTTTAGTTTTCTTTTATGTTAGTTTTCTTAGTTATCTTTAATGTTAATATGAATTAATATTAGCACACAATCTTATGCAGAGATATACTTAATTTTTGGGGGACAAATGACACTATAGTCACGGGGGAGATATGGGGGCACAAAATATTTTCTTCTTTTGGGGAGGGTGTAATAGAAAATAATTGAGAGGAACTGGCTCAACCTAATCTAATAAAGTCAGTGTTTATTTTTTGAGTGTGTGATTGTACCCTTTAACCAGCAGATGGGGCTTTGGTGTCATGTTGACAGGCGCACTGATCCACACACTTTTCACTCAGTTACCTCTGCCCTCCGCAGACTCTGCCTCGCGATTTCCGTCTTGGCCTCCAGCTCTCCTGCATTCTGCTCAGAGCTCTCCTGAGCCCCAAATTCCTCCAAGACCTGAACACACACACACACAAAACATAAATATGACAATAATAGCTAAAACCAGTAATGACTCCATCGTGCATGCTTGCAAGAGTGTGACTCATTTCCTGGTTACTGTTTGATACTGGTGTTCTGGAAAAAAATTCCCAGATGAGGTCAGTGATCACTTGGGTCTGAAGCGTGACAGCAGTACTATAAAGTCCCATGATGATCCTCCCATGTGCAAATTTTAAGCATTTGCCCTTTGTGCGTTATCAGACGGACTTCGACTGTTGTAGTATTTTAAACGTTCTTTAATTGCACTCAGATTTAACTGGACCTGGACAGCACATCACAGGACATTCGCCTGCCATACAGTCAAAATAGCCCAAGTTCATCTCTCAGCTTTGTCCATCCAGTGTGAAGTTTATGTTATCTCCAGGTGTGCTCCACCCGGTTGTGAATGAGTGTGTGGATATGTGTGTGTGTCCTGCAATTGACTAGCGACCAGTCCTGAGTGTAGCCCGCTTCTCTCTCTCTCTCAAAGTCAGCTCCAGCTCACTCGTGACCCCAATGAGGACTAGCCCGATAGAAAATCCATGGATGCTTTAACTGGACCTGGTTTATACTGTGTACCGTATTTGGGTCTCACCCGTTGTGTGTGGATGATGCTTTTATACTCTCGGGCCACCCGACTGGCCCACTTGCGGGCTTCCTTGTCCAGGCTGTGCTCCTCCGCCGTGCCGCTCTCTTTTAGCAAATGCGTCACCTAGGGGAAAAAAAAACCCCCAACAAAAACATATTTATGAGTAGGGGTGTGCATCTCTCCATAAAAGACGATTAGATATGGTTCTTAATACGTGGAGTACGATACGATTCAAGGATGCAACAATTTCAAGACGTGACAGTCCATCAAATGAAAATGGATAAACCTTCTTCACAATCTGGGCAATCTGTTGCAACCCCCGGTCAAAAAACGTACTTAGCAATTTGCCCAGCGTTATATGGGGGCAGAGTCAGCAGTGATTCATTTGCAAAAGACCAAACAGCGCCCACGAAATACTAATTCTGTAATTAATAAAGCTGTAATTTTTTTGAGGCTTTGTTTTTTTAAGGACACCTGGGAATGATGTTAAGTTGTGAAATTCTGGATATTTAGGGGCCTGCGACACTCCGATTGAAGAAGCCTGAGTACTGGGAAACATGAGCACGTCTCTAATCTAAAAAGATGACATTGTTTGCTTTGTGGGGGTGACGAATGTCTCGCGGACGGACACACACACACACACAAAAAAAAAACTAAACAGATGAGATGAGATGGTGACAAAGAAGAAGAAGAGTGCTGCTGTGGAGCAACAGCTCTGCACATTCCTTCCAAGAACATGACGTCAGCGTGATGGAAATAGTGGGCGACTAATTGACGTGCCAAGCAGCTGTTAGCTGGCATTTAAACAGGGAGGGACCACCAGCGTCATCAACATGATCAGGTTTGTAAATGTTTAAGAGCAACTACAACACAAAACCGGCATTAAGATGTTTCCACATGACAGCATTCATGTGTGTGGAAGGTCAGAGCACTCTGATGAGGCCCACTCACAATGGCTCCTTTTCACACATGGGCTGTTCGCAGGGGCCGGCCCACCTCCTGCCCCTCCCTCACGCTTTCGCCTCTTTTTACCGGATCCCTCCGTCTGGCCAAAGCGGCGCAGCCAGGGGAGGGAAGGGGTGGGCGGGGTTTTTGGGTCCACCGGTAATGTTTTCTTTAGGAACAGGCGGCCGCTTGTTGGGACGTCCAACGAAAACAACGCGCCGTTTGCCGCTCGGACAAATTGTGCAGTGTTTGCTGAGGGCAGAGCGCCACCAGGGAGGACGTACACGCGTGTGCGTGACATAAATTGATATACATTACATCAAAGCGTGCAGGCCGCAGGGGGAAGTCGGCAACGTTCAACCTTTGGAGGCAGTATCAGAAGCAGGGGTTATATAATAAATTCTATGTGAATTATAACTTCATTGAAGATAAACAAAAGTAGACCTTACTCCTCTCTCTGATATATTGTATTATCGCTTTGCTGCGAGACAAAGATGGCTGGGGTGGGAGCCAGTTGGTCAAGGCAGATAACTGCCTAGTAGTGTGTGTGTGTGTATACCAAAAGTAGGTATCAGGTTCTATTTGAACCGTCTATCTGCATACAAGTTTCGTTTAAATTGTCTCATCACCATTCCGTGTGGGAAGTTTACCACCGGAAATTCATTTCTCCCGCCTTGTTGCATTTAAAGTACCCGGTAATTGTCTGGAATGGTGACAAACAAAGTTGACCGGTCAACATTCCACCTTTGGAGGTAGGCAGTGAAGACTGATCCAAAATGCTAGGACAGAGGTGTGATGTTCAACACCTGAATATGCCCCTGTTGTGTTGAAAGCAATTGTCCATTTGTATTTACTATTACACTTCACACTGAAAAAGCCGCCACAAGTGTTCCTGACTACTGCTTTAAGCTTGGCTTGTTTTTCTGCCGGGATGATGAAAGGAGCTGGCATGGTCCGAAAGAATGAGTTGTTATTTTTGTCCGTGTCCGTCTGCGCACCAAACCACGTCATTAAAAGCAGGGCGCCTGCGACAAGCGCAAACACGGCATGTTTGCAAAGTGATCAAAGTCCGTGTCGCTGCTTTCACATGAGTTCATTGAGTGTTCGATGGGAGCGCTTGTTAAACATCCCCGCGCCGCCACGCAATCGGGTTCATGATGTCCAAAATAACACAGTAATAAAAAGCAAATGTTGCCTTGTCACTCACTTTACTTTATGTTAACGTACATTGAAACTCGATGCCAATTAATAAAACGTTACACTCAATGTGGACAGTGGATCATATTATACCAAATGGAGTTGGCCTGAACGGGAAGTTTTGTATTAAAAATAAACCGAACCGGTTTGCGGCGGGTCTTTACCGTATCTGTGTCGATGGGCTGGAACGAGAAGTCAGCTGCTTTCTGGAAAACGGCGTTCTTCTGCACAAACATCTGCTGATGGAACTCCTGCAGTATCTGTAGTACATATTTGATCGATTAAAATCAGATGCGATGTCGGACTTAACAACCAATTAACAGCCAGGAGGCGTGGAGGCTTCTTACCCCATTGGAGCTGTCCAAAAGCTTGTTAAAGACATCATGCACGGCCTGGTAGCTCTCCAGCTCCGTCTGGCACAGCGACACCAGATAATCTTTCACCTGCTCGTAAATCCTACCATCCAGCACCTGCGGATGCCCAAAAAAAAACACACACTTTATTTAATGTGTTAGCATTCTAGCTGAGTTTTAGGAGAAAAAAAAAGAAGGTAATTTTACCAACATTATATAACCGTTGTGTATGTTTCTATGCATCATTGACGGACATTCAGTCTAACACCATAATCAATAAACAACCATAAAATTAAAAAAATCCCCCTCGAGATGCAACAGTGCACCTTGAGGCAGTCGCTGAGGTCAGTGTTGTAGTAGCGTTGCTGGTGAGCGTTGGCGGCCGCTAACGTGAGCAGGTAGTCGTTCCGGCTGTGCGTGGCTTTGGAGTTGCACTCGCTCCGCTTGGCTTTGAGCTGGAATGCAGGAATTTGGTCCGAAAATGCCGAGCATGTCCTTTGTATCCTTTGCAAGTATCTTATACGTACCTTGACGGTTGCCCTCTGGAGACTAGTTCTGGACTGGAAGAGGCTTAGCTTGGACCTGGACAGACAAGCCAGAAAGGCAAAACGTCTTAAAACTGAGCAATTCTTACAAGAGCAAGTAAATCTTTAACAGGCTCAGGCCATCAAAAGGTGTACTCGGTGTAATTTATGAGCCATAGTCAGCTGGGGCGGCCAGAGAGTCATTACAGTTCCTTAGTTAGTTTTCCATGTGTGGTCTCATAACGTTGATGGTTTGGTCCCATGGCTGCCTCGCTAGCTAACCGCTAACATTACATTTCAGAGAAGAATCATTTTCAGGGGTTTGCTTTCAATTATATTAGTAGCTATTGTTTCAGGCGCTAATGCCCTTTTGTATCTTTTGATAGTGACATTAGCTAGCTCTGTATTTACCCGAATAACATCCTGGAAGGGGGTTTGTATTGCTCAACTGCAGATGGGCGAGGGCATTTTTGGAATTATATTAAACAAAGGTAGCTTAATATAACAAAGTATGCAAAGTGAAAGCGGAGTTTAAAACAAAATAAAATGGCAGCTATGGAAAAATTATGCAAAACAGGCAGAACTAATAAGGTACGGTAGATAACATATGCGTTACAATTAACCTGTGTAACCAGTTGCCACTCAGCAGAATGATTATTATTATCAACTGTCATTTTGTGACCTTTCTAAATGATGGCAATGAGATTTTTCAAATGTAAATTATGTGAAACACTGGTCCACTGGACTGCTGATCGCCATCAAAGACACATTTTTTTGAGATTTTGATGTAGAAATGTCTTTGACACGAGGCAGGAGATTCCACACATCTGACAGACTATTTACAGTACTTGCTGCTGTTTTGGTTAGCAAGAGAGTTGACTCTTACTTGGCTTCCAGCTCGGCCTTCTCCCGCACGGCCTGTGCCATGGTCTCCGCCTCCTGGTACTTCTTCCTGCTCTTGGTCAGGTCTTTGACCGACTCCTGCAACTCGGCCTGAATGCTCGTCAGCCGCTCGATACACTGGCGAAAACACAAGATGGCAGGATTCGACCTCATTTGGCACAAATTTTAACGATATGATGACATAATAGGTTTTCTGATAATAGTAAGGGTTCAAGGTCAAATCGTGCTAAAGATAGGGGCACCATAACAAAAGGTACATTCAACACACACATCTAATACATAAATTACATGCAATAGAAAAGAGTGAAAATGAAACAACATTTTACTGTAATCCTGTGGTGGCGGGTAACACGCATTCAAAACATTACAGCTAACACATTTTCCGCAGCTGCATTAGCTGGAATCTTTGGGTCAGTGCCCCGCTCAGCCCACAATGTATGCGGACTATAAAAGCGAAACTAACCACCTAATCATTCTCCAAATAGTTTCAACAATACTCCAAATTGTTTTAACAATACTACAGAGGTGCGTTCGTTGGGGAGGAACAAACGGCTGACCTAAATGGTGTGGCGGGACCGTCCAAACGGCCGCGCTTGTGTAACACCAGTGACAGAAACCCGATCTGGGGATTGTGAGTTTCTGACCCCTCGGCGTTACCTTGCGCAGCTGCTGCTCCTTTTGCAGCCGGGCCGTCTTGGCCGGCTCGGCGACCTGCACTTTGTAGTTGTCGCAGGCGCTGATCCTGGATTGGGTGACCTGGACTGTACCCTCCAGATAAGACCTCCATACGCAATACATGTTCCTGTGCCAAACACACACACACACACACACACACACGCAGTGTTGTTTTACACAGCTGAAGCAACAGTGGAGTAGTTCTTGCACACCCGGGGAGGAAGTCTGTGGCCTAAATGAAGCAACGGAGGAAAAGTGCTGAGTTCCATGAAGTGCAAGAGTAGCCACCTGATCTGCATTGAGCACCCACAGAGGAAAGCAATATAGCAGAGGTCTTCAAATCAAAGTTTAAAAGGTTTACTTTAAGGAAAGGTCTTAAAGCATGGAGGGATGAAGAAAAACATTGTTGCAATTATTTGTACACTTTATTGAACACAAGTGCTTTTGAGCAGGCCTCCCTAAAGACTCAACATGGAAAAATTAAGTACATATATTAGGGATGTTCCAATCAGGTTTTATGACACCGATTTCGATCACGCATGAGTGAAATCGGCCGATACCGGTCATATGGAATATCTGTATATTTTTCCATTTATTTATGGTGACTGCTAATATGCAATATTATCTGGAAAAAAACAGCCATATTAATGCCGTAATTTTGACAAAAATCTATATATATTTTCAAAAGCATGAAGAAATACAAAACTGTTGCTGGCACAATACAACAATTACTCAGTCACAAAGATAACTGAAAAACTTTAATTTACCAGCTTTTAGTAAGAAGTAAGTTTTTAACAGATCAAAATAATAAGCAGTCTCAAAAGACTTTATTATGCAAAAAGTCAAATAAATAACAAGCCACCTAATCATTGCATGGTTCAGAATATATTTAATGTAGAAAAAAATAGTCACATGCAGGCTTCCATCCATCCATTATCGATACCGCTTATCCTCACAAGGGTCGCGGGGCGTGCTGGAGCCTATCCCAGCTGTCTTCGGGCAGTAGGCGGGGGACACCCGGAATTGGTTGCCAGCCAATCGCAGTGCACATGCAGGCTTCACTTGAATAAACTATTCAATGAGTTCCTAAATTGAAACGACTCTGGAACTTTATTGTCTTGTGCATAGACAAACTATCTTGTGCATTTGTCAACGAGAAAAAAGTCACTGTTAGTCTTTTAATCTCCCTGTGGCAATAATGCCACTTATACTGCGCTGTGTCCGCCTTGACTTTATTCAATGCAGCGAGCCTCGTAAACTCACCATAGTCTCCCAATCGCTTGTTCTTCAAATGTCGGATTAAGTTGGTTGTGTTGAAACTTTTGGCCATGATCCACGTGCGAGGTACCTTTTCATGGTATATACAGTATTACAAGACGCAAACTCCACACACACAGCATGCTATGTTCACACCAACTGCGGTGGTCGGAATATTCGATCAAAGTCTTTTACTGCCGATCAAAACATCCGATCACTCGCAGCTCATGCTTCGCAGCCTTGTGTTGCGTCCCTCCCCTCTGCTCGCAGCGGCTGCGTTAGGGAGCCTTTCAGGAGGCGCATTTCAATTGGAGTCAATGTAGCTCGTGCGCGATTGCTTGCAGGGCGGCGCGTGTGATGCTTTTGGACGGAGGGACGTCGTCCCGTATTAAACAAATAAACTTTTTTGCCATTTCGTCTCCCCGCAGCCAAGCACGAGCTGCGGGTGATCGGATGTTTTGATCGGCAATAAAAGGCTTTGATCGAATATTCAGATCACATAATTTTTCACGAAAATCGGCCGATCGTGATCGGTGCCCGATCGATCGGAGGATCCCTAAAATACATATTTCTTTGTAAATGCAAAGAAAAAGGTTAGCTAAGTGCAAGCAGTTACAAAAATAATTCATACAGTATATAAACTATCTTAACTAACATTAACAAATAAGTAACTAACACCCTCCTGACCTTTACTGTTTTCATTTCACAAATGACAACATTGCTGCTTTGAATGAGGCATTTGAACGGCTGTCGAGCTATAAATCATGTGATTGGTCATATTTGTCATGTGTACACTTTTAACTACCATAAAGACAAAAAAAAAACACGGATTAAAAACGAGACTTCAAAAAAAAAATTGTGCAGGTTCAAACAAGATTACTGCAAATCACTCAAATGTTGCAAAAGTTGTCACAGTTCAAACATGACTACATTAAACCTTGCAACATTTGCGGTGGTTGAAATACCGCTGCTAGGAGTCCCTAAAAGTCACACTAAAATAATAAGTGCCACTTAAAAAAAATCTAATCACAACTCTTGCATCCTACCGAAATGCTTCTCGCTCTGGACCTGAGGACCATCCGAACAATCCCCCCTTGCGGCCTTTTTTATCCTTACCTGTGATCCGTTTCCTCTGACAAGACGTCGGGCCATTCTCTTTTTAGGTACTGATTGGCCAACTTCTGCAGGGCCTGGAGGACACAAAGTGTGCAATGCGCATTTTTTTGAGCAACCTTGCAGATGGACATAATAAATTGCCACAGACTTGAACTCTTTCACTAATTAGGAAGGGATTGACTTGCTTGGAGGGGAGAGAGGGAGGGAACTTAATTCACGGACACCAAATGGAGCCCTGACGATATATTAAAACGCTGCACCTCCACCAACAGTGAGGTTAACCAGAGCAGAAATAGCTTAACAGAGTAAACAGTCAGAGACGCGCAAGGCAAAGTCGTACGAATGAGGTCCAAGCAGTGTGTCGCTGGCATGAGCATCACTTTCATTCGCATCATTTCTGATTTTTTGAAGCGATTTTAATCCCGCAGAATGTTGGTTACGTGGTCCCGAGGTGGCAGAGATGCCTCTGAACCCGATGGTCCCTGGTTTTCCCGGTGCCAAGGCCGGAGAGCCGCGACAAACCGGCCCATTGTGGGGAGGACGCGCGACTAGGCTAGCGGACACTTGTGAATGGAGCGCTCGGAGGAGGAAGAGCCCAAACAGAGGAGGTCATTTTCATCGCTGGCTGTGATGTGAATAGCAATCGCCGCCATTGGCTCAGGAGGCTTGCAGGTGTTAAGATACCAGTCTCAAATAAGAGCAGCCAGTTGATTGTAGCACAAGTACTTCTTTCATGCTTAAAAAAAAAAAAAAAAAAGACACCCTCACTTTCAGGCAGTGGATGAAAATATCATAACGACTTGGATGTTTCCATTTTGAGATGCTTTCGTAAACAAACAACTTGGGTAATTTCACATCCCTTTGCAGGACTTGGCAAGAAAGCCCTCGCTACGCTTCATTTCTGCACATTGTTCTTCTCTCCAGAGACGTCAGCCGCGTCCCAGTGCGGACGCTGCATCCTTCCGAAGACGCAATGAGTCACGGCGGAGAGACAAGGCGGACAGCTTTTTAAGAGGCTTCCATTTTCAGGGATGTTGTACGATCAAACGCTGCCTCGTCAACCTGAGGCATCAAGCAAAACCGATTCACATTCGTGGAGCAAAACTGGCTTATTCCAAAGTGCCCATTCTCTTAACATTTACACTTTTGTACACACATACACTACACACACCGACAGCTGAAGCTCAAAGCTGAACCTCTTCACAGGAAAATTGGATGATTCCAGATTGCCTTCTGCAGATATAGTATGCATTGTCCAAAATTGGATTTGATTATTGGTCAGCCCTAGTTGGAAGTCGAGCGCAAATCACATGACAATCCATGAACCCATATGAGAGCTGCCGAGCCGGAACGTCAATCCATTCGACGGCAACAAGTTGTTACGATTACGACACAACAGAGTACAAAGTATTTTTGAAAATCCTCACCATCCATAAACATGCTGGTGAATATCGGACAGTTTTTGCCTAAGGGTGCAGACGGCCGGGCAAACAGAGCACAAGGCGGAGGAAGTGCCCCGGACAAATGGGCAAGCAGACATTTCGGGGTTGCTAGGCGGACCGCAGACGTGGCCCCTCTCTTCACAGCGGTGCGGGACATTCCTCACAGGGTTGTAACGCCACAACACCGCCAATAGGATTTAAATTATTTTTTTTTCTTCAGACGACCGACTGACGTTCTTCTGGAAGCTGCGGTTACAAACAACACGGCGGAGGACATTTGATGGAAGTTGTGTCTTCCTTACCACATACAAGAACAAGAAATTACCGCAAACACCACACTGACGCCTGAATATCGTATACAGATAAGACAGGGCAATAAAGATATACAACATGAAAGAGCGTTTCCTTACCTGGGCGTAGTCCCGCTCTACAGATGCCCTTTTTTGGCTAAAAGTCCTGCAAAAGACAAGTGTGAATTATAAAAATCAACAAAAAGGTTTGCTTTGTCCTGTCGTATAATGCCATAAAAAAAATTGGGGGGAAAAAAACATAAAACCTTTCACAAATTCATTATTAAGAAGAAAACATATAGCTTGATTCTAAGTTTTTCACAACTACTGTAAGTGAATACGTAAGCTGCAGTAATATATAGCATAGTTGCTATTTGGTAGCCCAATGTTATTTGTTAGCATTTTGCGTTGAGTGTTAGCATCAAGCTAAACGGACTTAGGACAAAGCTATTTGGGTGTTTTAAATATGTAACATTCTCTTTGTTTTCTGTTTAGTTTGACAGAAAAAAAGAGTGACATTACACACCCTGAAGCCTTTTTTTTTTTAAAGAATTGTTGACTAGTTTCCAAAGTCAGCTAACTTTTGCAGGTTGTTTTTGTTTTACATTACAACATGATCGAAAAATGACATTCATGACACAACATCCCCCACCATCCCCAACTAAAAAAGCATTAAAAAAACTGCCTATTTTTTCTCTGTTAAGTGAAATACTAACGCAAACACCCAAATGTTCTTACTGTAATTCACATCTTTATTGTGGCAAGGGACCAAAAAGAAGTTATTTTGTTGATTATATATATTTTTTCAATTAATCTGTCGAGTGATCGGTTATCTGAATTTTTTCTACCAAATATCAGAATCGGCATCAGCCTAATAAAAAAATCCAAAACGGTCGGTCCCTGATATTTATACTTGATCCCAGGCCTTGCCTCTCCCTGGTACTGTAATATTTCATTCGTCAACTCCAAAGACAAAACATCAAAAGAGAAAAAAAAAAATCACATTCCATCGCATCTAAGATGATTTACAAGCCGAGGAAAACAAAGCTGTGGGGACACCCTGGTGTAATTTATAGCTAGACTTTAAGGGGAGAGGTCAGTGCCCCAGGGGGAAAATGACGGAGCACAGCAAAAACCATCACAAAGCCAGTAAACATGTCCGGACTCGAGCGCCGCGCCTCCAAACAATCTGCTGTGACTTCCTGGGAGCTTCCTCCCCGCTCTTACGGCGACGGGAACATCTGGCGGCTGTCCCGTGTCTTCACGCCCAGCTGTTGGGTTCAGAGCTGCACCGGCAGCCACAAACAGGAAGTGGGGAGCTGTCAGACTGTCAAGTGGACGGCGGCATGAAAAACACGACCGCAACCTTTGACTGATCAAGTTTTGAAATGCATGTTTGGGAACAATACTGTCTGCTGCTCTAACACTTGGACAACGTGTCTCGTGTTTATGTGAGCTTGCCCAAACTCAGACACAGGAGGTCCTCGATTTATGACGCAAAAGTGCACATTTACTTCCCTTTTTGACATTGTTAGCCTTTTTTTTTTTTCCCCCAAACGTCAAATGCACGGTTGGACACACGACCACTCACTTCAGGTCTTCCAGGAGGTCACACTCAGCCTGGTGTTTGACGTGTAGTCTGCTCAGCTGCTCGCCGTGTGTGTGTTTCAGCTCCTGGGTGACCCGGACCTGCAGAAGATGACAAAGTTGTTGTTTTTTTGTTTTGTTTTTATTGTTAGAAAAACACTTTAATAACAAAAGAAAAAAAAATTGCTACAAAATTGCCAAGACAAACAAACTCCACCAACAATAGCAATGAACTTCAGCTTGTTTTGTTGGTACACAATGCATAGAATCCCTTCACAATTCCAACATGTCCCAAAACAGTATTCAAGTTACCTGAAACCTTGTACAACACAAACTCCAGTGCCACCCTCAATTTCACTTTACACGTCCACAATGCCAGAAAGTTCAAGTTATGTCGAGAGTATTTATCTCTAGTTAACTTCGCTTCCACCGCTCTTAAATAACTTAAGAGCAAGCACTTAAATTTGTCTTCTGTCTTGTATTTGGCCCCATAAATTAACACAGGGCCAAAGAAAACAACACCAATGAGGTTAAAAACATTCATAATCTCAGTAGACATCTTTTGGTACCCTACATAAAAAAAAAAAAACATGGGAAATAACACTTGTTGAAAATAGCAAGATAGATGACAACATAAAAACGCAATTGTTGCAAAAGCATCGAAAAAAATCGTCCATTGTGCATTACCTGTCTGTTTTTCGAAGCGGCTTATAAAAGGAGAAGGCGACAAAAAGACGAAGAGGATGAGGACAAAGAGGAATTAAGACAAAGTAGACGAGACTACGATGAAGACTAGTTCATAAAAAATGCATGCTGCGCAATTATTTTCGACTGTGTTTGAGCATATTTGATAACACAAAATACAAGCAGTATAGAAAATGGATGGATGGAAAAAAATATTTTTTTTTTGTGAATGTATTGTATTATTGAAAAAAATGAAGTGTAAAACATTAAACATGAAATTTAAACTTTTAAGTTTAATTTTTACACATCTTGTCAAAATCTTAACTCATTTAAGTGAGCTTTAGCTGTTATTACACTATGAAATTATGTTAATTTGGGAGAGTATTATTTATGTGTGTATTTATTCTTTTATTTCTATCATTTTCTCTTGGAGGTCATCCATGAGGTCGGTGGGTCAGGAAAAAAAAAAGAGCAGTTGAAAACAAAGGTCTGGTGCTCATTTGAGAACGAGACCGAAATTGTTAGGTACGCCCCTGAATATAATTCTGCTTTTACTGGTGCGTTGGTGAGGCGCGTTCTGATTTACGTACACTCCAGCGTTATCTGCATGGGGAACTCCTCAACGTCTTAAAAATGAATAGGTTGTTGTGAGTTTTCAAGTCTATACATTGTGAGTCTATACATTTTTTGTTACCACAGACGTGAAGGGGGAAAACATGAACCAAACTACTGTTAACAGAAAATAGTAGACTTCATAGTATGCTCGCATACCTCCAGATACTCGTAAATCGAGAGCAGGGTTTAATGCGACACGTATGTGATCTAGTTGGGTCCACTCTCAAATTCGGCCTCGACAAAAATACATTCTGCTAGTGACATGTTTTTTTCCCAACACACACATACACACACAAAACGCAATCGCTTCGATCTCGCAGCCGTCCGCTGGTTTTAGTGCGGGAGGCGAGTGCAGAGAAGTGATATTTACTTGATCTTAAGAACCGCTTTAATGAATCACTTGCGCGCCGATGATACACCTCTATGACGTTAATAGTGAAAACCTGAGTAAGATTCGGATAAAAAAGCATGGAAAAGTGACGTTTGGGTGCAATTGAGAATGCCATTTAATTCAAATGGGAACGGGGGCACATTAAGCGGAGCTGTATCCACTAAATGCGTGGTACATAAGCTTTAATAAGTATTCTTCGCTTTTTAAAACATGTATTACAAGTAAAGCCAAACGATTAAATGAATAAAATGTGGAATAAAAAGTGGTGTTTTGCCGTCGTGGTCTGGTAACCATTAAATATTCACCACTCCGTCGACTAACGTTAGCTTGTGAGGCTACACACAAACTGTGGGGGGAAAAAAACTCACCTTTCTCGGTGGGGGTTGCATCCTTCTTTCTGGACATAAACACTACACGAAAAAGTCAGAAAGTCGGGGGGAAAAAAAGTTGGTCCAAGTGCTTCGGCGACAACGGGGTCGAAAAAAAGATTGATAGTCCCAGGCGGCCACGGTAGTCAGGCAGCCATAGTGAGTCCGTTAAGTAGTGAGCCCGAACCCCGCTGATGAAAACAGTACTGTTGCTTGCGGCCCCCGGGAGCAGACCGAACAGATAAAGCGCCAATTGACGTGATGACTTATACTACTTCCGTGTTTTCCTTCCAAATTAAAACACAAGCTTGAATGTACTTCTTCGGCGTTGTGTGTCAAAATTAAATATAAATAATAATAATAATAATAATAATAATAATAATAATAATAATAATAATAATAATAACGCAGAACGTGATTAAATTGTGAAATATATATATACATTCAAATGAATTGATAATATTGAATGAATAAAGGTGAACATTGATCATAAAAACATATTTTATCATCTCTTCATAATTAAAAAAAAAATCGTGTGTATGGAATTTTTTCCAACCCTCCACATACGTATATGGATGTGTGTGGGGGTGGGGGCGTGCTTGTGACACATTTATGGAACTGATGCACTATATCTGAAAAACGGATTTTTCCAAATGTAATTTATTTGAAAAGTCATCGTGTGGTTCCATTTTTTTTTCTTAGAGGCAAATTTGTTTGTTAATGTGGACTTTCTGAGCAATTGGACCATTTGGCCAGTAGATGGCAGCTAAATTTCATGCCAGATTTAAATTGTGGCCCCCTAATTAATCAAAATCGTTGCGTTTGAATAAATATTGAAAATATACAACATGCTTTTCCTGGGGACGATTTTCTCTCTGTAGGATTTTTTTCTTCAAGTCAACCCCAAAATTTTCTTTACAATAATCAGGGTCGGAGCCGTGGGTGGGTCTGGGTGTGCGCAGGCCCACCCAGATTGACAGACTGCCCACCCAGTGAGATTCATGAAAAAATATATACTTAACATTTTTTGAAACTTATTTTTAAATTATTTTTGAATTTGTTTTTTGTTTTGTTGTTTAATTTATTGAATATTAAGAATGGCATATTTGTGGTTGTCTGAGGAAGATCTGAACTTCATATTATTCAGTTTGTCATTTTATTTGAATATACGATGTCAGAACAGGAGGATTGTGCTCAGTGAGAGAAATATTTAGGCCCACCCATTAGCCACGTTCTGGTTCCACCCCTGGTGACGTGCAGCCCTGCAATAATGTTCTACGCAGCCCCACTTGTCCAAACCTGGCTTTCTTATTACAATTGTGTTTGTGGAATATGAGTGTTGAAGCAAAATCCTGCTGCTTTTATCCATCCAAACATATTTTTTCAAGAATATCTTCTATGCAAACCCACTAGTTGGAACAAGGCATTCTGATGAATATTGCGTTTGTGGAATAAGAGTTAATCCACGCCTTTTTAGCCATCTCCGGGAGTGGCCATTTTGTCAATTCTGTTGACTAAAAATGATGTAACAGTTGCTCAGTGCTCAGGTAACAACCAATCACGGCTAACCTGTTTTCTGAAACTGAGCCATGATTGGTTGTTACCTGAGTCCTGATAAATTGTGATGTCATTTTCAGTTGAGAGCAAGTGACCAAATGGCTGCCCCCTAGAATGGATAAAAACAGGTGGCTTTTGCTGCTTGATTCGTATTCCAAAAACACGATATTAAAAAAAAATAAAATCATACAGAGAGAAAAACATCCACAGGAAAAACAATTTGTATATTTTCAAGATTTATTCAAATGCTTTTTATTATTATTATTAATATTATTTTGTAAAGAATGTGTTGTATTGTTCTGGCTAAATATATTTTTCAAGAAAAAAAGACTTAAAAATATATATATTTTGGGGAGAAAGTTGTACAGGACTATTTTGGAGAAAATGATGTAATGTAGTTTGAAGGAGATCCCAGCCCAAGGGGTTGGCAAGATGGCAATACACTATTGTGAATCTGCCCCGTAAAATAATATACCCAGTACGTAGCAGGACAAGTAGTTGGAGCTACTGCCCAGTCCGTTGCAGAAGAGAAGCAAGCGGAACACCTCCCAAGACGGTGCGGCAATCCCCACCAGCGTGAACACGGTCTGAATGATTATGGTGGAAAACAGCACTGGCTTACGGCCACATCTAGAGAAAATTAACCAAAACATTCAGTCACAGTCACCTCGTACCTAGGTCCTTTGAATTATGAATTCCGGGCAGGCAGGCCTACTTGTCAGAGATCACTCCGGAGATGAAGGACCCCTTTCCAGGACCCCCAGGAAGAAAATGGTGGCAGTCAAGGGTTGCTTGTAACAGTTGCCACACACCAAGTCGTACTGGAAGTGCATAATTGACAATGTCACTCCTGCGAAGCCGTTAAAGTCATCCACTGAGTATCGAACCCCCGGCCCTCCACACTTTAAAAACTCTACTAAAGAAGCTGAAAAGAACAAAACAATTCTTTTTTTCTTATATGTTATTGATAATACATATTTTTAAATTACTACCAGGCTCAAGTGAAATAAGATAAGATAAAATAAGATAAGAAGGCCTTTATTGATCCCACAGTGGGGAAATTTTCATCGTTATAGCAGCAAAGATATAGAAATGCGACCACACTGACCTTGGAGAACGCAGTGAAGTTAGGAAAAAAATGTTGTTGATTTTAAATTGTTTAAAATAGCAAGATTTGCAATAACACAGAAAAACTACAAATATGCTGACTGCTTTACGGTATACGTCACTTCCCCCCTCTCCCCATTCGTTACAAAGAACGAATTCAAGCATTCATAAAACTTATCATTACCCCCTGAAAGCAAGATTACGCCAATTTATCTGTGTCTCATTCTTTATAGCACAAAAACCTAGCATTTGAACATGGGTGTGTAGACTTGTTCTATACACTGTAAGCCCTGAGAGGACCATTTCTACAAATTCATTCTTAACATCTTCTATTTTTTTCCTCTCTTTTTTTGGGAGTGAATACTGAGAGATGACCAGAGTAATAATGTACCTCCATAGGGACTGCAGCCTGCTGCCACTCCTGGCTGAGGTTGGCCTCATGGATCCCACATCTGTGCTGGGGCGTGTCGGTGATGAACACAAACGAGAATGCACCCATCCCATTGGGCAAGATCGTGGAGCAGAGCAGGAAAAAAAACATCAGCTGGAAGCGACCCCACGTTCCCAGGAAGGCCACGCTGCTATCATAGTGCTGCATGGTCCGTGTCCCTGTAACTTCTTTGGGGGAAATATCCAAAGGCCTTGTTGAGAACGTGTTACATAATGTAAAAATGCATGGTGGACAGCCCTGGAGCAGTAATGATTCAACAGACAACCAGCCTCCAAAATGTGAAGAGCCAACCCAGCCACAGACTGCCTCCACACATTTAGTAGAGGTGAGGAGACGCGCATATCTCAAACTATGTTTAAAGTCCACAGACCACAGGCTTAGTGTTGCTCTCTGACTGCCCGTGTCACGTATCAGTAGTGAAAAAATATAGCTCGCTAGCTGTTTAAAACCATCGGCCTGGCGCGACCCCACGTTCCCAGGAAACCCACGCTGCTATCATAGTGCTGCATAGTGTCCATGTAACTTCTTCTGGGAAAATATTCAAACGTACAGCTATGACAGTTACAGTACTTTTTTTTAACGCTCCCTGAAGCCGTCACACTTAATTTGACAGGCCTACACTACACTAAACCTCTGAAATGTGAAGATCGCACTCCCCGTTCTCCTCTCACCTGTTCCTTCTTTAGTACACGTGAGGAGTATCATTTACTTGTGATATCACCAAAGAGGTTTAAAGTTCACAGATAACTAGCTTGGTGTTCTTTTGTGATAGATAGATAGATAGATAGATGGATGGATGGATGGATGGATGGATGGATGGATGGATGGATAGATAGATAGATAGATAGATAGATAGATAGATAGATAGATAGATAGATAGATAGATAGATAGATAGATAGATTAGCAGTGGACTGTCAACACTATCCTGACCTTGATGATTTGTGACTTGAAGAATGACTCAATCGTGTTTTTACATGTCTTTTATTCCTCTATGAACATAGAAATAAACATACATTCAAGTTGTCATCCCGTGTAAATTGGATGTACTGTATAATTACTATGTGAAGTTATCATCAGAATACACAACACAGTTATAGAATTCTTTTGGTAAAATCCATAGGGTGATAATTGTAGTCACAGCTGGTCTTTGGCGACAATCATGGATTAGGAAGTTTATGTCCACAGATGCACTGACAGGTCAATCTGCAACAACATAAATCAACATGGAGATTAAGTGTCTCAAGGTAAATCCAAATTATTCACTTTTTAAAAATGAAATGCACATTATGATGTTCCCATATTGCTGGCATCGGGCCAAAACCTTGTACCTCCAAAATAGTCACTTTTCAGGAGACCCCAAAAATATTTATTCAACACCATTTACATTGCATCTGAAAAGAGAACAAGTTATTTTTAACACTTTAGATTGGTCACTGGTCTGTAAAAATACCACCCACGTGTGGACTGACCAATAGTACAGATTTAAACAGAGCTGGGCAGTCCGTTCCTGGGCCGGACCGGTCGGACCCTCCGGCCCGGCCGGATGCCCATTTTTGGGGCGGAGGGGTGGGGTGGTGACAATTTTTTAAAAAATGGCTGGACTAAGCATGGCCGGAAGTGGATTTTAGTCCGGCCCACTAATCGGCCCCCATGCGTGTGACGGGCTCGCGAGGCGGCCAAATTTCATATCAGCCTACTCGGTGAAAGGCTTCTTTTTAGGCTTCTTTCAAACAACGTGTGTCTGGTAGTGTATTCAAGCTGCGCGCAGCACTCAAGTATGGCACATCATGCACTTTCCTACTTCCGGAAATACGCCGTAGCAAAACTGTTGTGTAGTGGTTTGCTGGAATGCTTTTATTTTGAAGGCCAGGAAGTGTGACAGAGGGGAAGTGTGGAAAATAAGTAACTTGTTGAATGCTTGCAGACTTGTCGTCTGTTGGACCCAAATAATTATACAATACAAAAAAAACAACCCCAGGGCTCGCAATGGAAGTAAGTACACGCAGCTGGATAGGTACACGAGTAAGTGGCGCTTTTGAAGCGTGTCCACAGCGGGTTTGAATAGTAAGTTAGCCAGCTAATTGTCTTTAAATAAATCTCTTCTGTTAGCATCCCTCCCGCAAAGGCATCATGCACGTTTTTTTTGTTGTTGTTGTTTTTTTGGGGGGCGGAATGGGACGGGGGCTGACAATGTTTACCGGGGGGTCGCGGCCTGAAGGGTACCCAGGTCAAGGGTGGTCGCGGCCGCAAAAAAGGGTCAAGTGCCCAGCTCTGGATTTAAAAAATAATAATAATAAGTTCACCAAAATGTGACCCATGAGGTTTTGGCCTGACGCCAGCGATATGTTGACGTGCGTATGTAAGGCCTTTTTACATTGTTATTATGTGATTGGGAAGATATTTATGTTGTGTATGTGAATAAAGAGACAATTTAGTTGTTTGGATTTGTTTGTGTTTCAGGAACCAGAAAATGCATAAAAAACACCAAATCCCACCTTGGCCTATCTTGTATTTGTTCAAGGTCTCAGGGAGTGGGCATCTAAAACTTTCCGGCAGGAAGAGCGTGGCCAGGACAGACAGCAGGGCCAGTGTGCCCATGGTGATATATGGCAGGTACTTGTAAAAGAGATCTGTGTGGGGATGGCAACAAAGCGGTGACAAAGTCATAGTCAAAACATCAAAGGCAAACCGAATGCTTGGACCCCTCAAAGTCGCCTTCCCAAAAACTGCTTACTCATCTGGATGACAAAGGGTGCAATGGAGCTTCCTGTTCGCGACATCATGAGGCAGGTCCCAGACGCCGTGTTCCGCAGGCCCGTCGGGTACAGCTCGGCCGTGAAGGCGTACAGCAGTGATGTTCCAGCTGCGGCGGCGAACTTACCCAACATCTCCAAAGGATACCTGAGGCGAAGACCAACGACAACAGTCCAAGCAAGAATCATACTTGTTTTGAGCTGACTGTGGGAACCCCACACAAGATGCCCGAAGCAGCACTACTGGTTTTGAACTACGAGCCCAGCGCCTAATTGGGTGATTTTAACTACTGTGAACCGCAACTATTCATGGGGGAAATGGACCGTAGCCCAACTTAATTTGAGCTCAACTCTTTGGCTTTGGTGTGTTGCTCACTCTGAGGCACCAGCTGGATGGATAAGAGCGCCAGAGCCACGGTGAGGACGACGGCCCCCACGGCGAGGCGTCGCGGCAGGTATCGGATGGCCGGGCTGCAGCTCAAGTAAGCTGGTACCTCCACCACGGCGGACAGGAAACAGCTGATGTACGGATCTGCGTGGAGCTGCGACGTGTTCAGGGACAGGCCGTAGTAGCAGATGCTCAGCGTGAACCTGCAAACGTGGCAGGTCGCCATCAACACTTGGCTGTGGTGCTGATACTTTCCTGATGGATGTCAACTGTCAACTCACCACACCCAGCAAAGGAGGACGGTCGTCATGGCAGTGCTTCTTTTTCTCACCAGGTCTAAAATACTGTAGCTCTCCACTGGCCTCTCCTCCTCTGCCTAAAAAGTACAATTATTTGGAATCAGCTAACATCCAATGATAACAAGTGTGTACTCTACACACACCGACCACAACATTTTCCAAAATGAAGGCCTTAGTTAGACACAAGCTTAACCAGTATACTAGCAACTACCGTCTCTCAACGGCTCGGTCATTTTTGGCTTTATTTTTGTTTTTCTTCATTGTGATTCTCATTTCCTTGTTTCCTTGGTGTCCTGTGGTACTAGCTGCTAGCTCTTAGCCTTAGCCACCAGCAACTCTCCCACTTGCCACTACCATTTTCTTACAGCTCAGCTGTTTTTTGGTTTGTGTTTGTTTTGGTTGTCATTGCTCTAATCCGCTGTTCTTGCATTATCACTGAAGTCGCCAGCCCTTAGCTTGATTAGCTGCTAGAAACTCTTCCGCCTGCTAGCATCGTTCAACTGCTCAGCCGGGTTTTTCTTTTTTTTGTCATTGAGGTTCTTATCTGCTCTCCTCTTGCATATTTACAAACACAAACTTGCATAAATCTCAGAATTGCCAAAGATCTTCTCCGGTGCGACCACTCGGTTCATCTTAGCGGCTTTTCTCACGATGGCCTCGGCCTCTGCCACTCGTCCCCGAGACAGCAGCCACATGGGAGATTCTGGGATAACCCTGACACACACATGGACATATACACACTTAGTGGTGGGTAGTAGTGGTAGTTTAATACATTTTTCAGGTACTTGTACTTTTCTCTAGTATTTCTTTTTCTGGCAAAGTTGTACTTTTATTCCCAATAGTGACCACATATATCTGTATTTTGTACTCCTTACTTTGTCAATACTGTCTCATAAAATTTTTCATCCTCCTTGGATGACGACGCAACGTAAAAGAGATGTGTATAGAAACTGGTTTTGATTGATTGAGAGCTTGGGGTCTTGATAAAGTCATAATAAACAGAGACAGCAGCGACATTGAGGCATGTGAACCAGGGAGCATTAACCACAATAGCAACAGGTTCAGATAAGCAAGATCTTCCCGATCTGTGGCCCATGGCAGTATTTAAGGAATTAGTGATACATCATAAAAGCTTTTGGCCTTCAAAAATTATTTCTCTAATCTGAAAAGGAGATATAATCAGGTGTACTTTTTAAATTATCGTCAGATAATTTAGCATTTTTCTTGTTACTTTAACATTTCTGGAATTCTGATATGAACTGTACTTAACGTGGAAATCAACCCAAACACATTTTTTTCAAGAATATGTTCCCAGCGGGCCCACTAGTTGAAACACGGCATTCTGATTAATATTTTGTTTGTGGAATATGAGTGAAGCAACAAAATCCATCCCTTTTTAGCCATCTAAGGGGGCGGCCATTTTGTCATTTCTGTCGATTAAAAATGACAACTGCTCAGGGCTTAGGTAACAACCAATCACGGCTCAGCTTCAGAAAACAGGCGAGGTGTGATTGGTCGTTACCTGAGCCCTGAGCAACTGTGAAGTCATTTTCAGTCGACATAAGTGACAAAATGGCCGCCCCCAGAGATGGCTAAAAAGGGGTGGATTAACACTTATTCCACGAACACAATATTTATCAGAATGCCTTATTCCAACTAGTGGGCTTCCATAGAACATATTCAAAATATATATATATATTTGCGTAGACTTCCACTTTAAAGAGGGGACCAGTATACATTTTTCCTTTAGGAAATGTTGCGGGGTAAAGGTTGTCAGAAATACAAATAATGAAACTGGTTTTGTCTAATCTGAAAAGCACATATAATCAGTGTATTTTGTCAGTTATCATGAGCTAATTTAGCATTTTTCTTGTTCCTCACTTCACAAGCATAGTACGGTTTTGGATTTCTGATATAAACTGTACTTAGGGTGTTGGAAAGTATCATTGTAAAAGTATACAATATCTTTAAGAAATGTTGTGGAGTAAAGGTTGTCATAAACATAAATACAGTAATGAAGCAAAGTACTGATGGGTGAAAATTTGACTAAAAATCGCCTACCACCACAAGGGCATGAACAAGAGGCCTGGCAGCGCCAGAGCCACCAGCAGAGTCTTCCAGCTTCGGAGGAAATAGGCAAAGAGCGGCAGCGTCATGTATCCGAAGGCGAATCCCAGACACACGCCCGTCAATGAGATAGCCGCCCGAGCGTTGCCCGTGAGGATTTCTGTTCCTGAAACAGCAAAAACAACTCATTTGAATGTAATGTGCCCTAAAAGGTTTTCAAACTTGTCGTGGTGGCATTACACTACTACTAGCTGCACTGATATACCTAGCACGTAGCAGGATATGTAGTTGCCGATTTGGCCCAGACCGTTGCAGAAGAGAAACAAACAGAACACTTCCCAGGATGGTGCGGCAATCTGCAGCAGCATGAATACGATCTGAATGAATAAGGTGCCAAACAGAACAGGTTTGCGGCCAAACCTATAAACAACAAATAAAACAAAGAAACACTCAGTCACAAACAGTCACCTCGTACCTCGTTTCTGTGAATTCTTAATCCTCTGCAGGTACCTGTCCGAAACCACTCCAGAGATGAAGGACCCGACCAGGATCCCCAGGAAGAAAATGGTGGCGGTCAATGGTTGCTTCCAACGCTGACTGCACACCAAGTCATACTGAAAGTGCATGATTGACAATGTCACTCTTTGATAAACGTTAAATGCAGAGCTGGGCAGTCTCTGGGCCGCCGGTCGGACCCTCCCGCCTGGCCGGATGCCCATTTTTGGGGTGGGCGGTGGGGGCTGACAAATTTTTAAAAAGGGCTGGACTAAGCATGGCCGGAAGTGGATTTTATTCCGGCCCACTAATCGGCCCTCATGCGTGTGACTGGTCGCGGCCAAATTTAATCTCATCCTACTCAGTGAAAGGCTTCTATTTCGGCTTCTTTCTACTCCCACGTCGGCACGAGCGACAACTGCTGTTCTAGGGATTGTGGTATTTCCCCCCCTATTGTATTGGTATGCCCCAGTAGCAGGTGGAAGGCGCGGGTTACCTGATGTGACAATAAGGAAATCCAGACAAGCTTGAAAGCACGCTGCTGTCTCACGTCTCTTCTTACACAAACAACTGCCGCATTGATTCACATGACCGACGCATTGTGCTGTTGTCGACAGGACAGCAACACATGCTACGCACCCATCAGGAATTGTTGCTGCTCTGATCGGTGCATTATGTAACATGTTCCGATGACATATAGTTTCCCACAGAGGAGAGGATGCAACACGCAGCTCGTTGCTGCTGCAAAGCAAACTAGTTTGGCAGCGGCATGGGTGTTACGTCACGTATGTGTGTGTAAAGAAGCTACTCACCCACGTTCCCCCTTTGCAGCCACCTTCCAGATCGTTTTCGCAATACAATTAAATGCATCGTATAGTCATCTCGGTCTCTTTATGGTATGATATCCATTGTTGTCACTGTCTTTTTGAAGCGACGCCCCCCGACTTGGAACGTAACTGTTTCAAAACAGCTTGTCTACACGAGTATAGTCAAGCTGCGCGCAGCACTCAAGGATGACGCTGGCACATCAAGGTGGAGTTCATGCATTTCTTCTGGCATCTTCTACTTCCGGAAATACGTCGTAGCAAACCTGCTGTGTAGCGGTTGCCGGAACGAGACGGATGGTGATCATTTTTATGAATAAGGGCGGGGAGTCGAGGCGGGAAGGGTACCCAGGTCAAGGGTGGAGGGTCGCAGCCGGACCGGCAAAAAAGTGCCCGGCTCTGGTTAAATGTGTGTGCTGCTTCCCATTTAACATTAATTTGAAGGCAGCCATTTACTTTTGATCGGAGCCGCATCTCAGACTTTGTAACTATCCATCCATCGATTATCGATACCGCTTATCCTCACAAGGGTACTTTGTAACTAAGTAATCAAAAAAGTAAGCAAAATAAGTAGGAAAGTGAGCAAAAAAAACAACAACTCACACACACACATACAATAGTCATTTACAGCAAAGAACTCTACTTAATAGATATTTCTAACAGATTATTTGGATAGCCCCATGCAGCAGAACGCAAGCAAACTGACCTGGGAGACCACGGTGGACTGGTAGATCTCGGTGCTATAGACCCAACCGTCAGGGCAATACTCCTGCTCCAGACTGCTCAGGTTGACGTCGCGGCCAGGCAGCAGCCCGCCAGCCGAGAGATTGAGGAGGACATCCAGCCGGTAGCGACGGCAGCGGCTCGGCTGCGGCTCCCCGTCCACCACCTTCCCAGGTATGCACATGACAACCTCAAGAAAATTGGTGTGCGCGCTGAGAAGCGAGCGCTCATGCAACACTGAAAATTGGCTATGCCTATTTGGTTTTGTATTTGAAACATCAGGCCTATAAAAAAGAAATGAATAATAATAATACAGGGACTAAAAACATCTGAACTTCATCTGGGGTTAATCAGATGAATACTTGAAATGATGGCAGGTGAGCACAACTCTCATTTAACCAGTGTGACTGGTTCTGAACACATAACTGTACATCTACAGTTATAACAGGGTGTGAACACTTATGCTCCCACATTATTTCAGTTGTTTATTTTTACAGGGAAAGATGAGAGATTACCAGAGCAGTAGTTGTACCTCAAGAGGGACGGCAGCTTCTCGCCACTCCTGGCTTAGGTTGGACTCGGGGATCCGGCATCGGTGCTGAGGCGTGTCGGTGATGAACACCAGCGAGAAGGAGCCCGTCCCGTTGGGCAAGGCAGTGGAGCAGAGCAGGATCAAAACCATCAGCTGGAAGTGGCCCCACGTTCCCAGGAAGGCCACACTGCTATCATAGTGCTGCGTGATGCGGCTGCGGCTTTGCCGTCTTACTTTTTTATACTCCCAGAGGCTGTCAATATTAATTCGACAGGGTTGGTTGCTTTCAAACATATGGAGAATCATTTACTCACAATATCATCAAACAGGTTGAAAGTCCACATGTCACAGCTTTGGTAAAACATTTTATAGGCTGTTAAGAACTGACAATAGTCATTTCTATTTCTATCAGAATTTGGAGATTGAAAAGTAAAAACATCTTAAAAGGTCAAGTTCCATTTTAATATAGAACCTCTGTTTCTTCTTGCATTCATTGAACTTGTGATTTTTTGGACAGCTTCAGCTTGAATTTCTTTCCAGGATGCCAGAATAGCCTCCGGGAGCTCCTGCCTGCATGTGAACTGCCTCCCAATCAATGTTCCCTCTAATTTTCCACGCATCTGAGCCTCCACACAAACTCCCTGAGCATTCCTTGGATCATGGTGAGCATCATAAGACATTTGCACGGCCAAACCAGTATCACACCAACTGTATCATTACATGTTATATGACGTAGGTAAGTTACAAAAAAGTCAAACCACCTGTTTATCAAAACCATATCATTGAATAGAGATTGGTGACACAAATCAAATTAGCTCTACTTTGGAAGAATTTATTTAGGACTTATGTCACTTATTATGTTGTGAATTGGCTCAAATTGTCTTGTCCAGAGGGCGGCACGGTGATCAACTGGTTTGCACGGCCACCTCACAGTGCAGAGGTCGTGGGTTCGAATCCGGCTCCAGCCTTCCTGTGTGGAGTTTGCATGTTTTCCCCGTGCCTGCGTGGGTTTTCTCCAAGTACTCCGGTTTCCTCCCACATTCCAAAAACATGCGTGGTAGGTTAATTGAACACTCTAAATGCCTCTTGTCCCTAGGTATGATTCTGAGTGTGGATGTTTGTCTCTGTGTGCCCTGGGATTGGCTGGACCAGTTCGGGGTGTCTCCCGCCTACTACGCAAAGACAGCTGGCATAGGCTCCAGGACGCCCGCGACCGTTGTGAGGAGAAGTGGTTTGGATGGATGGATGACCTGTGCAGAAATTAATGTAAGTAAATGGGAAATTTGCAATAATCATAAGTGTTAATATTTGCAATATTTGCTAACTTATCACATACAAGCTATGATCAAGTGGAAAGTTACATGAGTGATGCTTTTCATCACAATGTGACCATAAAAGTGGTTGAAAAGGTCAACCAAATGTCTCATAATGTTATGAATAATTGCAGTCTAAGTGTTGAGATACTTGACTTACATAATAAACCTCGGAAGGAGTTGAAGAAAATCGGATAACTTACCAAAATTCATACTATTTAAATGATGCAAAACATCAATATTCAAAATTTGTGGTGATAAATATTAGTCGACTAACTTAATCTGTGATATAAATCTTTGTAGGGTATTTTTCCCTACACTGTATAGTCTTGGCATGAACACTCGTAATTAAATACTTAAATACTCAGAAGTGTCATTATTACCTCATTGTCAATACTACATTTTGTTGCTGAAACAACACACTTTAGTGTCAAGCATTTAACACTTTTTGTAAATGTTACATCACAGCTGATCTGTTTTCTGAAGCAGAGCCGTGATTGGTTGTTACTTGAGCCCTGAGCCGGTGTGATGTCATTTTCAGTCGACAGAAGTGACAAAATGGCCGCCCGCCTGAGCTTAACTCATATTTCACAAACACAATGTTAATCAAAATGCCGTGTTTCAACTAATGGGCCTGCTGGGAACATATTCTTGAAAAAAATGTGTTTGGGTTGATTTCCGCTTTAATAAATTGAACTGCATTAGGAAGGTTCATTACATTTGCATTAACACAGCTATATCCATTCATTATCGATACCGCTTATCCTCACAAGGGTCGCGGGGCGTGCTGGAGCCTATCCCAGCACTTCGGGCTTCGGGCAGTGGGCGGGGGACACCCTGAATTGGTTGCCAGCCAATCGCAGGGCACACAGAGACATACATCCGCACTCACAATCACACTTAGGGGCAATTTGGAGAGTCCACTCAACTTAGCATGCATGTTTTTGGAATGTGGGAGGAAACCGGAGTACCCGGAGAGGACCCACGCAGGCACGAGGAGAACATGCAGGCTCCACACAGGGAGCCCGGAGCCGGGATCGAACCCACGACCTCTGAGCTGTGAGGCGGACGTGCTAACCAGTCGCTAACCAGTCGCCCACCGTGCCGCCCCACAGCTATATCAAATAGTCCAAATAAATGGCCGGCATGGACCCCAGAGGCTTAATTATTGGACTCAACTGGCTTAGAAAACAAACAACAAAATTAGTTTTCCATACCGGGAGTTGAATCCAGGTTAGCTGACCGCGAGACCATATGAGATTTAATTCAAGTCATGGCAGAGGTACCATGACTAGATCAATAATGGCAAACGAATAGGTGGTGAGTCCACCTGCACTTCGCTTGTCCTTACACAAGGCGGTGCTGTTTGACAACAGGTAAGACGTTTCTTCGGTCCTCCCAGGATTGTCCACGTATTTTTAATTAATTTAATTAGAATTAATAACATTATCTTTTGTTTTATATATAATATATTATCTAATTAGCCGTATTATTAATTCAACTAATGAATGCTATTGTTTATTATTTACAATTTCATATACAGATTAAATGAAAAATACATGTATAAAAAATATCTATACAATGTATTAATTTATCGTTTAAAAACAAATAATTTTACACATTTGACATGTACATCTTGATTTAAATGTTTTTTTAAGTAAATCTATAAATGACATGTTCCATCTTTTCTCTTAAATGTGGGCCTTTTCTTTAACTTCCTCTTCATGACAAAGAATTACGAACCGTTTCAAAATAGTATGTACTAGCGCAACGTACTAGCGTACTAGGCTTCCATTTGGTGTTAATCAGAGGATCTTTAAAATTTGTCAATTGTGTGTTGACTCCCATGTAGTGTACGTTTGAATGTGATTATTTAATTTTGACCACAGCCACATTCCACTTATAAGAGGGTGTCCACACTTGTGCAACCACATTATTTATCTTCCTCTCCTCTTTTCAAAAGATTGCAACAACAATTCAATTGGGTTGTGCAGCTTATAGGTCACACTCATGATGGAAAAAGTTTTGAAACAATTTATCTTAAGTCTCTTTTTTTCTATACCAAAAAACTTGTCATTTGACCGTAGGTGTGTAGACCTGTTATCGCCACTGTATGCCTATGATGCAAATACAGGCCTCATTTGCATAAAGAGGAAGCTCATCAGGGTAGCTCATCGCAGTGCGAGTGTCTTTTTGTCTCTCTCTGCACGTCCCTCTTGTCATCCTTCATCATCATCACCATCATCATCACCACGTCGTGATGGAGAACAAGGTGGTGGAGAACATCTACCTGCTGGTGGTCGTCACACTGGTCAGCGTGCTACAGAATGGTGAGCGACGCTTGACATTAACATTGATTATTTACTGATCGGTTTCATTTATTTCTGGATCTTTTTAAAGCGTTCTTCGCCCTCAAAGTGGAGAAGGAGTGCAATAGTCCCGCTTTCGAGCGAGTGTCCTGCGCCAAGTAAGCCCTACTAAATTTGCATTCTAATATTTCTAAGTATTTGTGTTGGCTTTTTAATTTGATTTGACTTTCCAGGGGCCTTTGTGTCAAATCTAACATTTCAGAAATGTGAACAAGCCTTCCTGTTTCTTCAGCGGGAAGCAGCTTGTGCCACTTCCTGTGGTGCACATGCAAGTGATCCAAAAAGATGTCTAAACTAACTTTGGTGAAGGTGTAGAACTCTTTAAGTCTTATTTTGAAAGGCATTTGTTTGTTACTGAGCAATGCCAAAACGGATTTCGAGAATTAATTTGATTACATTTTGGTGGAAGCCTGGCGAAGCGACAAAGCAAAATAAGATGTCAGGAAATGGCTACTAGAAATGCTGAAACGTATTTTGTGTTAATTAGAGGCACTTTAAATAGCGGCAGGTGTGTCACGACTCCCATTTAACATTACAGTAATTTGAATGTGATTCATTCTGAACACAACCACGTCCCAGATAAAGCGGGTGTGCATACTTGTGCAACACCATTACCTCATTTCATTTCATATCTACTTATCCTCTTGAAAAGATTGATTGAGTCAGACAGGTGGGAGGTCACATTATTGGTGGAATTAGTTTTGCTTGAAATCGCAAAAACCCAGAATTTGACCTGGGGTGTGTAGACCTTTTATAGTCACCGTATAGACAAGTGTGTGTGTGTTATTTTACCAACCCCTATGCTTCGCCTTACAGACCTCAGTTTGAGAAGCACTGCCGTACAGTCCGCACTAAATGATTTCCCCTTGGTTACATAACATGTTATCACTTTGATAGCATCTCGATTGTCATGCTATCACGTTGGACACTTCAGGATGCGCATGTGAGGACACGTGACTCAGGGGATTTTTTTTTTTTTATATATATGATGCCACCACGATTGTCGATGTCACACGTATATCGGCGCATGTGTATATTTTTGAGTGTCTTTGTGAATTAAAGTCATAACAAAAAGTGGAAAAGGTGAAGCTCTGTATAAACAATTGTATGCTAATTTTAATTCCCTTTGTTCCAATTTGCAGGCGGAACTGTATGGACGCCTACGCCACCTTCCTGGCACTCATGTGGTGCGCCGGCTTGTGCCTCAGCCAAGGTCAATCATTAACACGCGGCCTTAGTAGCCTTTTGTGTTTGTGTGCATTTATGTCTGTGAACGTGTGTGTGAGTGTTCATGCGTGGGCGTGAGGGTCTGTGCATGCATGTGTGTGCGTGTGTGTTATTCTTCGTATGATTGTTTGTCTATGTCCATGTTCAATTTTTGTGTATGTTTTACATAAAGTGTGGGGGGTGAGTGTGAGTGAATATTCGAAACCAAGGAAAGGTTACGCGGCTGCCTTTGCAGTTTCTCTATCGAGCATGTACACTATGTTAACTTCAATGCTCATTTGAATTGATAGCTACTCCAGGGCATGATGAAAATCAACATTAAGCTTCCTAATTGCTTATTATATTATTATTTTGTAATCCGACTGCTATTTCACTTTTTACAGGTGAAATGTTTTTCAGAGGACCCTCAAAAAATACACATGCTAATTTCTCTTAATACCGCTAACGGCCCATGCAAATGAAATAGTTGCCTCGTTTTGAGGGGAAAACAAACATTATCATTAATAGTAATAATAATGTTATGTGTTTTCAAGCTCCCGCTGCATTCGCTGGCCTGGTGTACGTGTTGGTGCGTCACAAATACTTTTTGGGCTACATGGGACAAAGCTCACAGAGGTAATTTTTTTTCTTGTCAAATTTTCCACATTCCCAAAATTCCCACTTTCTTCACAGCTCCACTTTTTCCACTGAAATAATTCCTGTCGAAATGAATGGAGAGACTTCGGATTTAACTTATGCTTCAAAATGTCACAACTTATTCAAGAATTTTGGGGACCATTTGCTATACTGTATGTCAGCACACCAACCTTCAGCATCTTAGCAAGACATCAAATCCTTATCCTATTTTGCTGTATGTTAGCAGCAGAGCAACTATTAGCACTTCATTAATCTCATTAGAAAGACTATCTGAGTACAAGATAAGAACTTGTACATTGTACCTTTATCTGTCTAGGTGCTTTTGTTACTCATTTTGCTATCTTGCTATATGTTAGCATTGCAATGTTAGCATGGGGCCATCACATCCATTCATGTTAACAATAATCACCTGAATACACGGCAAAATGTAAAACCATTATCAAGTGGCCTTAGCGCTTTCTCTACTCAGGTTGCTACCTTGCTGTATGTTAACACATCAACTGTTAACATGTTAGCATAGATATCATTTCTCATTTCAATTAATTCAACAGAATTTCTATCGTTGTATTTTGTGTGGGGTTTTCTCTTTTTTGTTGTTGTTGTGGTTTGACTGTTTTGTTTATATTTGCATGAAGCACTCCGGGCTACCTGTTTGGCAAACGCGTCCTGTTTTTCTTGATGCTGATGTGCGCGCTGGGAATTGTCAACTACCTGGTGGGGCGCTACTGCGGGAGCGACTATAATAAGGAATTGCTGGAGACCCTCACCAAGGCCGCCTCCACATTGCTGCTCATCCCATAGCGGCATTAGCATCAACAAAACCTTTTTTGAATGTATTTGAACATGAAATAAAAACAATGGCGAGTATAAAAGTGTACAAATACATCACATCTATTATACAGTACAATAATAGCAATAACAACAGCATAATGCAGCGTGTTGACAGAACAAGCTTTCAAGTCGTCAGTAGGTTTTCCTCCTCGAGGATTCCCGGAAGGTGGCATCCATTCACATTTTTCCACCAGAGTGAGTAAGGCACACTCCTCAGGACAGTCACAACTGTGAGTCAACAAGAGATGACACAAAATAGCATTAGAATCAGTATTAAAATCATTGTTGTGTATGTGAACATCTCAGCATTTTACAGTTTCTCGACACAAAATGGCATTAATAAGTTAATCATACAATGCGTTGAGAGTTCTCAGAACAAGTGTGTGAATACTGAGAGATGCAAACTAACAACATAAACGCTGATGTTTTTATGTACAATGGAAATTGTGTAATGCGTGTGTCTCAGCATTCACAAAAAAAACAAGAAAAACTTATTTTGGGTGGAGGATGTACAAACTTTGAACAAAGTAAGTAGTAATGCTCATCTGTCAGCATTCACACAATAACAACAAAAAGATGGAATGAGCCTTATGCTCTTCCCTCAGCATTTAGGCAAAACGATAGTTTATACATAGAAGTGCCTTATAATCAGGATCGGAAATTTACTTGAGAAGGAATGCTTGTTCAGGGTAAATGTTTTTTGACACAACACAGCATATTCCTTGTCTCTCAGCATATACACAAAATGATGTTTGAGATACAGATGCATCATCATATGGATGAGAATGGTAAAAACATTTTAATGTGAATCCTGCAGTATTACATGATGTTTTTTTGAGATGCAATAGAATGAGCATAATGGTCATTCAGCATTTACACAAAATGATGTCTCTTTGGCCAGCTATTTCATTACAATCAGGATCAGGATCAGGATGGTCAAAATCATTTTCCCCGTTTGTCCCACAGCATTCAAGTTAATTTAAATGTTTTCGGACTCAATAGAATTTAATGCTTGTCTCTCAGCGTTTAGTATAAGAAATACTAGTCCAACCTTGAACTTCCTCTTGCTGAATCCCAGCCAGTACGAGAAGTCAAAGAGTGCGTCCGAGTGGTACTTCAGCTTGAAGGAGGCGTCAAGCCATTCCACTTTGGTTCCGGCCATGTTGCGGCCCGCCCACGCCCTCAACACGTCGGTCAGGTCCACCTGGGAGAGGCGGACTCGAACGTTAGCTTTGTAAACAAGGACAATCATTCAGCATTGAGAGTTTGACTCACTTCCACATCGTAGCTCTCACCCGCCACTGACGAGATGGCCCAGTCCAGACCCGCCTCCATTTTCCACCGGACCATTGGGTCGGCGCCGCGCAGGCACACGACGTAGCGGTTCACAACCTCTGCTGGGAATCATCAATGATTATTAACGTATGTGTATAACACTCGTCTTTCAGCATTGGCACCATTGTATAAGTGCTCGTGCATTCGCACCAAAATGTTTTGGGTGGGTTGGACACTAGTCTTAACATAGATACTCATCTCAGAGCATACATCCAATAGGAAAACACATATTTATGAATGGACACAGCATGCGTGTAATGCTCGTTTTTCAGCACAATACCTGTGCTTCCAGGAATGCACGTGGCCACCAGCATTAAAATGTTTTTGGACACCAGGCTCCTCCGGACGTTGCTGTACTGCCACAAGTTTTTCACTGTGATGCTGCTGTTTAGTTGTTTGAAGGAAAACAAAATTTTATTTTTAGATTTTCATGTAAACATTTCTCACTTTGTTGAAACAACTTCAAATTCGTATACTTTCATGGCAACATTTATCACTTTGATTTTTTTCTCATATTTAAACATTTATCACTAGTGAAACAGAACTTTAATTCTTGTTTGCATACAATAGTTTATTACTTTGTTGAAACACAACCCTAATCCGTATGTTTAAACAGACAACTTTAATTCTTTGATTTGACTGCAGAAAAAAATGACCGTATTGAAACGCGACTTTAATTCTTACATTAGCACGTAGCAATTTATCACACACCACGAATTCCTAATGTGTAAGCATTTCTCACTTAGTTGAAACACAGCTTCAATTCATATATTTGCATGCATTCCCCTTTGTTGATTTATCAAAACAACATATCAGCCCCCAACCGCTCACCCGAAACGAACCTGCCCAGCGAGCCGTGGAAGACGACGCTGCCCGCGGACGTGTCGACGGGATCGATCAGCAGCAGGCTGCTGTCGGGGTACCCGTCGACGACTGTGCGGTGGGGGGTGCTCTCCACAGAAAAGCCGCTCGGGAGTCTCCGGAGAAAGTCGTGAAGCTCTGTCACTGTCACCCTTGCCAATTCACTTGGTTCTTGTGCCATCTTGACAATGGTTTGACGCTGGCTGCTCGACGCCGCGTCTTTATTGTGCTGTAAAGCCAACCGTGTTGACAGCGTGCCACTTCCGGGCTTTTGACAAAATAAAAGTTACCAAAAAGTCTTCTGTTTAATGGGCGTGTCCATAAAAAGATAGGAAAAGGTAGTGTCCTTTATTGACATCCAGAAGGGTAATTCGAGTATTACAGCAGTATATAAAACAGCCCATTAAATGATAATGCATGAATAAATAAAGCATTCATCGTTCATGTCAGGTGGAAGTTTACTTAAAAGGCATATACAATTTTACATTTGATCAAGTTACCTAAAAAAAATCTTAAAATTGGTGGAAATGTCATCTTGATAGAAGATGCCTTCAAAAGCCTTTAAAGATTGACGCAACATTAAGTCTTAACGTCGATGGAAATGTCCTTGAAATCCATAAATTTGATAGAGTTGTCCATGAAAAATTCTTACATTTTAGAGTTTAAAAAGTTTCGCTCAAAAAGTTTTAAATTTAATTGAAGTGGGCTCAAAAAGTCTGAAATTTGATTTAACTGTCTTTCAAAAAATTATCCATCCATCCAATACTATACCGCTTGTCCTCACAAGGGTCGCGGGCGTCCTGGAGCCTACCCCAGCTGTCAACGGACACCCCGAATTGGTTGCCAGCCAATCGCAGGGCACACTGAGACAAACAAACATTCACACTCACAATCATAATCACACCTAGGGGCTATTTAGAGTGTCCAATTAACCTGCCATGCATGTTTTTGGAATGTGGGAGGAAACCGGAGTACCCGGAGAAAACACACGCAGGCACGGGGAGAACATGCAAGCTCCACCCACACAGGGAGGCAGGAGCCGGGATCAAACCCACGACCTCTGCACTGTGAGGCGGACATGCTAACCAGTCGACCACCGTGCCGCCCTTCAAAAAATTAATACATTAAAAAAAAACGTCATGACTTTATATGGAAAGCAGCCCCTGAGCGTTTCCGTTTCTATTGTTCCCACTCACGTGTACTCAACAGAAGTGGGTCACCGCTCTGCAAACAAACACAAACACAAACACACACGCGGACAAATTGATGAATGCAGTATTTGTTTTTTTTAGGTGAAGTGACACAAGAGGTTCAAAATATTAGGGACAAGTCTTCAATTGAATGGCTTTAGCTTCAAAGGAACCTATCTATCTATCTATCTATCTATCTATCTATCTATCTATCTATCTATCTATCTATCTATCTATCTATCTATCTATCTATCTATCTATCTATCTATCTACAATATTTACAGTTTATCAGGTGTTGCCTTCACGGACAGAGTGAAGTCCTCGAAGCATATATGAGCTTGTAACTAATTTCCTGATAGATTCACTCGGCCAGTGAGTCACCTGATGTGACTTGATCTGTTTTAGTTATTCATTTTGTAGTGAGATGACATTCTGTGCTTTGGCTCCACGCTGTGTTTGCTCACGCTGGCCGGCGTTTTCTCTTTTTGTTTCCGCCAGGGCGCCGACGTCTATAAGTCACTCGAAGCTCTCGTGTTACTGTTGCCTTTATCTGTTTGCACACTTTACCCTCAACACGGAAAAAAAAAAACTTACTTACACGTGTACTTTCCCACTTGCTAAAAGTGTTTTTCCTCTCCCTGCAACTAATTGAGGAAACCTTTTTTAGTTTCTGTGGTTCTAAGTGCTTGACTCATGTGCTCCAGATTACTGGAAGGCCCTCGAGGTTGGTCATTGACAAACATTTAGAACCTCATTTTTGCAAGTCATTACAAGTCGTTCTTGTAAAATCCTCTTTCACCCCCCCCCCCCACACACACACACACGCACGAACCCCCCCACACACACACACACACACACACACAAACCCAGGCGCACACTTCCCCCACACACACACCTTAATATTGATGCACTTAATGAGAACTGTCCCATGTGGAACAGAATGTCATCTGTGTTGATAAACATGCGTTGTTGATAAACATGTACCAATGAAAAAATGGACTGCTAGATTTAGAAGTGCACCTTGGTTGAATGAAGAAATAAAAACTTTAACAGCCCAGTGCAATAATGCTAAAATAATAGCAAATAAATAAGGACTACTCTCTGACAGACAGCTTTGCTGGACATTAAGAAACAGTGACTAAACTGAATAAAAATAGAAAAAGGGAATATTTTCCCGTGAATTGTATTTTTTCTTGTAAAATTCCGTGTATTTTTCTCAAGACAAATTTTTTCTAAAATGTATATCTTTTTCTCATAATTTTCATCCTCCTCACGAAATTAAATATTTTTTAAAACTTTTTTTCTCAGAAATCGCATCAGTTTTTCTTTTTAATTACATATGTTCTTCTAAAATTCCACCTTTATAAAATTACACATTTTTCTCTTATTACACAATTTTTTCACAAAATAAAACATTTTTTCCAATAAAATTACATGTTTATTTTTGTCATCATATGTGTTTTTCTCCTGAAATGCAACATTTCCTTTTTGTAATTCCGATAAAGTTAATCGGAAAATTAAATGGTTTTGATGACATAACCTCTGATGTCTCTTTGTTTTATTATTTGTTTCATTGTTTTATTATTTAATGCACGCTGCATTAAATAATGAAACAATGAAAGCTTGTTACACTAACGCATTTGGCCTTTGCACCGGACAAACTATGTTGTGACTCACGTGATAAAATGTCACATTCAAGCTGAGTTCAACAGAGTGTTCTATGCACAATACAGTACACACTGTATTGATTTGCAGATAGAGCTTAGTGTACCTTATTTTGTTCCCCACTTGCATGAGCAGCCATGGAGGGTAATAGAGAAAGAAGAAAATTAAAAATCCCATTTTGGACAATATTTTAAACACTATTGAAAACCATCGTGGAAAAAAAGCAAAAACCATTGTTGAAAAAAAAGAAAAAGAAAAGATAAATTGAAAAAAGTTAGCGCCTTATATATATATATCGTGTTGTGTGTGTTTCATCTTAAATCAAGTATAGTAACAAAATCCTCAAAACTAAGAAAGTCCCCTTTTATATCCATTATGTGAAAAATCGACCTTTCTTTACCCAATCACGATAAAACAAATATTTCCTCCTGCTAGAACAAATCTGTTATTCCAGATACGAACAGAATGTGGGGTAATGATTATAAATCAGTTTCCAAGAGGACATGCTGATGAAACTTGAAGACGAAGAATAACATTCGTTGGAGGTCCTCTAGAGGTCGCGAAAGCCCAACGCGCTGGCCAACAAACTGACCATTATGCATAGCAACTTAGGGGAGGGGAAAAATGCTGATTTTACAACAACGAGCGGCTGATGTGTTACCACATGATACTCTTAATTACTAGTTTGCTCGCCTGTGTTCCTCTTTTGGTTCGGTAAGGAGATATTATGACTGCAACTAGCCGGCGAACTGGGCTAACTAAGTACAATCATGAGCCGGAGGTTGACTCGACGTAGCCTTCAAAATAAAATAAATAACTCGTAACGTAGCCTTCAAAATAAAATAAATAACTCGTAACAGTTGACTTTTTAGTTGGAGCGCGAGACTAAAGTATGACGCAAAGAGAACGGACAGATTAAAAAAAAAACTCTCTCAATGTACTCGCGTTCTATTTTGTGTTTAATTAATGTGAAACCAACGGCACCTGGGCTTTGTTTTGAAATTCACAATAGAAAACTATTATACAATAAAATACAACCTTATTTTTATAGCGCATTTCGCAACAGCTCCAGCTGTAACAATGCACTGTACAAAAACAAACAAAAAACACTTTACGTATAACAAAATAATACAACAACAAATGCAGTGAAAATAAGCAGTAAACTAAAACACAAATGAATGATACTAAAACATATACAGTAGACACCAGTTAACAATAGAACATAAATTGTCAGTCTCACGTTGGGAGTAAAGCCAAAGAGCGTCTTCAAACGAGATTTAAAAATGGACAGACAGAGAGCGCTTTCTTAACATTAAACAGAAGGTAATTCTAGAGGGAAGGACCGGCAATGGAAAAGACTCGATCCCCTCTGAGGCAGCGCTTAGTACTCGACACCTCCACTTGCGTCTGTCCGCAGACCTGAAGCACCCACCGGGCAGGGGCGAAGGGGTGGAGGAGCTCGGAGGTAAGCTTGGGTGATGTCATTTAAATATTTGAAAACAAATATAAGTATCTTAAAATTAACTGTGAGTTTTACTTTTTACACAAAATCAACCAATTATGATTTTCACCCCAAATTGAAAAATATAACTCAATATATTTATATATATTTCCTGCAAATCAACGTAACGTTTTCTGTTGTCTTACAGAAAAGTTCAGGAATGTGTTCCTTCACCCGGGCAAGTTCCACTCCCAGTTTTGCAACAACATCTCCAATTTCATTTTTTATATCATCCTTGAAAAGGGATTGCTCAATTCTATTTCCATGTAATAGAAATGTCTTTAAAAGTCTTAAATTTTAATTTTGATGTCAGTAGATAAACAAACTTTCAAGGTTTTGTTGAGAATGTTGTTAAAATAGTCTAAATCGTGTCTTGAAGTTTAAATTGGGCCATTTGGATAAAAGTCAAAGACAATCAACATCAAGTAGGTCAAGTTGTTTACACAAAATATCCACCTGTCATTCCTCACCGCCTTTTACCGCCCTTGTGTGCCACTCGCAGTCACGTGTTTGTCCACCCAAGCCAAACACAGCACAGGCCACAACCTGTTTACTGTCAACAAACACACACATACTTACTCAAAATACTGACTTCAGCTTAGCAAGTCAATGTCTGATCTACTGTTCTTTGGTTTCAAGTGTTGTTGTTGTTGGGTTTTTTTTGTGTGTGATGTCACCATGCAGAATGATGGTGATTGGACTGAGGAAAAATGTGATGAAGACCATAGAGCAGGAGGTGGAATTTATGGTGTCACAGGAAATTTTCTGTCCTGACTGCTCAATATAATTTGGATGAAACAACAAGCCATTGACATCAATCATGACAAAATATGAATAGAATTGAACTTTATTGTAAAATATGAATGAAAAAACATAATGAAACAGAACTTAAAGAAATAAACAAGTTTTATAAAGTGTAATTAAGATGAAAAACACACACACACACACATACAATTGTCTATCTGACGCCATGAATTCCAGTTGGCCATTTATTTTGTGTTTTCACCTTGTATTGGTGGCTGCTTCAAACCAAAATGGCTGATTACCTGTTCAATTTTGTGTTTGGGTCCTTGAGACTCATTCGTCCTGCTTTGATAGACATTCCCACTCAATTTTCTGTCTGACTTTATAGGAGGTGCAACATATTCCAGCAAACGAAACATCCTTTTTGGGGCGCTTTAACATCAGCAAACTTTGAAAACAAATGTATCCTGCAAAAAATGTACGGATTTTAGGAGTCCAAGGAAACAGTTTTTCCTTTGACCAACCAATCAGAGGATGGATAAATGCTGCAATTATCTGCAGGTATAGCTGGCGAATTTGAAATCTGATTGGCTAAAGAAACACTTGAGTTATATTGGCTAGTAGCCTACTACTGCTTATGAATTGCAGATTAAATTGACATGGCAACCAATAGAGGCGAAAATCTTATTGGACCAAAAACAAAGTCGGGAATACATTATTACAATTTTCATGTTAAAAGAATATTAGAATTTAGGTTGTAAGTGTAGGTCAGTGCTCCAAGTGTTATTGTTGTTACTATCAGCTTGTCTTGTGTTGTATTCATCATTTGAGGAAATTCCAATCTTGTGAAACAAGAAGTGTGTAGTGCGTGCGGTCCTGTTCTAAAATTACGACTGGAGTTGTGCGAATGCTGCCGATACACAATTGAAGCTTTGCTCCACTTCCTGCTTTCTTTCAACATTACAGTTCTCTATTTATAGCTACCAAACCACAGCCATGAATGTACCCTTATGCCTGCTACAAATTTAGGTGCACCTGCACAATTTTTGATAAGGTTCTTGTGTTGAATTTTATTATATTGGATATAAAGTGTGGCTGCTTGTGATTGTATCAATAAAAATTGAGCACTATTATCTTTTTGAATACTAATCTTGGGCTCACATGTCATTAGATCAGGTTTAGCTACCTAATGACCTAATGAAGTGCATGGCTGATGATTTTTTTTTTTTTTTTGGCGCAAGGCATCAATGCAAAATAAAGATACCTGGAACTTTTTAAAAATTCACCCTGTGAAAACCGTTAATTAAGAAACATAAATTTTGGCACGCTAAGCCTAATTAGACTGGTGACATGAAATTGTAAAAAAATATTAAGAGCATGATAGCAAAATCTGATGACTATTGAAACTAATAGGTCAATTCCACAATGTCTTAAAAATGAATAATGATAATGCATCAGATTTATAGAGCTATTCCGGACAACCGGACACTCAAAGCGGATACATTATTCATGCGCTCACAGATTTACACTGTGGTGGTGGTAAACTACATATGCAGCCACAGTTGTCCTGGGGCAGGCTGACAGAAGCATGGCTGACAGTGTGCGGCTATGGCCCCTTCGACCACCACCAAACATTCACACCCAGCCATACACCAGTGTGAGTGGCACTCGAGGAAAGGTGCGTGAAGTGTCTTGCCCGCAAGGACACAACGACAGATTACTCACAGACACGGCAGGATTCGAATAGCCTCTGGTTACTATAATCTACCACCTGAGCCCCGGCCGCCCCATAAAAAAATTCAGGCCTCAAGGCCTGTTTCACTTAAGAGTAAGACATTTGACAAACAGGTTCAGCATGAAGAGCCACAAAAAAGTGTCAAAAAGCCATAAACAAATTAAAATTCTCAGGAGGTCAGCCATTTTGTTTTGAAGCTGCCATTTCAGGGTCACATTGGTCATTTCCAGGGGTCCTTCAAAGACAAACACCCTACAGAGTCGGCCACCGTGCTGCCTGCATACAAGTCAACTCTATTATATGTTTGACTAGCTGCTTTGCTTTAAATCAAAAAACACATTCAGTCTTTCCTTTTTGTCGGCGGGCCTTTCTTCCATCATTTCACTGCCTCGCTCAGCATCCTCCATGGCAGGTGTCCTTCCATTGGGGCGAGGTGCGCCCCTAGCGACACGTTGACGAGCACTCGACACTAGCCAATAAGACATGTCCTTGGTGCCAGTTTCCCGAACGGGAGCCCCTGATTGGTTGCTAGGGGCGTGGCCTAAACCATCTCTCAGTTATGTGCTGCTGGTCGGTGCTGTTGTGCTGTCAGCCGAAGCGAGGAGACTAGACAGACGAGCGGATGAAAACAAACCAGACCAACGGCACAAAAACAGTCTGAATAGGTGTCGCGAGATGGCCCAGTGAGGGCACACGTCGACGAAGAGAAGGTACGTTTGGGATTTCATGTCGTGTCGAGGCTGTTTGGTGTGCCTATCTGCCTTGCCGCTGACCACAAAGGCAGAGGCGGGCGATGTTTTGATGGAAGATGTGACTACCACCGGGGCTCTGGGCTAGCTCGGTGGCTAACGACTTAGCTTCGGCCACGGTTGGTCATATTCGAAAAAGAGAGCACTTTGTAAGACACCCACACGGCGAAAAGTGCCAGCCTTCTGCGAGAGGAAGGGAATATGCTAATCGTACATTTTATGATAATGCTGCCCGTAACAAAAAAGGTGGCCAAATTAGCATTGCTAATTGCTAATGTGAGCAGAGATAGAGATGACTCCTATATTAAATGAGTGTGAATGAGCCAGGCTTTCAACTGGAAAGAATTTATCTAGATGTTTGTTAGTGTAAAGAATGATGAGACTGGATTTGACCGTGTTCTGTGGCAAGTTTGTCTTTGAAGGACCCTGGAAAATGGCCAAAATGACCCAAAAATGGCTGCTTCAAACCAAAGTGCCAGACTTCTTGTGCTTTTTTCATGCATGCCTCCTTGAGAAGTTATTATGGATTATGCCTATCATCATACTTGTAAAATTCTTTCTACAAAGCCAGTTGTCAGAAACTATAGTTATCTGATTGATGGCTGACTTGACAGCTAAAAGCTTGATGGAAGATTCCAGAAGTTGTCCGAGAGGTGGGCGAATCACACTGAAGGACACTGACACTGAAGGGTTTAAACTTTGTAAGATGATGCAGATAAAGTTCTGGCTTGTTTCTGGTAGTGCCGGAGGTTAACAGCTGATTCGCTTTAATGCCTAGCTCCTCAACGTAAGGAGTGGCCTATGCCCATTTAACGTCTCATGTCTCAGTACCAGCAAATGTGTGAAGTTAAACAGATGTGATGTGTATCACATCTTTGTTTTTATTTATTTTTCTACATGCATCATGTTCAGTCTTTCCATACTGCAGGTCGTGTAGAAGTGGGTCGCTGGTCAATGATGATGATGATGTTGATGATGATGTGGGTCATGAGTGGATTGTTTGCCCCCACCCACGGGTACTCATGTTACTGAGTGTGTGTAGGACTGTGTTTTTGATGATGTTAGTGGATGTTTTTTTCTTAAGTGTATGATGTTTGTCAAAGTACAGTGGAACTGCAAAAGTTTCCTTCACTGTTGACGCACATTTTAGCCAACCGAGACATCCGTGTACCAAGTGTGTAGGTGTCTTCATAACATGTCTGTAGTATGCTTTCATCAAAACAGGCCAAGCATCAGTAATGATAGACCTACAATATTTATACAGCATATTTCGTGCCATGGTGAAATAGACTCATTTTAGGTGCACATCTACCTCACGCACTTTCAGAAAAAGGCAGATGACTTCAGATTGATTTGGTTTTTAAATTTCACACTTAATGGGCAGACACTACAGACAAACTACTTGTATGCAAACAATAAAAAGTAAGTTTTTCTTAATATATTTCTCCTACAATTGTTTTGTAGGACTTAAGAGGTTGAGCGCCACCAGCTGGTGGCAAAACGAGCAGACTTGTATTCACCCCCCCCCCCCCCTCCCTACAAAAAACCCACTCCCATCACCATGCTGTGAACTCACGCCCATCTTTACTCATTGTCATCATTGTTGCCATGGATACCACCTGGCACCATGCACCCACTGGCTTGCATGATGTGGTCTTTCTGCCAGGGAAGTCTGGGCTCACGCACACACGCACACACACATTCCTCGCTCAGGTGCTGCAACTGTTACCTATTGCAAGTGTGTTTATGGGCGGAGGAAATCATGAACACACCACAATGTGTTGTTTACGTCCACCAAGATTGTTGTGTCAGCTTTTGTTTGTTTGAAGTTTTCATTTCAAGTGTTTTTCGTCATTTCCCCAGATTTCTCTGCAATCAGCATATGAATTCCATTTACTAAAATCAGCAATTTTGGTTTGAAGTGTCAATTTTAGGGCCATTTTGTCCTTTTCACTCAGTTTACCATTTTGGTTTGAAACATGCATTTTAGAGTCGCTTTGGCTATTTCTAGGTGTCCTTATGACTCCATTCTGCCAGTTTGGATTGAAGTGTCAGTTTGGGGGACATTTTGTTCATTTCCACGGTCCTACTGACTGAATCCAGCCATTATTAATTGAAGTTTCGAATTTATGGCAATTCTTTCCATTTTCATTGGTCACTATTAACAAAATTCAGCCATTCTGTTTTGAATTGTCCATTTTAATGTCATGTGGCTGTTTCCTGGGGTTATCACAGTCTTTGATGTACTTCTGATCGCCAGTGTTTACCCTGAGGGCCTTTAACCATTGCAGTAATAAGAAACGTGACAAGTAGAATGGACTCCAGGGGGCATCATTGCTGTGGGCAGAACTAACTAATCCACAGGATGGAAACTTGACAGAGAACTAACTTCAATGCAGCTGATTCTTCAATGATCTGCGGAGGTTGAAGAAGGGATCAAGCCTACTCTGATAAAGTCAGGAATATAAAGTACAGATATTTGATTGCAAACTTATGGAGTAAAAGTAAAAAGTGTCTGAAAAATAAATACTCAAGTATAGTACTAGTCAGAAAATCAACAGAAGGACAGTATTTGTACCTTGTTTTAATTCACACCATTGAATGTATGTTACAAAAATGAGTTCAACTTGCAATCCAATGTAAAATGTTTGTAGTCTCGTGTCATTTGTTACTATGAGGGACTTTAACATCATAAATTTCACCTGTCAGCCCACTGAACTCTTGAACTGAAGACTTGATGATGTCCTTGAGCCACAAGTCAACTTGTTTGTGCCCTCTGTGCTCTAGTTGGACAAGGTTGCTCACTCACCAATCCTGGCCAAACTGGTTGTCCATATGTCTCTGATTTAGTTATGAAAAACATGGCAACATCATTAATTGTCTGCAATATAGTTTGAATGTATGTGGAACGTAATTGAAATTAATCATTTCACATCGTATCATCTGATAATATTGTTTGTTGTTGAAGTGGAAGTGGATCGACTCGTGTCATAGTTGGATTGAATCACATTACATTGCAATTGGAGTGAATCATATCACATTGCATCGTAATATCTCATGGTTTCGCTATAGCAATGTTTCGTAACATAGTCTAAGTTAATTGTATGACATTGTTGGAATCGCATAAGACCATGTTGCATATTTAGAATCACACAAGCAAAAGAATAATCCGTTTTCGCAATCACACACAAACACTGAAACCTTGAGTTTTCCCAAAGCTCTGTTTTTCCTTTTTTTCTGTTTTTGCATCCACGTTTCTATCGTGACATTGAAACGATTGTATGTTTCTCTTGTTCCCCAGTATCAGGATAGCTCTGTTAGCTTTCTTCCACTTGTGAACCAGACACTGTTTGTGAGCTGAAGGGCAAAAAAAAAAAAAAAAGGAAAGAAAAACACTTAGCACCTGTCCCCCAAGCAGGGAGAGGACACAAGCTCTCTTTTGTTGAAGACTCATCAGAAACCTGTTGAGCAAGACCGTTCACGGTATGGCCAGACTTCATGGCTTAGCTTCGTTTTGGGCTTCACAGGACCATTACATCACCTAAATGAAATGACAGTTGCCACATTTAAAAAAAAAAAAAAATGCTGATGATGGAGCAACTGCCATGTTGGCGGAGGCACAGTGGCTCCTTTTCTCCTGGGCTGTCAACCAGCGTGGAATCAATCAAGACTTACTAGCTGCTTTTCTGACCTCTCGGACGATTATTCTCCCCCCAAAAAACAGTTGCAACTTAAATTCTTGCTAAGAAACAGGCAACTTGAGCTGAATCAATTTCACTGTGTTTTTCATAAGCAGTCATTTATCCATATTTTGGCAACTTTTAACCTGAGGTACAATATGCTCTATCTTCTTGCATCTTGCAATATTGTGCGTGAGTGCTGAAATCAGATTTTTCTTGAAAAAAAAATTTGCAAGATTTTATTTTAACGCCCAGTCTTAGGATGTGGAGATCAAAAACAATACATCGTATTATCCAGAATCTTCTTGTTGACCTTCTGACGACACACTGACTAATCAGGTCGAGCTAAGCAAGTAGAGCAGCTTGTCACAAGACAGATCATCACAAAACAATCAGAGCTAGCCTGACTAACTGCCACAAACTGATTACAGAGTACGGTGGCTTCCGTGAGCGCATCTTTAATTGATCACTCGCAATTGTCTGTTGGCAAACAAGCGAGAAAAATAACAGCGAGTTTATAGTGTCTCTGTCTTGCGGCAACAAACCTTTTGTACCATTACAATTTCATGCCAAACCCAATGCTTCAGCACATAACATGTCATTTGATGTCATTAGCAAACCGAAGACGTTCAACGGTTTATTAAAAATGTAATATTTGTATAAAATACGTTCAAAATATACCTTTCCAAACAGCGTTAAATGATAAATTTGTAACAAGCAAGGCAAGCATTCATTTTTTGTCCTTTTGACAGAATTCTGCCATTTTGGTTTAAAATGTCGATTTTAGTGACATCCTCTTGACTAAATTGAGTCATTTTGTTTTGAAGTGTCCATTTTGGAGTTGGGTTGTCTCTTTCCAAGGGTAATCTATACCGTCATTTTAATTCCAGGACAGGACCTTAAAAGACAGCATTTGCTTTTATGATCACTGTCTAAAAATAATATCAAAGTTGATCATATCTTCAGCCATCAATATTCATGCATACAAAACCCTTTTTTCTGGAATGTTTTTCATCTCATTCAGCTGAAACATGAACCAACTTGTTTTCACACATTGGGCCCCTTGGGTGTGACACTCAATGGGGATGATGTCATGACAATGGTGGCATCAACAGCGAAAAGGCGCCCTAGGGGGTAGGTTTTCTACAGAGAAACCAAACCAGATTTTTTTTTTTTTGCCAGGTGGTACGAAAAAGGCTCTCTACAAAGTCTTGATGTTTCTTTGCTTGTGCTAAATTGGGAAGTGCTGGAGTGATCGCTACCGTTCCTTATTTTTAGGACTGACTGTCGTTTATTTTTGATTTTGAGAGATCTAGGAAGCAACAGGTTACTCAAAACACTTAGCTTTATTCCATACCTGGGCTATCTGTATCAGAATTAACTATTGAGACATTTGCTTTGAGTGGAATTGTCCTGGCTGGAAGCCTTGCCTGTTATCTTTTCAAAAGCTATTTGCTTATCAAGTTAAACAGTCAAACTTGCGAGTCCATCCCGGTGTTGAGGGCTTTTCCTGTTTGTGTTTGGCTCAGTCCCACCCTCTTTGTTGAGGGGTGTGTCAGCTCCCAGTAACTCAACACCATTAACACGTTGAGGTTACTGTAACTGGCTAAACAGCCTCGACCAGTGAGCTGTAGGAACTCAAACGCTTACTCACACCCACATGCTGCATGTGTCTGCTTTTTGGGTCAAGCCTGCACATGCATGCCATTCTTTCACACGTCCATACTGCTGTGGGATGCGCGAAACAGAAGGAAGCAGGTGTTTGGAGTAGTTCTTCACGTATGATCTGTGGGAGTGTTGGAAATTCCCCTAAGAGGAAAGAAAAATAGACAGCAAGTGGAAGAAGAAAGGAGATCCACCCAAACATTTTCACGCAACCAATCATGACACGCTCTCGGAATTGGATCCCTCCCTTGTTCACCACCTGAGAGTTGAGGAAGCGCAATTGTGCCTCAGAGAGTTAGAAGCTTGAGCGCGACAACAAAGACCAGGCTTGACACGTCCGCTGAGCTTTCATAGAAAAGAAGATCTTGGAAAACTAAGAACACTTCAGACGGAAACTTTTTGGGAGGACAAAGCTTGAATCCTTTGTCCGACTCTGGTGACTTTCTATTGGACAGAACTGACTCAAGCTTGAGAAGAGACTGGATGTACAAAGAGATTCAAAATTTTATGAACACACATCACTTTGAGTTATTCGCAAACGTTTTCCGGAACCAGTTTATCATCGTTCCCTTTCAAGACATCATGCTTTTTATTCCTCCAAAGCGTAACTCTGAGGTTTTAACGGCAAACTAGTGAAAAAAAAGGACTTTCCCAACAATGATGTCGTTGGAGGATTTTGGAAGCATCGCCAGCCTCATGGCTGAAAGCGGAATATCGGATGACGGTGACAACCTCTCGCTGAGAAGCCAAAGCCGAAGTCTGGTTCCGGATCTTGATGATCAAAGCCTAAGCCAGGATGGTATTGTCATGGAGCGCATTGCCTCATTGCCCCTGCCTTTGCACATGTATGATCCCATCAACTTCATTGGGAGATTTCCCAAGTTCCAGTCCAGGTCCAGAAGGCGAACACGGCTCATCGTAGGTAGGTGATTACATGTTACTTCCCTTTAGAGAATTCATCTTGAAATGAACACAGGCAAGGGCCACCTAAAAGTCATTGATGATTTACGATAGACCTAATTTGAATGGGATGCGCTCATGCAAATCTGCTCATGAGGTGAAGGTTATCCAATGTTGTACAATCAGTAGTGACACTGTGGAAGAGGTAGCAGCGTTTTATCCACTGCAGAATCGTCTTCTACCTGTTTGGAGCCACTATCTTCTGCATGTCTATGACTTCAGCAGTGGCCTAGCCACTCTGACAACCTCATCAAACGAAAACATTGAAATTCCTGACATCTGGTGCAAGCTGTCAACTAACTTAGACTTGAGTGAGTGAGGACTTAGTCGAAATACGCAACCATGATCTCACCATGTCAGTGAGTCAAAGAAACGGTACGTCATTTCATTTCGATTCGGTTCAACATTTCCTGTTAAAAAGGCCAACCGCGTTAGCAGTTGACGGCAGCCCCAACATAAACGGCTTGATTTTTGTCAAGGCTGCTCACTTTAACATGTCATCTCAAGGCCCATCTTCTTTTTCGCGGTTACGTGCGTTGGTAGCAGGACCGTGACAGAATGTCAAGGGGGTTGTCGGGCCTATTTACAAGAAATAACTTAAAATAGATCAACTCAGTGTTCATTAACGTCAAACATTTTCCACCGTGCTGCAACACAAAGCTCACGTGAGACAAACAGGTATGTGCTGCGCATGCACGATCGGCCGTTTTAAGCGTTTCAACCGTCACGGAGCACACGAGGACTATTTGAGGTTATCAGTTAACACTGCGCTGTCTGCTTGACACAGCTGACTCAGACCGACGTGAGGAATGCATGTGTGTGTGTGTTTTGTCATCATCAACTGACTGCCAATTCGATAATGTCCGATGAACATTGTGGTTTTTCCCACACTCAAAAAAGTCAAACAAAGGATATCCTTTTGATTGGATGTTACATCTGTGATATTGCTATGCTGATCACTGGCGAGTCAAATCTCGAATTGCAGCAAAACTAGTGGCTGACAGTCGGGCCACTCATAAATATTAGGGGCTGACCCCAGCACACTGCGTGACGGTCCAGTCGGGTTTATGTACTGCCTCCAGCTGTCTCATGTAGACTTGTACAGGTGAGGCAAGGTCACCTTAGAGTTAGTCTGTGCTTAGAAGCACATACCTCGGGTCAAATGGCCACCTAGTCCTTGGAAATGTTCAGCACAATCGATGCTGCGATCGCCCTCCAGCGGGCTCCTTTCTTGTCATACGGAACACAACGTCAAATTGATTCCACTCATGTCTGAGTCTTGGCTGAAATTAAGCCGCTTTTATGAAAAAAAATCACTTTGAACTACAGAAGCCGCGAAAATAAAATCTATGGGAGAAGAAAAAATCCTGACAAATGAACTCGGAAGTAATCAATGAAACCGAGTTAAAAATAAGACTACAGTAAATGGTAAAATAGAGCACCAGGTTAAATTACAAGCTCCAGCTTCCAGCCGTCCATCCTTTACGCTCCATCCTTCCCTCTCCCCCACCCTCACTCCCTCCAACTGGCCTCTAAGAGGATTGGCTGCTCTCATCTCCCGATGACATCTGTGTATTGCTGTCCTGAGAGAGCAAAACACAGAGGGGCTGGGTGTTGTTTTGCCGGCAAGATAGCAACACAGAGTGCACGCATCCCTCATTCCGGCACTTTCCATCCGCAACGCCTCATCCTATCCTCCGCCGTCTGTCACCGTGGCGACGTAGTCCCTGCAGCCATGGCGACCAGCCAGCAGGATTCTGGCTTCTTCGACATCAGCCTCAAGTCTCTGCTCAAGTCCTTCGGCGGCAGTGAGTAACACCCAGAAATGACAGCTCGAAACGCGTGCCGCTTCTTGCGTATTTTCAGTTGGCAGTCCTGACAGGACCATGTCACAGCGTTTAGCCGCTTTACGTAATGCGCTGACAGTGGATGAGGGGTGAGCCGAGGATACAGTGGCTACACCTCAGCATTTTGCTATGTTAATTACACAGCACTTCATTTGCATCACGGTGGGCCAAGGTTGTTCTAGTTAGTTAACAAAAAAGTGGAAACTAGAATAGAAAAAAAAAAATTCATTTACTAAAATAACAGTTTTAAAAAAAGATATTGCACTGTTTACGAAACTCATTCAAGCAAACTATGATTATAGCAAAAATATCTGGAGTTTTTGGCGTTATTAATTCCTTTCCTCCATAAGCTTTTTGGGTCCATTTGAAATCTGTGTTGGCTTTGCCAGCAACGTAGGCTTACTTTGTCATGTTCATATGTGTCTTAAGTCTGTTGGCTATTGTGATTTTGACCTAATATACTACATATCTACATCACCTAGGCGGCCGTACTATTCTGAGAAAGCCCAATCTTATCTGATCTCGGAAGCCAAACAGGGTCAGGCCTGGTCATTACATAGATAGAATACCAACTGTGAATAACGTGACATAAGCTTGCCTAAATGAAAGCTGTTCAGTTACACTTATACCTGTCCCAAGCTTGCATTCATACAAAGGGTTGGAGTCAGCAAATGGTATCTGTCAATAAAAATCTATGCCAAAACCTCATTCAAAAAAACAGCAACCTTGAATAGGTGAAAACAACTGGGAAGAAGAAGCAGACACAGACACGCCGTCTGCATCTCATCTCAGAAGCAGTACAGTATTATACACTGTGCTTATTGTACTTCATCTTGTGGACTGCGACATTTGATCGCTGGATGGTTGTTCATCTGTCCTAACTGAATACATTTTTAAAAAACTTTAATCAAATTTTTGTTAAGCAATACTTAATGAATGTCACCATTTTTAATCCAGCCAGTTTCACCAAGCAAAACTATAACACTAAAACTAAAAAAAAAAACCTCAGCATTTAGCAAACTCAAAAATAGCAAAGCCGCTGTAAAAATGAGTCAAAATGAACTGAATTTGAAAAGTGAATAGAAAAAACAAAAAATCCAAAACGACGATAACCTTGACATGGATTAAATGCTACGAAGAAACCTTTGAAATCATTTGATATTCCCTGTTCCCTATTCAAAACATTACCGCCAGCTTTGACCATGGTGTCTTGCCTCAGATCCAAGGTCAAATGGAGGGAAATAAACAATCACGCGTCATCAACCGAGGAAGGATGATCGTGACTCATGCTCCGTGCCGCGATCGATCCAGATGTTTCAGTGTCTTGTCTGAAGTCTGGATGTCATCGCAAATGGAAAGAGTTGGTCTCTTAAAGGAAGAAGCTCAGGTTGCTCAGTGGTGTTTTGTCATCATTTTTGTAACGCTTTCCACCTTGCCATCCTCCCACATGAACATACATGACATTTGTATTTGACTGCACATTAGGTCACGAGGCTTGCAAGTCGTTATGCAACACATCGGCGTGACGTGAAGGATACCTCACCACTTCTTCATCAGCTTCCCGCCTTTATTTCCTCCTTCTTCTTCCTCATTACTTGGCAGAAACCAGCAGAGTGAGCCTGTTGATGGCTTCTTTTGGTTGGCCGCCTAAACGGGCTGCGGTAGAAAGCGAAAAACAGAAAGAGATGCAGGACGACGTCTGAGTTATGGTACAGTATGCTATGTCCAAAGGTTTATACTGTATCTACACCACAGAGTTGTTCAAAGCAGTAGTTCTCAAACAGGGGTCAACTGGCCCCAATGGTCCATGAACCAAAGCATGAATGGAAAGTCTTTATTTTATGTAGAACATAATACATCCAATTGGCATTACAATTATGAGCGGATCCTTTGAAAAACATTCTTCCAGAACCTAAAATTTGAACAATCCCTGGTTTAAAGCAGAGGGAGGGAAATTCTCCAGTCTGGCTAAGATAGCATAGTCATTAATAGCGGGTATTTACATCTGCTGAATTTGATTATTGGTGCGGTTTCCTTTGTAGTCCACATGACTTAGTTTTGCACGTCTATATTTGCATGTGTGCACTTGTGTATAAGTAGTGTGGGGTAAGGGGGGCTGTCGGTGGGAGTGGTGCTCTAAAAATAGCTCGCCCCCCCCTCCTTCCTAGTGCTTCTCTTAGGGCAGTGTTGAAATTCTTCTGGTCAATCTCCACAAGGGGACTCGGAACGCGACTTGGGAACAGTTTGAAAACTCCCAGCAATGCACTTCCAGTTGACTTTCCAGGCGCCAGCTGCGGATTCCGAAGTGGCGGTGGCAAGTTGGAGATAAAATCGAAACTCGTTGACTGGTCTGAAGGTTCACGTGTTGCTTCGGTGCTACGTCACCTCTGATCCAGCCTGGCGTATCAAATGAGGAGATCCTTTGACCATTCCTCGTGGTCAACGGGAATACTTTCATCCAAGCTGAGCTCATCTTCGCCTCGGCTCGGGGATTAAATGTGTTGTCATGAGACTCTGGATTTTCTATACCTTCCCTGTGAGATGATGGAGCTTCTCACCTTTAGCTTTGGTTAGCCATGCTGGACAAGCTGGGTAAAAACCTATTTCTGATTCACCCATCTCCAGTCAGGATCTTCTACTTTTGGTGCATTATGAAGACTGTACTCTACAGACTTTAGGCTCCACCTGTCTTCCTCCATCCCCTTCATCTTTGCCCAGTTTTCTTTCTCAGACCATCTTACCACCTGCGCCATGGAAGTGCCAGCTAGGTGGAGCAGGGCTAGTGTCATTAGCTTCATCAAGGGTCTTGGTAAGCCCTCGGGGCATTGGGCGGGGGGGGGGGGGGGGGGCTGGTATCATGTGAGTGCATGTTATCCTGGTGGCATGAGTGATCATGTTTCATGACAACAGGGGCCTGCCTGGGGGGGCTGACCTGTTTAGTAATTAGAGTTCTCTCACCTCTACACTACCGTTGGCAGCAAAGGTCATAGTCACTTACTCGCAAAGGAATTAATTTGTGACAAAGACAGAAAAACACATTTAGTAGTCGACATGTCTCCTTTGGAGCCTGGCTACTGTAAATTCTCATTCTCAACCTGGCTCTATACTAGCGTCATTTCTCAGTTGATTAAAATGACCACTCAAATGACGACTTAATGAGCGTTCACACATGCAAAAACTATGCTTCCAGGTTTTAAGCTTATGAGACCCAGCTGACAGCTTAACTGTACTGTATTTATAATTTGATCTCTACCTGCAGATATAATTATAAGTGCTGTCTATGTCACTAAAATACACAAGAGCAATGTACCTAGCCCGCTGTGTAGTTAGTGAAAGTGGGTGAGGCAACCTCTCAAAATATCCACTCTCCTTCATTCTTGCCTACCTCCTCTCTTTGTGGTGACCCGACAGTCATACTATGTTTTTGTGGTTTCATAAAAGTGATGCAGTACAATATGTTGCATGTGGAGCCTCAAAACCTGATACAAGGTCACAGTTTTCCATTGCAACGCGTCGGTAGATGCGCGGGGCTCAATTATTCAATGAGCAGTTTTGAGTCGTGATTGCATTTTTGCAATGGTCCATTCCAGTTGGGTTCGGCCACGTTGTGTGGTGTGCGGCGGGCGTTTGATGTCTTGTGAAGTGTTCCATACAAACCCCGTAACGTTGCTTGTCTGGTAAAAAAAAATGGACATGGAAGGAGGAAACAAACGGTGATTTGTCCTGACATCTCTCTTTTCCCAGCTTCTCCGGTGGGACTGAAGCCGCCTGTCCCGCCCGTCACAGCAAGCCTGGGAGAGAGAAAAGGTCCCGTCGTCATGGCGCCCGTCAACGTGGACCCGGAGAGTAAGCCGGGCGAGTTTGTCCTCAAGAGCCTTTTCGCCAACTTCACGCTGCTGTCTGAGCGCAAGATCCGCATCATCATGGCGGAGCCGCTGGTGAGCCATTCAGCGTATATTGAAAGATAGAGTGGCTTACTTTTTACAGCAGGAAGTGTGGATCGATGTACTTTAATGTTAACACAGACCAATCGGCATCTCTATCAGCTTGTCAGGTGCCTGTCTCCTCCCAGAATGCACTTGGCAGAGCTTTTTATCTGGACTTCTCATTCTAATAGTGCTGTTTAAAAACAATTAGTGTAGTAAATTCAATTCTTCATAAATGTATACAGTGAACCTCTTCCATGCACTTTAAACACATTGAACTTATTTAAGCATACTTTTTAAACACATTATATACTGTAAATTAGCGATGCTATCGACAACTGATTGATAATCCAATTAATCAGTAATTATTTTGGAGGATTGATTAATCGTTTAGAAACCTTCAGAGTCAGACTCTGAAGAAGGCGAAAGACGGCCGCCCGAAAAAGATAAAGTAAATGACAACCTAAAAAACCTGTCTGAGATAAAAGAAACAACGATTTCAATGTCGAATAATCGTTACAGCCCAAGTTTCAGCCTTAAAAAAAGCATGGATGCTTTTATGTGAAATTCACATAAAATCTCAACTCAATATTATATAATAATAATATATATCAATTAATATTTCAAATATAATAAATAAAAAAGTAGTATAATAAACATTTTTTTATGCAACTCTAATTTCTTTTGTGTTGTTTTTATAGGAGAAGCCGCTCAACAAGTCTCTGCAGAGGGGAGAGGATCCACAGTTTGACCAGGTTTTGGCACACGCGACGATGACATCACCACCAACAACAAACATGGAACCTGTCAATCACACGACTCTCTCCCCTCCCCTCTCCCGCTCGCTTCGTGTTTATATTTGCAGCTGATCAGCAGCATGAGCTCCCTGGCAGAGTACTGCCTGCCCTCCATCCTCAGGACGCTCTTTGACTGGTACAAGCGACAGAACGGCCTGGAGGACGAGTCGCACGAGTATCGACCGCGGGCCAACACCAAGTCGAAAAAGTGAGCAAAGTCGCAAGCTCACACGCCCGCTTCGAAATCTCGTCTTGCCACTTGTGACAGTTTTTGGCTCCTGTCCCTTTTAGAGCCCAAAGTTGTACGGTAACTCGTTCTAATCCCTCAAGAATAAATTCAACACATTATTGCTGTTGTAATTGAATTCTAATGACTTGACCAAACTTTATTTTACTTTTTTTGCTTACAGTAAATCAATAATGAACTTATTTCACAAGATAAATGAATAAAGAGAATCTGGTTGCATATGTAAAATAGTTTCTTTTAATAATTGAAATAATAATAACTCTCATATGCTATGTTATAAATGAAGACTTTTTATAATCAACCAATGTATTTTTTCTCAAATGTACTATTTTTTTTCAATTGTACGGTTTTGTATTTAGTTTACAATAAATAAATGCACCAATTATTATTTTTTAAATACATGAAAAAATAGCTAAATTGTTAAATTCAGCGGATGTGTTTTTTCTCATTTATGTATATGTATATGTCATATACAATACAATACAATTTTATTTGTATAGAGCATTTCACAACAGCTAGAGCTGTAACAAAGAACTTTATATACAAACAACAAATAGCCATAATAGAACACGTGAAATCAATAAATTAACATTAAACACTATATACAACAGACACCGAGAAAAGAGACGAAAATGTCAGGTCTCAGGTCGGATCAAAAGCCAGTGAATAGAAATGCGTCTTCAACCGGGTTTTAAAATGTATTATATAATTGTTTGGATGCTTATTTTAGTTTTTTATTATTGCTAATATTTTGTATTTACAATAATGAATCCCTCAACCAAGTAACTAAGGAGATTAATTGATTTTAAAATAATGAATTAACACATTTAAAATGAAATAATTTCAGGGGCAAAAATACTATTATTTGTATATTATCATTATTCTGTATTGTTTGATATATTTCTATTTTATTTTTATTATTACGAAAAAATACATTGAGCAGTTGATTAATCATGCGAATGAATAAATACACTTTAATCAACCAATTTTAGGAAGAAAATTAACATAACAAACATTACCTAATCCCCGATCATGTAAACGTTACTGAGGTTTTTTTTGTTTTGCTTTTTTCACACGTGTGTGTCTCAGCGATGAGCAGCAGAAGGACTACTTGCTGGAGCGGAGGGATTTGGCCATCGACTTCATCTTCTCACTGGTGCTCATAGAAGTTTTGAAGCAGGTGAATGTGTGCGCCTGCGGCTGCGTCGTGCTTCACCTACCACGACCGTTGAGCTAATATTTTTCACCCTCATTCAGATCCCGCTGCATCCCCTCCTAGATGGTCTCATTCAGGAAGTGATCAACTTGGCATTCAAGCACTTCAAATATAAAGAAGGGTAAGTGGCAGATTCGGCTGTATTCACACGCAAGTGACACAATTGCCTTTTTTTTCTTTTTCTTTTTTTGTTGTTGTTGATAAACTTCCCAGGCTTGAAACCCAAATATGAAACCTTGGCTTGACATCCTAACCCCGTTTTGAAAATGGGTTATTTTTAACCCAGCAGTTTTAACGGTGTAAGGAAAATGTTTCCTTAGGACGAGTCATCCCAGGCCCACTCAAACGCTATGTATGTAACATTTAATATTCGTGCTATTCATTACGATTTTCCTTCTGATCTTTGTCACTGGAATTTTTGGTAAAAATAGACTGAAAAAAAAAGAAAAGGGAACTAGGCGCTTGGACTTGCTGTGTCAATCCATCTTAAATACACTTTTTGGACAAAAGAATCGGGACAATCGCCATGTCGTCAGAGTAGGTGGAATTGTGTCCCAATACTTATGTCCGCATGCTGTCCTGTATATACCCCAAATGGAGGACGTTGTCGTGCTCATCTTAAGTGTGTCTCAGGTATCTCGGACCCAACACCGGCAACATGCACATTGTGGCGGACCTCTACGCGGAAGTGGTGGGAGTGGTGGCCCAGTCGAGGTACTTCACAGTTCACGTTGATATATTTTGCTCTGTATTATTTACAAGGAACACGTCTGTGTGTTTGTGCCGCTCTGCCGTGTTTGCGTTTTGTCGTCTCGCGACTGCTGCACTACTAACCCCGCAGTGAAGCGCGCGTGCCCACATATGCACATTCCCTTTTCCACCCACCCACACCCACCTTCACCCATCCTCCGCATGCCTTTCTAAATATAGCCCGGCGGCGCCATGTTGATACACATCTCCCCGTGTTGTCCGTCACAAACATCACAAACTCAACAAAGTAGTGATGAAGAATTTGCCATATGCACCGATATGACCAAAGTACAGTATGTGCAGAATGTGCTGTATATACAGCTTACTGTATTTTATACAGTACATATGCAGGGTTTGTCAAAAGTATTGGTACACACTTTTTGAATTAAGGTATTTATTTTTTCTCTCCAGCTACTGTGAATAATGGCAAAGTAGTCAAGAATAAAGAAAGTGGATTCTAAAGCATTGTTGGATGGGGGGAAGGGAAAAGACACACATGGTTTTGGACCTCTTTTTTTTTGTCCAGGTTCCCAGCCGTGAGGAAGAAGTTCATCTCGGAGCTGAAGGAGCTGCGTCAGAAGGAGCAGAGCCCCTACGTGCTGCAGTCCACCATCAGCCTCATCATGGGCCTCAAGTTCTTCCGTATCAAAATGTACCCGGTGGAGGACTTCGAAGCCTCTTTCCAGTTCATGCAGGTAACAATCATGGATCCATCTACGTGGGACTTGACGTGGGTGCGAACTAACTTGTTCTGCTGTGTGCTCAGGAGTGTGCACAGTATTTCCTGGAGGTGAAGGACAAGGATGTTAAGCACTCTCTGGCCGGACTCTTTGTGGAGATTCTTGTACCCGTCGCTGCAGTGAGTGACCACATTAGTTTGAATTATTATTCATTTACTACGAATAATGGCCCTTTTTTCAGCTATATATGCCAGAAACCGATACTGACAGGCAGAGTAATTCAATGCTCTCCCGCTAGATTGTAGAAAGTCCAATTGACCCAAGGGTGGGTAATTTTTCTTAATTTAAAAATTGCTTCAGTTTTTGTTGTTGTTTAAAGAGGAAGTCAAACCCCCCAAAATTCTTAACACACAATATATTCTTTGCAGCCCGACAAGTCTAAACACGGCATTCTGATTAATATTGTGTTTGTGGAATATGAGTTAAATAGTAAAATCCACACATTTTTGTCCATCTCAGGGGACGGCCATTTTGTCACTTGCTGTTAACTGAAAATGACATCACAGTTGCTCAGGGCTCAAGTAACGACCCATCACCTGTTTTCTTGAATCTGAGTTGTGATTGGTTGTTACCTGAGCCCTGAGAAACTGCAATGTCATTTTCATTCAACAGCAGGTGACAAAATGGCCGCCCCCGAGATGGCTAAAAACGGGTGATTTTGTTGCTTAACTCATATTCCATAATATTAATCAAAATGCCGTGTTTAGACAATTGTCAAGTTAATGTCTTTTTAATAACAAAATACTAGTTTGTGTTCTGCCACTGTGTGGCTTCTTCTGATGTTAAGTGTGTGCCTTGACTCAATAAAGGTTGGCAAATACTGACGTCATCAGTTAGTTTGCCTAACTCTTTTGTCTCTCTCTCTTAACCCTCTCTCAGACGGTGAAGAATGAGGTGAACGTGCCGTGCCTCCGCAACTTTGTGGAGAGCTTGTACGACACCACGCTGGACCTGTCCTCCAGGAAGAAGCACTCCCTGGTGAGACGCCTCCTCCTCCCCTTCCTCCTCATTAGCAGCAATTTGTGCGGCCACTTACTGCAACATGCAGACTCTTATCTCTCGGCGGGGAGGAAGTCGGAGGAGGAGGGCCGTCAAATTAGTCTACAGTATGAGTTTTAAACAGATGTTTACACATGCATTGACATGCATGCTTTACACTCATTTACATGCAGTACAAGTATGTGTGAACAGCAGAACAAATATTACTTAAAACAACATAATTTCCAGAGTTGGGCAGTCCGTCCCTGGGCCGGACCGGTCGGACCCTCCGATGGGTATGTTGCGATGACATACAGCTTGAAACCATAATTTGAATCATTCACCCCAGTTTCACACTTCAGCCGTGATTTGTAAACCCTAACTTGAAACTCTGGCTGCCATTGGCTGTCAACTCTGATTATAAAAGTTGTCAAAGCTACATTAAAGTGGTATCTCCACTTACGAAATTAATTTGTTTTGGAAAAAAATTCATAAGTAGAAAATTTTGTAAGTAAAGACGTGTTTTCCATGTAAATGCCCTAATCCGTTCCAAGCCCCCCAATATTCAGACATAAATGTTTTATGAAGCATAAAAATGCATCAAAACATGTGACAAATACATGTTACAATTATCTTATTGCACAATAAATGAGAGTTGTGCATAATGTAAAAAACAAAGAATAGAGTAAAGAATAAAAATGATGGTCGTTTACCTTTTAATTGCTGTCCTCATCGCTTTTTGCCCTCTTTGGTGTGCCCTTTTTGTCCTCTCTCAGAAATGTTTTTTTGCTTGCGGTTTTGTAAACAACTGATTTAATAACATAGCGACTGTCGATACATTACGGTCATATTCTTTGGTGAGATCAACCAAACACATCCCTTTTTCATGCGTTTCTGTTATCTCTTTCTTTGTTTGTATGGCCCAAAAAAACTATTTTCTCCTTTTTTTTTTCTTCCTCGTTTCTAATTCACGTAAAACTATCTGAACACCTCATGGCCTGAGGGGCGAATGACGAGGATGCTGCGTAGACATAACTATCACATGTATATCTATCTACCTGTCTATCTACACACATAGACAAATACGGTAGAGGTCCCTCTTAGCCAATGGGATGCCAGGAAGATGCTAGGTAATAGCCAATGGCAGAGCAGCTATCAGTATGTTGCGTTCAGGAAACTCTGGAGCACTTACATACTTTTACCTTTCGTATCCTGAAATTTCTTTCGTAACAAGAGGCAATATTTTCCTGTTGAGGCATTTTGTAACTTGAAAATTTCGAATGAAGAGACGTTCGTAAGTAGAGTTACCACTGTATCCCTAAAATGAGCCCTCTATGTGACGTTTGTGGTATGTGGCCGCTTCCCACCGCCTCCGCACTCAACGTCACTTATGCAATTGTTTCACTTTCTATGAGCAACCAGCCCGTCAACATGTGACATGTCTTCATAATTGTTTTGTTGAAAGAGATGAAACACGCTGATAACTGCTGATGACGCGTTTCTGCTAAGGCTGGGAGACTTTAAAATAATATGATCATTCATGTTAATCAACAATGGATAAATCAGTTAAATAAATCAGCCCCGCTGTATTTCTGCTCTAAATGGCCCGACGCTTCACCGGTTGTAAATCTCACGTTGAGCATGTGCCCATGTGTGTGTCCACCAGGCGCTGTATCCTCTGGTGACGTGTTTGTTGTGCGTGAGTCAGAAGCAGTTGTTTCTCAGCCGCTGGCACATTTTCCTCAACAACTGCCTGTCCAATCTCAAGGTAAAAAAACAACAACCAAACAACACAAACAATGTTTATGTGTGGTTTTGTATTTTTTAATGATTGTTCAATTGTATTTGAATGCAGAATAAAGACCCCAAAATGGCCCGCGTGGCCCTGGAGTCGCTCTACCGCCTGCTGTGGGTTTACATGATCCGAATCAAGTGCGAGAGCAACACTGCGACACAAAGGTGACCGGACACACATAGTTAAAGTAGGCATGTTATGCCTTTTGCGAGAGGTGAACTTGAACACTTTTGTATGTTTGTAACGCTTACCCCGGTTTGTGCATCCCCCACAGTCGCCTGACGTCCATCACCTCCACTCTCTTCCCCAAGGGGAGTCGCAGCGTCGTCCCGCGAGATATGCCACTCAATATCTTCGTCAAGATCATCCAGTTTATCGCGCAGGTGTGTAGGATATACTCAAAGCTGATAATGATATTACGACTATTTATGTGTTTCAACACCTGTGCCATCTGTTTGTGCTCAGGAGAGGCTGGACTTTGCTATGAAGGAGATTATATTTGATCTTCTGAGTGTGGGGAAGCCTGCCAAAGCCTTCAGCCTGAACCCAGAGGTATCACTTTTGTTTTATTGGACAGATGTTTTTCAGTTTTTCACCTACAAGGCATGTGTCATTACTCGGAATTGGTAAACGATAAACTGTGATAGGGTGGATAAAGTACAGTCTGGGGCCAAAAGTCTGTGTTGTTTTAAAGATCCTGTAAAGTGTATTCAGAGATTTGTTTCCAAATACGTTGCACATGTCTGAAAATGATTGCTGAAAACAATGTGAAAAGACAGAGAAACTATGTGGTGCTCAATGTAGAACAGAGAGATGATTTTGACGCCTCATTTCATAGGCTTGATGATTTTGAATCATTCAACTTTGACAGGGGTCTGCCTTCGCCCATTGACGGCTGGGATAGGCTCCAGCAACTCCCCGCGACCCTATATAGGATAAGCGGTTTGGAAGATGACATGACATGACTTTGACAGGGTTGTTAACAACGTTCTTCTTGGTGGTGGTTAAAATTCATGACATTTATTTTTACTTCCGGGGACGTTTAAGTATTTAAAACACACTCTGTGGGGTTTTCTAATGTCAAAGAGGTACACAGGCTTGCTGGCTTTATATATTTTGTACTAAAAATAAAACATTTTGGAACATTTTACAGCATGATTCTTTTTTTTTATTGGTTGCCATATCTTTTACAAATGTTACAATAACATCAATAATCATGACCATTTTGCTCCTGATAATTATGTTGTGAAACTGACACGACATTTCTCGTCATGACTTTCCTCTGTTCTATCTCAGCGTATGAACATTGGCCTACGAGCCTTCCTGGTCATCGCAGACGCCCTGCAGCAGAAAGACGGCGAGCCTCCCATGCCCAACACGGGCGCCACGCTGCCCTCGGGCAACTCCTTGAAGAAGAAGAAGACCTACCTCAGCAAGACGCTCACAGAGGAGGAGGCCAAGCTCATAGGCATGTCCTTGTACTACTCGCAGGTGCGCAAGGCCCTGGATAACATCCTCAGGCATCTGGACAAGGAAGTGGGCCGCTGCATGATGCTCACAAGCGCGCAGATGCTAAACAAAGAACCAGAGGACATGATCACGTATGTGGCACGATTATTATATAGTGTGGATAATCTTTGTATTTTATATAGAGGTATTATCCTTTTTTTTTTTTTTTTTTTTTACAATTTATACAGTTGTCTTTTTTTGTTTTACTTTTCTTATATTGAAATAGTAATGGAAAATCCCAGAAATAAAATACAGTGCTACTGTTGATTGTCCCAACATAAGAGTTCATTGTTGCGAGTCACCCTGTTAAAAAAAAAAGAAATAAAATCGCTTGGTCAATTTTTTTGCTTTAAAAGATAATGCCCCTTTGTAACATTAATGGCACATTGTCAAATGCAATTATCATTTCATCCATGTTTAATTAATTTACATTCTAATGAATTATTTAAACATAATAATGAATAATTGTAATGTAGTGTTTTTGTAGCATGTTTCATGTTGCCTTTCATCTTGGACAGGGGTGAAAGGAAGCCTAAAATTGACCTGTTCCGGACGTGTGTCGCCGCCATTCCTCGCATCCTCCCTGACGGCATGTCCAAACCCGAGCTCATTGATCTTCTTTCACGGTGGGCGGACAGTGTGACAGTGCCCAATTGTGATTTCAAGTCTATATCAAATTTTATTTTTGTGATCATTTCCACATATAATTCAAACGAAACAAATCTGCAATTTATTGCACATAAATTGGAAATAAAGTACACAAGCAGTGACAACATGGAACTCCTGCTCTTTTTTTATTTTTCTTCCTTATGTTGTCTTTTCTTAGACTCACAGTGCACATGGACGACGAGCTGCGTCTTATTTCCCAGAACTCCCTTCAGAGCCTCTTGCTGGATTTCTCCGACTGGAGGGAAGACGTGCTCTTCGGTTACACCCACTTCTTGTTGCGTGAGGTCCAAGACACCCAGCAGGGTCTTCAGGACGCGTCTGTAAAGCTCCTGCTGCAGCTGCTCACTCAGTGGAGGCTTGCACTCCAGCTCCAGGGGAAGATGCGAGGTGGCGTGGAGGTTTGTCTTGGAAGCTTCTCCTTCATGTTTCTGCTCTGAACTAAGACTTTTGATACATTTGGAATCAGTCACCCATTCTCTATTCCATAATCACAACACAGTGAACGCTATACTAATATCATTTGTCTAACAAAAGTCCGCTAGCTTAATGCGAAACTCCTACAGATGGATGAAAATTATCATCCAAGTTAGTCTAATAACTGATTAATTACTGTATGTCTATGGTTTTATGAGCTACAATAGTATAATAATAATAATAACAATAATAATAATAATGATAGAGAGCTATTTTTCTTATTAACACGTACAAAAACCTTTTTTGGAGGGGAGGCTGGAACAGATTAATGACATTTCCATTCATTTCAGTGAGAAAAGGTGATTTGAGGTAGTAGTGTTTTCACTTCATCAATCATGGTCACAGAAAAATTAAACTTGTATCACATGACACCACTGTACTCACTAAATATCTGAATAGCACATACAAAATGGCCAACTCACCATATAAGACATCATATAGTACGTAGCTAAGGTGTGATTGGAAACACTGCATTTTTTTTTCATCCATTTTGCCCCCTCGCTTATCTCTCAGGCGAGCCCCAGAATGTCTGAGCGGAGCCCGCACTGCTCGGTGCTCCACGCCGTGGAAGGTCTGGCTTTGCTGCTGCTATGCTCGTGTCAGATAAGCACCAGGAAGCTGGCGGTGGGCGTGCTCAGAGAGATTCGATGCCTGTTCACCGCGCTCGGACACGCCGAGGTACACCGCATACAACGTTATTCACTTAATTTTGTGTCCTTGTTGTTTATTTCTTCCCTCCTTGTTTCCTTTCCTCCTTAATCTTAAAGATATAACTCCTCTTGTGCTGAGTCTTCTTGACTGAATTGAAAAATGTTGCTTTCCATCCTGCAGGATGATGACAAACCCATGATCGAAGTCATGGACCAGCTGAGTCCGGCTGTGATGGACAGCTTCGTCCACGTGGCCATCTCCGACTCAGTACGTAACATTCGGACCACCGCCGTCCTCATCGTCGCCCCCGCAGCATCTCACTCTGAATGCTTTTATCCCTGCAGTCCACTTTACCCATGAGCCACCACGTGGACCTACAGTGGCTAGTGGAGTGGACGGCGCGGCTGGTGAGCAGCTCCTATGACGTAAAGAGTCCCAGCCACGTGTGGATCTTCGCCCAGTGCCTGAAGGACCCCTGGGTGCTGTGCCTGCACATTTTCCTGCGTCAGGAGCACCTGCCAAAGCACTGTGCCGTGGCCCTGGGCTACGCCTGGCCCTACGCCTTCACGCGGGTGCAGCTGCTGCTGCCGCTCGTCGACCCCAAGTAAGTACACACACTGGCGTTGCTTATTGAGCCATGTTTCCAACATGTCCTGTATGCAAGTGAAAAAAAAAGTACAAAAAAGCCATTTGAACATATATTCTTGCACCAGATAGCAAGCTAGTACACAAAGACACAAGTAGGCAAGGAGACAATAAGGGAAAGAGCTTAGGAGGCCTTTCGAGAAGTGGGTAAAGTAACAAGGAGGCTAGTTAGCAAGTAAGGTAAGGAGAATAGGAAAGGAGACAAGTAGTCAAGGAGACAAAGAGATGGTATGAGCAAGTAATGAGAGACAAGTAGCCCAGTATAAGTGAGTAGGTAAGGATCTTTTTCTAGCTTTCCTCGACCCACCAGTTGAGAATCACAGTTCTTAACAACCACATGCTTACGAAAGCGCAACTCTTCATTTCTCGTTCACACAGCAGCCCAGTGAACGCAAAGAAGACCAGCACGGCCAGCTCCAGCGACAACTCCATGTCTCTGTGGCGGAACTACCTCATCCTGTGTCTCGGGGTGGCCAAGCCCAGCATCATGTCGCCGGGACACCTCAGAGCGTCCACACCTGAGATTATGGCCACCACGCCCGACGGCAGCGTCACCTATGACAATAAGGTGCGCGCTTGATCACCATGTGAACCTGGCTTCCCACAATCAGATACTGAGATGTGTACATTTCTTCTCTCGGACTAAACCATAGCAGAGGGTGCCATTTCCATGTTGTTTTCCCTTTTGTGTGGACACAGGTGATAGGCACACCATCAGTCGCCTGGCTACTGAAGCAGCTCGTTCCACTGATGAGAGCAGAGAGTCTGGAGATCACAGAGTCTCTGGTGTTGGGCTTCGGCTGCACAAACGCACTCGTCTTCAGGTATGACGTCCTGTAGGGCTGGGCGGTTAATCCATTTTGTAGACACTTCGATGCTTGGTGCTAGTCAGGATGCTGTTTTTGTTGCTTCCGTAATTCTAAGCACATCTACGCTCATGTGCACTGACAACATATACGACTATTTTCAAAACAACGATTGGGTCATCTGAGGGCTTATCTAGGTGTGCTGATGCAGAATCCTCCACAGCAACAGACTTACTTTGCTCATTGCTACCTAAACCCCTCTACAAGTGAGAGGAGAGGAGAGGAGAGAAGAGGAGAAGCGACAGTAAAACAGGCCAAAATTCCAGATGTCAGGGGTGAGGCAGGGTGAGATACTAGTTGCATACCTACAGTAGGTGTAGTTTAACCAAATGCAAGAGTGTAGAAAGAAGTCTTAAATGGAGATTTAAGCATTTCTAGAGGGATAGTTGCTCTAATTTCAAAAAGCATTCCAGCGTACTGGAGCACAAATGTTCTAGAATCTGCTGACTTCTTTTTAGCTCTCGAGTATCCAAAAGACCAGCATGTCGAGAGCAGGGGAATTAACTCAAAGTAAAACTTGTTTTGAATACTTGTCATTTGTTTTTTTCTAGAAGTAAAGGGGCAGGAGGAATCAGGAATTTAATTTAATGGGAAAAAAAGATGTGATTTTATTTTCAGGGTATATCGCCCAGCCCCACCATGTCTTCCTCTCATCTTGCGGTATCTTTTTCCAGGGAACTCATGGAAGAACTCCATCCACTCATGAAGGAGGCACTGGAACGTCGACCCGAGGTATAAGAAAAAGAGGAAAATCTCGTTACTGTCAGGCTAAGATGACTTCATAATAACCTTTAAAATGTGCATCCATCTTTCAGAACAAGAAGCGACGGGAGAGAAGGGATCTTCTCAGGTTGCAGCTGCTGAGAATCTTTGAACTGTTGGCCAACGCAGGAGTTATCAGTGACAGGTGCAATAAAACTACAACAACCAATACTATGTCTGTATGATATGAAATTATATGTAACCCAATTTGTCCAAGTGTCTGTTTGATTTGTTTTGAGTACTGTGGCTCTTAAGTACACATACCATACCCATATGAGCAAACAGTAACCATGAATCAGCTGCCTTTGGATACTGTGCAACCGAAGTTGATATGCCAATAAAAGGGTGCCATTCCAAATGACACTGACACGTTATCAAACAGAAACCATGTGTCGAATGACTGTCATGGTACGGTATGTGTACTAAAGCGCCACATGTTGAAAGGAAAGATGCCCTTCCTTGTTGTTATCCATGTCAACATTTTGGGCACCCTTCCATTGTGCTATGAGCACTGTAACACATTCCCCAAACCAAATAACATGTTTATTGACACATGGTGACTGTTTGACCTTCAACAGACTATAGCTGTAATAATGACACCTTTACGCCGGTCCACAGCACCAACGGAGCACTGGAGCGAGACTCCATGGCGCTGGGGGCGTTGTTCCTGGAGTACGTGGACCTGACACGGATGCTCCTGGAAGCGGAGAATGAGAAGGAGATGGATGTGCTCAAAGACATCAGAGCTCACTTTAGTGGCATGGTGGCGAACCTCATCCAGTGCGTGCCCGGTGAGTCACACAGTAACACCACAAGTGGATAAATCGTAGTAGTCAAAGGAGTAGTAATAATAGAAGTGTAGTAATAGGAGTCGAAGATGATGAAAAAGAAAAAAGAAGAAGACGGTGTTCACGAAACAGTAGTTTTTATAGCAGTAATACTAATATAAATATTTGTACTATGCACAATAGCAGTATTAGTGTCGTAATAGAAAATTAAATAGTGGTTGTAGTAGAAGTATAAGATAAATAGCACTGGTGAACAATTTAAAAAAAAAAAAATTCTGTTGATTTAAAACTAATTGGCATGCTGATTCCAAAATTCCTGTCTTTTTTTTTTCACGTTCTGCAGCTTACCCCCAGAGAAGCAAATTTCTACAAATTAGCTGTGGTAAGACTGTAGTAAGAGGAGCTGATTATGATTGGGCTCCTCTACAGCTACGTGGTAACTTGTTTGTGCAGTCACCATTAAGGCTCCCAATAAGTCAGTACTATCAATATCTGTAAACAGAAACCTAGCATAGCAGGAATGATGATTACAAGAAAAATAATGGACGGACTGAGTAGTAGTAGTAGTCGTAGTAGTGGTGGAATAAACAGAGTAAATATCTTTAATGCTCTCTGCATGTTGTGTGTGTAGTCCAGCACCGTCGCCTCCTGTTTCCCCAGCAGTCTCTCCGCCATCACCTCTTCATCCTCTTCAGCCAATGGGCCGGGCCCTTCAGCGTCATGTTCACGCCCCTTGACCGCTACAGCGACCGCAACCATCAGATCACTCGCTACCAATACTGTGCTCTCAAGGTCAGCCTAGATGGAAAGAAGACCCCCAATTCTTCTTCCTCCTCTCAATCTCTTTTGGTGGTGCTGACATTTCCGTTTCTCTCGCCAAGGCCATGTCCGCCGTCCTGTGCTGCGGTCCTGTGTTCGACAACGTGGGTTTGTCCACCGACGGCTACCTCTACAAATGGCTGGACAACATCTTGGCCTGCCACGATAAGCGGGTACGTCCGACTAGTACAACAGTAGTGGTGTAGTACTAATAATAATAAAAGAAAAATATCTAGTGGTAGTAGTAGTAGAAGAGGAAGAACTACTAGTGTCACACACACTCCAGATTGTTCCTGACTGCGTGTGTGGTCCTGCCGCAGGTTCACCGTCTGGGCTGCGAAGTGGTGATTCTGCTGCTGGAGCTGAACCCGGACCAGAGCAACCTGTTCAACTGGGCCGTGGACCGCTGCTTCACCGGATCCTACCAGCTGGCATCCGGATGCTTTAAGGCCATCGCTACCGTCTGCGGGAACAGGTACGACTGTCCTTCTGCTCCCAATTGAAATACTGTCATTGATTCAGGACCCCTTTGTTTGATGCTTTTTCAATTATTTGATCATGATTAAGTCATAAAATATATTTAAAAATCTGTTAACCTAATGACATTTGTAATTATTTAATGTAATGATTTAATATAATTTAATAATGAAACCTATTAAAAATGCTGTTGACTTTATGACATTTCAGTCATTAAAATACTTCTTTTTTCATGAATTTAGTGTTTCTTTATTATGTGGGAATTAACATATCATCAAATGTATTTTACTATACTATTTCTTTTTGGAACTGTTTAATAATTTAATGACTTATTCGTTTGATGTCACACAGTCAGTGAAAAAATGTCCATTGATTGCATGATATTTGTAATTTGTAATTACGTATTGACTTGTGTTTCATACAAATTTCTTAAAATTAATTCTAAAAAATTCTGTCGACTGGCTAGGAACTACCCGTGTGACCTGGTGACGCTTCTCAACCTGGTGCTGTTCAAGGCGTCTGACACCAGCAGGGAAATCTACGAGATCTCCATGCAGCTGATGCAGGTGCGTGGGCATTCATTATAATCTGCTGCTTGACGTAACTCTGATACACTGTATATGATATGATATAATGTCGTACATGTCCAGGTGCTGGAATCCAAGCTGTGTGCATACTCTAAGCGCATGGTGGAGCAAAAGCCCGGTAACATCTTGTACGGGACACACGGGCCTCTGCCGCCTCTCTACAGCGTCAACCTGTCGCAGCTCTCCAACCAACTGGCCAGCATGTACCCGGAACTCACGCTGCCTCTCTTCTCTGGTCAGTAATAATCACGCCGCACATGACATAGTAGTGGTGTTGATGCAGTAGGAGAAGTAAAAGAATTAGTTGAAGAACAGGCTCATGGTGCTGACAATATTCTGTGTATCATCTTTGTAACATTTCTTCTGCGTGTATGTTCTGGGGCGCAGAGGTGAGCCAGCGCTTCCCGAGCACCCACTCCAATGGCCGTCAGATCATGCTGTCCTACCTGCTGCCCTGGCTGGGCAACATGGAGCTGGTGGACACGGGCCTCCTGCCGCCCGCCTCCAGCCCTTGCACGCCGGACGAGGAGGTGTCCCGCCGTCCGGCCCAGAGTCTGGCGGGCGTGTCGCTCTTCCTCAGGGGCAACGGCTGGGGCTCACTGCAGGCCACCTCGCTGGTGCTCAACAACCTCATGTTCATGACAGCCAAGGTGGGGCGTGCTGTACTGTACTGTACTGTACTGTGTGTCTGTTCGTCACAGTTTTTAAAAAGGACGTCTGTCCTCGATTGTTCCCGCAGTACGGAGACGAGGTGCCTGGGCCGGAGATGGAGAGCGCTTGGAACGCTTTGGTGTCCAACGAACGCTGGAGCAACAACTTGAGGATCACTCTGCAGTTCCTCATCAGCTTGTGTGGAGTCAGCAGTGACACCACACTCTTGGCTTATGTCAGTAAACTCGCTCCTTTAACACAATATCATGCTCATACCAATTTTCAAAACATAGTTAATGAAGTAGTACTGTCGAAGTAATAGTAGTAGTACCCAAAATTTGCTGATAGGCAATTGTTGTAATAGTGGTTGTGAAAGTAGTAATAAAACTAGTCGAAGTAGTAGTCGTAGTATAAAAAAAATGTAGTAATTAACTTGTGTTATAGTAATAGTAGAATAAACAGTAGAAGAAGAAGAAGAAGCATTCTTAGTAGTAATAGTGCTTATAGCGGTCATAAAATAAGTAGGCGTTGTAGTACAAGTAGTAGTAGTCTTGTAGTAGCAGCAGTAGGAGGAGAAGTAGTACTGGCTGTTGCTGGCTGCCTGCTGATGATCACCGTTTGCGTTTCCAGATCAAGAAGGTGGTGATCTACTTGTGTCGCAACAACACCATCCAGACCATGGAGGAGCTCCTGTTTGAGCTTCAGCAGACCGACCCCGTGAACCCCGTGGTGCTGCACTGCGATAACCCGCCTTTCTACCGATTTGCCGCCAGCAACAAGGCACCCACCTCGCAGACGGGTCAGACCCCGCGCCGCTTTCCTCGCTTTCCTGCGTGACGCTTGGAAATGACACCTGTGTTTGTTTGTGCGTGCGTGTAGGTACCACCTCCAGCAGCAACACGGTGGTGGTGGGACAGGATAACCTGGCAGACACAGATGAAAGCAAAATGGTCAGAGAGAGTGAAGAGCGGTCAGTATTAATTATCGTTTTTTAATTAATTAGCATGTACATATGAGCATGATTATAACGTGTGTTTCGGGGGGGGGAGATGTTACAGCAGGGCCAGGGCGCACAACAGGCTGGAGTCGCGCTACAGCAACAGCTCAGGAGGTTCCTACGAGGATGAGAAAAGTACGTAGTCTGTTTATACAGGGTCAGGCAAAATGATCTGACACATTTGTTGGTTAAATAAAAGGCAAATAAAGTAAAGAAACAAAAAAATGTTTTTATTTTTGAAAAGTACATATAATGCCATTCTGCTTCATTATGTTTTAAAAATTAAATCAGTCAAATGGGATCCATTATTGTCCACACATTGCGTAACATAACATAACATAACATAACACATAACATAACATAATTATAACACAACAAGATCATGTTTCGAGCTGGTACGGGATCATGTCTACCAAGATTGAAGTGCAAACGGAATGTTCGTTGTGTTGCAGTTACAGATTTGTTTGTTTTGATAAAGGTTTCCACAATGAAAGCGCGATGCTCATCAGTCCAATTCATGGCAGTAACTGAAAAAGAAACGAAAAACAATGGCATTATATGGAAAAATGGCATTGTTAGTACTTTTCAAAAATAAAAACACTTTTTTGTTTCCTTACTTTATTTTCCTTTTATTTAACCTACAAATGTGTCGGATCATTTTGCCTGACCCTGTATAAGACCATATACACCCATCAGCCACTTTATTGGGTGCACCAAATTTTAACAGTGTTTTTTCCCCCAGCTGACCCTCTCCCGCCGTACGCCGCCTGGCTGGTGAGCGTCTTGGAGACGAACCGCCCTCAGCCGCTGCCCATGCCCGTCAACGGCGGCTGCTGGGCGCCGCTGGTGGACTACCTGCCCGAGACCATCACGCCCAGGGGACCCCTGCACAGGTACGTCTGGAATGAAACCCGGTCAGATGTTTGTTTCCGCTATGCGCGGAAGGAACGTCGCCGGGCGTTAGCGTTACTCAGGGAGGAAAGCTGCTGTATGCAATCTGTCAAGTTTTGAAAAAATACCAGTGGGGGAGACACCATAAATGAGTGTTATCAAAACTCATTCACTGCCAGACATTTTCAGACCTTCTTATACCCTAACGTTTGAAAAAAATAGAAATAAATTCCTGGGATTGAATGGATGGACTGTGAAAAGACAAATAAATTTGTCTTTGGCAGTGAATGAGTTAAAAATATGCTAGGAAAATGTTTTTCACATATTGGAACATACTTATTTTTTGGAAAACTTGATTTTTAAAAGGGACAGAAGGGCCAAGTCATTTGTACATGTGGGGGGAAAAAGTGATAAAATAGTTTATTTTACTAATAAAAGAATGATTCATCCACATTTTTAAATTACTATTACAATTATAATCTGGTCAATGAGTCATGTATTAGAATGAATATTGGCCGTTAAAAATATATATTTTTACCTAGTGTATAGTTTTGATTTTGTGTTTATTTAATAACTCACATGCGCATGTTTTATTTTTTAGGTGTAACGTTGCCGTCATTTTCATGACTGAAATGGTGGTGGATCACAGTGTGAGGGAAGATTGGGCTTTGCACCTACCCCTGCTGCTGCACGCGCTCTTCTTGGGTACCAACACACAAACACACACATTACATTCCATAATCAATGTAACACCCTCACTGATAAGATAAAACATGGAATGATGCGTTGCGTTGGTATTTGACATTGACGTTTTATGGTTGCATGCCAGCATGCGCTTTAACGCTTCGACGCACAAACACACACGCAGAGACATGCACACATTGTTGGCTGCAGACAAGGACCCAAGAAGAACTAGTCATCTCCTCACTGTTTTGTCATATCACACGCACACACCTGCCGTGTCATTATTTCTGCCAACAAGAGCCCAGGACGCATATTTTTAAAGGAGAAATAGTAAGAAAATTGTGTTTTATGTATGTCTTGTGGGTCTGCCCAGCCCACAATTTCGAAAAATGTGTCACAATATATGGCACGCATGTTCATCAGAACAGAAGCAGTCGGCCATTTTGGATTGTTGAGTGTTTCTCTGTGTTGTCATCAGGCCTGGACCACTACAGGCCAGAGGTGTACGAGCACAGCAAGCGCCTCCTACTGCACCTCCTCATAGCACTATCGTGTAACAACAACTTCCAGGTGAGGGACGGAGGCCTCCACCTCCTCCTCCCTCTCCTCTTCCACCACCTTCTCCTTCTGTACCTCTCTTCCACTTCCCCAAAGTCTTCACCTCCTTCTCCCCCTCTTCCACCCACTCCTTTTATGTTTCTTCTTCTCCCGCCTTGTTTTTCTGATCCTTATATTGCTATCTCATTTCAGGTGATCGCCTCCGTGTTGATGTTGACCAGAGAGAGCAGCGACAACAAGACCCTGACCATCAAATCCAGCTACCACAGCGACCATCAGCACTCAAGTAAGACCCTCGCTGTTCATGCTTGAACCCCTAACCGCTAACTACTAATGGCCCAAACTCTTTTCCCGCGGACAGACGTGCCCGACTTCCTGCGGGAGTCCCAGGCATCACCCATGGTTGACTCAGGCCTCGGCTCCATATCCAACTCGTCCTCTGCCAGCCTGGGGGGCGGCAGCACGGCGGGCAGCGTGGGCAACCTGCCCTTGGTCACACCAGATGACCTGGAGGACCTGGAGGACACGCCCCACGAGGCGGATGAGAAGACCCACAAACTCATCGAGTTCCTCTCCACGAGGTATATGCACATCCCCAGTATCACTTCTCACCAACCATGATCATGGGTCAGTATCACTTCTCACCAACTATATATCATGATCAGAAAATATTTCTTAAGACCCATTTTTTTTCATTGTTTTTTTTTAGAAAATGAGAAAATAAGGACAGCAGAATTAGGTTAATACAACTAGGAAATTAATAAATAATTACATGGTCAATTTGAGTCCGCTGATAGTGTAGTGGTACACACGCCTGAGTTGTGTGCGGGCAGCGTGGGATCGATTCCCGCTCAGTGACAGTGTCTATGTGTGCCCTGCGACTGGCTGGCGACCAGTTCGGGGTGTAGTCTGCCTTCGCCCATTGACGGCTGGGATAGGCTCCAGCAACTCCCCGCGACCCTATATAGGATAAGCGGTTTGGAAGATGACATGACATGACATGGTCAATTTGACCCACAAGTTCAATTTATATTTATTTTTTAAAATGATTTTAAAAGTAATTGAATTTAAAAGGAAGAAATAAAATCAGATGTACAAGTTCAAATCATTTGAAGGGGGGCAATTTGACCCACAACATAATTATTTGCCCTTACTATTATTCAAATATATTCTAAATGATAATTTCATTTTTTAAATTTTGTATTTATTGTTTTTTTTGTTTTATTTTTTTAAAGAACAGAAATACTGTAAGACCAGCAGCATGGGTGGAATTCTGTTTTTTGTTTTGTTTTTGTTTTTTCAAAAATATTATTGTTCAGTTTCACCTGCAATTTAACAAGAGTTATCCAATACATTTCAAATGGTAATTATAATTTTCTTTTTTTTTTTTTTTTTTTAAAGAAGAGGTAAGTTTAGTCAACTCAATTTAAGTTAGTTTTAAGATTTCGTTTTCTAGATTTTGAAAATGATTAATACGACCTGCATTTTTCAATATCAAAAATCCTAAATAGGAATTAAATGAAAGGGGTTTATTAAATTATTTTAAAATGGTAATTACAATTTCTATTTTATAAAGAAAAAATGAAATTCCTATTTTTTTTTAGACACATTTTTGGGGCTGTCAGTTTGACCTGCCATATAACATAACGGGTGTGCATGAAGTGTACCTGATGTAACGTGGTGTGTGGTGCTATCGGTGGCGGGTGTGCAGTGCCTGGAGTACTGTGTTGTTGTTGCTCAGAGCCTTGGGGCCGCTGTGGGTGCACGAGGACATCACGCCAAAAAACCCAAACTCCAAGAGCACCGAGCAGCTCTCCAATTTCTTGCGCCACGTCATCTCCGTCTTCAAGGAGTCCAAGTCTGGTGAGGATGAACGTCTTTTATCTTCAAAACTGCAATACAGCATTCCATTCAAGTTTATGTTTTGAATTACGCATTTAGTAAATATATAATGAAAAGAAGAGAAGAACAAAATGAAGTCAGCAGAACAATTTTTCTTTTTTTTTTAAAGGAAACAGAGTCCACTATGGCTATTCGTATACAAACAATTTTCAATGTTCCATAACATGTCCCCTTTTAACTTTTACAATGGGTCCATGTGACCCGCAAGATCTTTGAGACCCCAACAGTAGAAGCATTTACTAAGGTTATGGACTTGATTTTTTTTTTTTGTGCAGACTTCCACCTGGAGCAGCAGCTGAGCGACGTGGCGCTCCAGACGGCGCTGTGCAGCTCGTCTCGTCACTACGCCGGTCGCTCCTTCCAAATGTTCCGGGCGCTCAAGCAGCCCATCAACAACCACGCCGTGTCTGACCTGGTGTCTCGCCTCGTCGAGGTAGTGGGCGAGCACGGCGACGAGGTGCAGGTGAGGCCACCCCTATGCCAAAGAAACAAAAAACAGACTTGGACCGCTTTTCTTTTTTCACGAGATGTCTTTGTGTCAGGGCTACGTAATGGAGGTTCTGCTCACGTTGGAATCGGTGGTGGTTAACCTGGCAGAGTGTCTGAAAAATAGTGACCTCATGGCGGCGCTAACCAGGTTAACATCTGCTCTTTACATTGTATGAACAAAACTGTATTGATAAAACGCTAACAGGCCAACCATGAGTATGCTAAGTTCCCAAAAGATTGCAACCTGATTATAGAAAGTGCTAACAGTTGTCATGCTATTTGTAATACTTCCAGGACGTCGTCTCCTGACTTTGTGTTGAGCGACAAGCTAATGAACCGGAAGAGCACGGGCCAGCTGAACTTTCCCGGCCCGGGCTTGGCGGGTCTGTCGTCTCAGCGCCACCAGCGCTCCTACTCGGTACCCAAGAAGTTCGGCGAATGCGGCTACCAGTCCAGTGACCCCCCTCGCAGTGCCACCCTCGACCGCATTCAGGCAAGAATTTTTGCCAAATTGTAAAACTTAAAAGTGGGTCAACTTAACAAAGTTTTGTGTACTTGTGTGTTTTGATAGGCTTGCAACAGTCACGGGCTGGCGCGGCTGGGGAGGAGCCCAGGGTCCTGCACGTCTTCAACCACTCGCATCGATCCCAGCGTCCTTTCGGACCCCGCCCACGTGTCGCACCCGTCCTCCATACTGGCCACCGTCTTCTGGGTGGCCGTCTCACTCATGGAGTCGGACTTCGAATTTGAGTACCAGATGTCGCTACGTCTCGTGCACAAGCTCCTGTCCAAGGTTCGAAAATTAATCGACCAGCAACATATCGGGAGGGTTACACTATACGATATTTGGGGATTTGAAATATTATAAAAAAAAGAATAAATGATGCCAGCAGAGGTTTTATCCCATCTTTTTTTTTTTCGTTTAAATGTTCCATTTGACTCTCAACATCAGAGAGGGTCTAAAAGGCTTGTTTGGTAAAAGGAGGCTTGATCCTTATTTAAAAGGCCCATTAAGAACCTGAAATCAATAAAAGGCTCTTCAAATGGCTTCTGATTCAATAAAAACCTGAACACAAACAGGCTTTCAACACTTCTCGCCCATCTCGACCCAGGTGCCTTTGGATCGGGCGGAGAACCGCGAGCGTCTGGAGAAGCTCCAGGCTCAGCTGAGGTGGAGCGGCTTCTCGGGCATCCAGCAGCTCCTACTGAAGGGCTTCACCTCACAGGCAACATCCGACCTCACCCTGCAACTCTTCTGCCAGCTCACGCCCGTGTCCCGTGTGCCCGTGGTGGACAGCTCGCAGTCTTTGGGTACGACTGAGTCGTGTAACCTCACGTTCTTTCCGCACAATGGCACTAACCAGCGCTCGCCCTGCAGGTTTCCCGCTCAATGTACTGTGTCTGCTGCCACACCTGGTGCAGCACTTTGGGCACCCCACGCAGTTCTGCAAGGAGAGTGCAGAGAGGATCGCACAGGTGAACTACTCATGAACAAGTTTTAATTTTTTAAATGTAAATGTTTTCTTTTATGTTTTGGCTTTTAATTAACATATTAACTGCTTGTAGTTCATTAACCACAATGAATATTTTTTGTTGTTGTTGTTGTTGTTTAGGTTTAGTTATATTTGCCTACCTTACTGCTTTTTTAGGAATCAAGACTTTATCTAGAAAGGTTTTACTTATTCAGATTAACTTTTTTTCCTTAAAAAAACTTAAAGGAAAAATTCTACCAAAAAATGTTTTGTAAGTTTTTTTTTTTCGTGAATTTGTTTCAGGAATAAAATTTTATTTTAAAATCAAAATAGTAAGGATAAAGTAGTTTTTTTAAGTACTATTTTTGGGGGTGAAAAACATTTAAATTAAAGTGTTTTTTTCCAAATAACAAAGCAGAGAACGTTTTCTTCAAGAACAACATTTTTCAGCAAAAAATCTTGTTCAACTTATCCTCTTTTTTTAGAATTACATTTGTTGGGGTTGAAACATTTTTTTTTAAAGAATTGTACTTTTCAAGAATGAAATATATTTTTAAGGAGAAAAACTATTTTATAAGGAAATAAGTTTGATTTTCTTCAAGAAAAGGTTTTTCAAAAACAATTTTCTTTCTAGAAAGATACCTACTTTTTGAGGGAAAAAAAGATAGTTGTGATATCACAGGAATGTAGTAGAATTTTCTATGCCTTTTTTTTATTTAAGAAATAATTTTTTTTCAAGAAAGTCATATTTTTTAAGAATAAAGTTGTATTTTGAAAATACCTGTATTTGTCTTGATAAGGTGTTTTTTGTTCCAGAATAAAGTCATACTTTTTCAATAAAAATGTCATATTTTTGTAATGATAATGTATGTTTTTAAAAAATAACCATATTTTTCAAGAAATAAAGTTGTGATCCTATGAGATTCAACTCTGATTTTCATTCGATGAACATCATCCTCCCCTCTGGTCCTTTCCATTCTGTCTTGTCAGGTGTGTTTGGTGGAGAAGAATACCAAACTGTCCCACCTGGCCCACGTGATGACACTGTACAAGACGCGCTCGTATACGCGGGACCCATTCTCCTGGGTCAGCGTGGTGTGCCGCTACCTCCACGAGGCCTTTTCCGACATCACACTCAACATGGTGACCTACATGGCGGAGGTGCGGGCTCCTGTTTTGTACGTGCTGCCGACCAATGAAGGGGTGCTAATGTAACAATCGTGTGTCGTGCAGCTGCTGGATAAAGGCCTTCCAAGCATGCAACAGTCCCTCCTGCAGATCATCTACTGCCTGCTCAGCCACATGGACCTGAGCGCCGTGCATGTCAAGCAGTTCAACGCCGACGTCACCAAGACCATCGAAAAGTTTGTACAAGTAAGTGTTCATTCATTGTTTTTGCTTAAAATTTAATTGATGACAAAAATAATACAAGGAAAAGACTATAAACTAAATGTATTACCACAATTTTTTTTTTTATTACTTTTTTCTAGATTTCTAAACTCTTCAACCAATTTGGCTTTTTGCAAATAATAAAATTATCTAAAGATGACAAGACTATAAAAAGAGGAAAACAGCAAAAATGTGGCCAGCAGAACACATTTTAACCCAACATTTTTTTTTCACATTTTAAAAAATATTTTCTTCAATGTTTAAAAAGGTCAGTTTAACCAGCAACTTACCAGGAGTGTTATTATACCATGTATTGGGGTTTACAAATCAAAAGATTATTTTAGACCGTCATAAAAATAAGTACAGGTAAAGTAGAAAAACGGAGCCAGCAGAAGTTGTATCTAAAACTTGAGCGTCTCCACAGACAGTCCACTGGAAGGATGCCCTGAACATCTTGAAGCTGGTGGTGTCGCGCTCGGCCAGCCTGGTGCACCCAGCGTACGGTCACGCCCATGGCGACATCTCCAACCTGGAGGTGAGCCGAGTGTGGGACGGCTCGGCCAAGGCGCTGCCCGGGAAAACCCTGGACTTCACCTTTGATATCTCCGAGGTGAGACAGGATGTACAGCTTCGATTTTATTTTGAGGCCACTAAGCAGTACATGCTTCTTCTCCTCGCAGACGCCGGTGATTGGACGGCGCTTCGACGCACTCCAGGGCTCCGGAGTCAGAGAGGGCAAGGCCCGAGCCATTGCTGTCACCCGTAGTACCTCCTCTACCTCATCAGGGTCCAATTCCAACACCATCCTGGTTCCCGTCAGCTGGAGGCAACCCCAGTATTCTCAGGTAGTGCAATGTGCGAACATTAGACTTTAAGGAAGTACTGTATTCAATTACTGTAGAAGTCATATTTTTATTATTTAGAATAGTTATTATAGTTATATTATTTAGTATAGTCGTATTTATCAAGACAAAAGTAGTGTTTTTTTCAAGAATAAAGTTGTATTTTTCAAGGGCAAAACATTTCAACAAAAAATTATTTTTTTCAAGATTAAAGTCATATTTTATTAGAAAAAGTCAGATTTCTTAAGAACAATAGTTATTTTAAGAATAAAGTAGCATTTTTTTCATGAAAAAATCTTTTGTTTTCTCCAAAAAATTTCATAAATCTATCAAGGGTAGGAAGATGTAGGGGGTTTTTTTAGAAATAAATCTTGTTTGTTTCAAGGACAATGTCATCATTTTTCAGAAAAAAAATCTTGTTTTTTAAAAACAAAATGTCATTTTTCAACAAAGCTGTTATAAAAAAAATATCTCAAATTGTAAAAATGTGTTTTTTAGGTGTAATTCAAAACTCAAAAAATTCTAAAATTCAATTGATCAAAAAATCATGTCTGCCTGAGAAGAATTTATTTTTCAAGGTTTTTTTCCAACAATTGTCATAGTTTTTGCAAGAAAGGTTTATTTTTTTAAATCTTTTTCTTAATAATGGTCATAAAAAATGTGAAGTTGTATTTTTCAAGAAACAGAAGCTGTGCTTCACAGGTTGTAGTCTATCTGAGGCTCGGAAATGGCTGATCTTCGGCCATGCTGAAGAAACTCCGCCGTGGGGGCGGGATTTTGTAAATCAGCCTCACTGTGACGTCAGACTTGGAAGAAATGTTTTTTTAGAAATGGTCAACTCACTTAAGATTGACTTGTTTAAATTGGTCACTAAATCGTCGCTTTTTTCCATCAAACTGTGTTTAATTATGTGTCCTTTGCAACTGCTTGACTGTTATGTTTTTATTACCATCTCTCCTTCAGAAGCGGACCAGAGAGAAGCTGGTAAATGTTCTTTCTCTGTGTGGACAAGAAGTTGGATTGACAAAGAACCCGTCGGTAAGATTCCTCACTTTTCTCTGGAACGATAGATGAGAATATGTACAGGTGGGCGAAATCTCTCTTTTTTTGTTTTTGTTGTTGTTGCCACCAGGTTATCTTCTCATCCTGTGGTGACCTGGACATGATGATGGAAGTGCGCGAGAGCGGCGTGTCATCGGAGGAGGGCGGAACCAGGGAGGACACGCTGGACGACACTGCCAGCGAGCAGCAGTTCAGGGTTTTCAGAGACTTTGACTTCCTGGATGTGGAGCTGGAGGATGGAGAGGTTAGGCCAGCCGGCTTTGTTCCTCGTCAACTTCTGTCATTTTCTCATGAAGGTCAACTGGGGCCATAACTCTACTATGAGAATAATGTTAGATTTTTTTCAAGAACAAAAAAGTAATCATACAAGAATATTATGTTATTTTTTCACTAAGACAAGTCATGGCTTTTAATAGAAAAATAATTTATTGAATAAAACAAGTTAAGGGCGGCACGGTGGTCGACTGGTTAGCATGTCCGCCTCACAGCACAGAGGTCATGGGTTCGAATCTAGCTTTGGCCTTCCTGTGTGGAGTTTGTATGTTCTCCCCGTGCCTGCGTGGGTTTTCTCCGGGAAATCCGGTTTTCTCCCACATTCAAAAAACATGCGTGGTAGGTTAACTCAACATTCTAAATTGTCCCTAGGTATGCTGGTGAGTGTGAATGTTTGTCTGTGTGCCCTGCGATTGGCTGGCAACCAATTCAGGGTGTCCCCCGCCTACTGTCCGAAGACATCTGGGATAGGCTCCAGCACTCACGCGACCCTTGTGAGGAGAAGCGGTTTGGATAATGGATGGATGGATGGATGGATGGAAAACAAGTTAAAGTTAGTAAAAAAAGAAGGGATTTTCTGAGCAAAAATTTGATTTTATAAAATATTTAATTTTCAGGGGAAAAATCTTTACAAACTAAAGTGTTGAGTCATATTTGTTCAACATTTTTATAATTCATAATGTTGACAAAAATAGTTTTTTACAATCTAATGCTTCAATAACAAAGTTGTAATTTTTCAATATTAAAAAGCCATAGTATAAGTTATGAGTAAAAAGGTGTAAAATGATGATGATCAAGTAAAAAAAAAGTTTGAATAGATGTATATATTTTTTAACTGAAAAAAAGTCAAATTACTTTTGAAAAAAAAAAAGATATTTTAAAATAAAAATGTGTAATATTCCAAGAATGAAATTTTAAGAAGGAAAAAAATCCGGTTGTAGTTGTCATTGCGTTACTTCAGTGTTGTCCTGATCCTCTTTTGTGCTTTCAGATATTGAGCAAGTTTTTATTTGTACACCCCTTTTGAGGTGTACAAATTGAAGTTTTTTTCCCTTACAACATTAGTACCCTTTTTTTTTCTTATTGCATACGTCAGAGATGTTTGTGTGCATGTCTCTCTCTCTCTGTCTAACTGAGTGTCTCTCTTTCTCCCCTGTGCTGCCCAGGAGCTCCAGGTAAGTTTCCCTTACATTCAGCATCTACATGAGCTACATTTTCCTCTCACAGCTGTTGTGGTTTTTCTGGCTCCTTCGTCAATGTTGTTTTTGTTCAGAGGTGGGGGACGTGCGTCACATTATTCCGAAACTTCTGAAACCTCAACATGACTTCAACTTCAACTACAGTCCAGAATCTCACAAAAGTGACACACATATTTTTAAACATCTGTTTCTATCTCCTCATGGGACAACAATGGAGAAATGACTAAAGTGTAGTGTGTACAACTTGTTATACCAGTGTAAATTTACCATCCCCTCAAAGTAACTCAATATATGTTTAATAATTTTGAAAGCGCTGACAACAAAAGTGAAACAGTCCACAGTGAAACTGTCCACATTGGGCCCAATTGGCCATTTTCCCTCCCTGTGTCCCATGTGACTCGTTAGGGTTACAAGGCGTGAGACTCGCTTATGACTTGCACATTTGTGACTTGCTCCCACCTCTGTCAATGTTGTCGCTTGGTGGTTGAACAAACCAGCGTGTCGGCATCGTGAACACAAATCTTAATAACTGCTTCTCATCCAGCACACATTAACGTAACGAATTGTTGTCTACTTGGAACATTCACCGCCATCACCACTTCTTCTTCTCTCGTCCCCCTCCTCTCCCCGCCGGCTGCTATTTTTGTGTGCGTTCCCGCCAGGGCGAGACAGTGGACAACTTCAACTGGGGCGTGCGGCGCCGATCCCTGGACAGCACCGAGCTGGGCGACCTGCTGGAGGAGAGCCAGCATTCGGGCAGCACGCCCAGCCTGGGACACGAAGACCCCCACGATTCCGAGGAGTCCTCCGAGGAAGAGGAGTCCTCCACCAGCCGTAGCCTGTCGCATTCGCAGCTGGTGTGTGGGAACCGCTACCATAACGTCACACTTCACGATTCAAGACTCAATTCAATATAGTTCCAAGCCTGCAGGATGGTGGCAAAGCACTACTTTTGTCGAAACGAAGGTCCTCAATTCACCTCAACATAGTTCTTTTGCACCAAGGTGGCAGCTAAGCACTACTTTTGTTCAAAAGAAGCTACTCAACATAGTTCTTTGGCACCACAATGCCTCAAGATGGCGATTTCCCGAGCACAAACAGCGAATTGTTTTTATGTAAATAACAATAGGTAATCTACAAATAGATGAACCAGTGAGTCAGACAACTGTTTTTAGAACAGTTAAAAAAAAAACGGTTAAAATAAATAAAACGACAGCTGCTGGCTTCATTATTTTAATCATGTGAGTTCATCCTTTATTTATTTGCATCCACACAGGATGCTGCAGGTCCATTTTAAAGATTTAAAAGAAATTTAATAAAACATCTTATTTGCTCAAACATCTTATTTGATCAAACCACCGCCTTCTAACCTGTTCTTGAAAAATATAGAAAGAAATATTATTTTAAAATGTATATGTATTTTTACTGTATGAATGAATCAAATAATTTGCTTTGTTTCACTAATAATATCCTCATGTATGATATGCCGTGTTTCTCATCTGACACTGCCGGTTTTCCCTTCCAGACGAATCCATCCCCATCGGACGAGACCAACCACACGGACTCTCTGTCCACATCGTACGACACGTCTGCCGACCCGCAGTCCTTCGGGGCCACCACGCCGGGCCAGGGTGCGCTCCTACATGACCACCTCACCGGCCTCCATGTAAGAATACTCACAATCGCATGACCTGCAGGTGTTCTCAAACTTTTGAAAGGTTTAGAATTGTCATTTGTTTCTACAAAATTGGGGCAAGGCATTACTTTTGTGTTAAAAGGGCAATAGCCCCATGGGGTTTGAGAACCACTGCCGAACCAAAGAACCAAAGTATCTCAAGTTTCTTTGTATGCATTGATGGTGTGTTCATGTGGCAAGCAGGTGAGAGCGTGCGGCGACGACGAGGACACTCAGGCTCCGGACGACGAGCTGTCTTTGAGCACCAACGAGCTTGCCGCTGGCTCGGACTGCGGCGAGAGTTTCACCCTGGAGCTGCCGGGGCAAGCGCAGGCCCACACGCAGCATCTGGACCGTCGGCTTGACTATTGCCAACCGCCGCTGGACTTTCTAGACCCAAACAGTCTACCCAGGTGAGGATCTTGCTATGTTGCAAGATTAAATTAAACTTGCTCACATTACTTATTCATGAATTTATCTTTTGCGGCATTTGATTGCATTGATCCGTTGTTATTTAAAAAAAAAAGAAAATTGTGTGTGTGTGTGTGTGTGTGTGTGTAAAACACATGCAGGATAACATTTCCTTTTTTTTTCTCCTTTATATTTTCATTTAATGTTGTTGTATTTTTTAATTATTTTTTTTAATCAATTCAAGTTGACAAAAAAACTTCATTTATGTTCTTTTCTTGTTTTTATTCAATTTATTTTTCTTTTTTTAACTTGCTAAATTTTATACATTTCTCTTTAAACCAGTCTTTTATGTTGCAGTCAAATTGACTAGATTCTTTAAAAAAAAGTCTGACTAATAACATTTTTTCAAATAGAAAACAAATTGTGGTAAAGCTTATTTTTTTGTTATTTTCAGAGAACTGGCTGGAATGTTGCAGGCTTGTTTAAAAATCTACAAAAAATGTGGAGGAAAACAATTTGACATAAAATGCCTTATTATCTTATTATAATAATTGTTTTTATTTTTACTATTTTTTTTCGGTGTGATTAAATCCCTCCTGTTTCATTGTGGGTCAAAAATTTAGGATAAACCTTTAAACCTTTTGTTATTATATACATATTTTTAAACGTTTCCATTAAAAAAAAAAAAAAAAAAAAGATTTAAAATATACTGGGTCACCTTGCCCGGTGCACATTTGTGGTGTGGCAAAGGAACAAACCAACCTAGAGGAGGCTAACCAACTCAAATCTTATTTCTCGTCACCTCGGCGACAGGTTACGTGACGACGTGGACGACCTGGAGGACCTCGGCTTCCCACCTCCGCCGTCCCCCTTTTTCTCCGCCATCTTGGCCGCCTTCCAGCCCGCCGTGTGCGACGACGCAGAGGAGGCGTGGCGCTGTCACGTCAACCAGCTGGTGACCGACTCGGACGGCTCGTGCGCCGTCTACACCTTCCAGGTCTTCTCGTCGCTCTTCAGGGTGAGGCCTCAGGAATGTTGTCAAGGTTTTTTTCCAGGCTCAAGCTAAGGCAGATTTGGTACCATTTGAAAACCCCTTATTCCCCATCTGCTTGGCAGAGCTTTGCCACCCATTGAAGTTCTCCTCACTTCTCCTTCTTCAGAACCTCCAGGGCAAATTCTGCACCCTGACCACGGATGTGGCCTCCTATCTGGGCGAAGGCCTGAGGGGGATCGGCTCCAAGTTCCTCAAGTCCTCTCAGATGCTGACAACCTGCTCCGACTGCCCAACCATATACATTGATGCCGACACCGTGAGTTCGAAGCAAGCGAGCGACCGATCGAGTCGCTTTCTGGCAGATTCCGGCCTCACATATCCTGCTTTTTAGATCATGTCTTACGGCCTCCTGGAGAAGATGAAGTTCAGCGCGCTGGAGCTGCAGGAGTACCTGGACACCTACAACACAAGGGAGGACGCGGCTGTCACGGTAAAAATCGCAAGATAATTTGAGGAGTAGTTTTGCGTTTGGACCTTGGGAACTGGTGTTGAAAAGAAGACCTCATGATTATGAGAGGTCCAGGAACCTCTATGGCAGATGCAGATCATATCTGACTCCAAGCTTTTAGTTCAGGGAGCTACAACTAATGTACCAAATTAAAAGGGAACTGAAGTACTCAGAACTAAAAGTTCCTGGAACGAAAAGTGCCAAGAATTAGAAGTTTTTAGAAAAACTAGTACCAAGAACTAAAGGTGCTGGAACTAAATGTTTCATGAAACTTCAAGTATAAATAACTAAAAATTGACAGAACTGCAAGTGCCTGGTATTAGAATTTCTGAGTCTAAACGTGGTACATTAGGTGTACAGAATGTTTAAATGTGATGTAAATGTGCAACCCTGCGTTTTGTTGTGTCCTTCAGTGGCTGCGCAGCTGTAAAGACACATTTCCCAGGTGCCCCGGCGACAGCGTGGTCACCTGCCAGCCTGGAGACTCCGAGGAGAAAGTAGGGAACTGTGGCTTGAGTACTTCCTGTTCCTTGTTTCCTGTTTGCGGTTGGCTTTGTTTAATACCTTGTTCAAGACATATTCTGCATTTTATTTTGTCACAATTTAAAAGAGTTCCCAGGTGTCTTAATAATGTCTGCTCGTCAAAGGATCAAGAATTATAAACATATTTTTACATCCAATTGGATCATCACATGCAGCATTTCATTACCAAGCCACCAAATTATCACACAAATGTAGTGGTGTGGCACATGACATGGCCCTCCCATGTTGACAACTTAGACAATTATTATTTAGCAGAAGCTAATGCTAGTCTTTGCTAACACCGCAGTGCTGTTTACCTTTTGGCTTTCTCAATAATAGTAATTTCATACAGCCCCGCTGCCAATTCATTGGTTGAGAAAATCCATGTGAGCATTATGATTAAAAAAAAAATGCATAATATGCCTACTTTAAGAGCATGACAACAAAGTTGGCGTCATAGATGCTGACTGTGAGTTGGCATGTGTCTGACTGATGCTATTTTCTTCCTCTAACACGCCGTCACGCTCTAGCAAATGGAGTCTCTGGCCGTAAGTTCTTCTTCTCTTTGCCCTCGCCGAATAAAAACGCTCATTAGTTCCGCACGCACGCCGCAATCACGTCTTGATGCCGCCGCTGTCGCTGTCATCGTTGTTGGGTCACGTCCCGACTGATGTTCTTCTTCACATTGACAGCAACTGGAGCTATGCCAGAGACTTTACAAGCTACACTTCCAGCTCCTGCTACTGTTCCAATCCTATTGCTCGCTCATTGGGCAAGTTCATGCCATCAGCTCCGTGCCCGAGGTGAGTGTTTCTACTAGAAACATGAACACCAAAAGTTTTAGCACACCTCAGGAAGTGAAAATAAGACATATTACCATGTCAGTTTCCAAGATCTTGCTACTTGTGATTGCTGTACGTAAATCCCATTTCCATCGTCGTTATTTTAGCTGCTGAACATGTCTCGGGAGCTGAGCGATCTTCGCGGCAGCCTGCAGGCGGCGGAGGCGGCGGTGACCAGCGACCTGGAGCACGAACACTCGGCCCACTCGGTCCACGCCCACGCCGCCCACATGGCTGCCATGGTGGTGCCCAGCTTCCCGTCGTCAGAGGCGGCAGTCAAGGCCATATTGGAGTGTCTCAAGAACCACGAGTTCACCAAGGCCGTCCGCTACATTCAAGAGTGCAGGTACACAAAAGTTAGGAAATTAAGTAGAATGTCACAACACAAAAGCTACATAAACGAGTTTGATTCGTTCCAGGCGTCGGTGGCCTCACGGCGTGTTTGGCGGCGGCTCTGAGAAAGAGGTCCACACTCTGCTCAACGTGTACTTCCGGCACCAGACTTTGGGCCAGACGGGCACCATCGCCCTGGTAGGCTCTCGTCAGGACCTGGGCCTGATCTGCTCTAAACTACTGGAACTCAATGGCGAGATCCGCGACATGATTCGCCGCGCTCAGGGCTACCGCGTGGTCACCACCTACCTCCCCGACTCCAGCGCCTCCGGGACCAGCCTCTGACAGCAGCACCCCGGGAGGACCCTGGGGCGGCGTACCGAGGATCCGCCTCCCGTATGCCTCCGAACGACCGTTCCCACCACCTTCCCCAACCGATTCTAGACTTTCCTCCCTTTGTTCATTTTTCGGGACCGGGGCAGCATGTTGGAGGACGTCCGCTGCGTGGTACCCACGGCAACAAACGAGACGCCTTGCCGACTGTAGCGTTGCAACCAAATCTGCTGACTTACTCCGACGCCCCACCTGACGCACCTCAGCGCCAGCACCTCCCTCGGTCACCTCCTCCCTACTCGCACCGCGTCATCAACCGCCCTCCCGTCCCTGCCTCCAGGCCTCTCACTTCACCGCATCCTGAGGGCCCAGGGGAGGCGGCAGCATGGGGTTGTTGCTGCCCCCTCGGGTGCTCCGACACGCCCTTGTCTCGCTACCTGGGCAAGGTGGGGCACACCGCCCTGCCCCTCCTGAAAGCTGGGGGGTTACTGAACGTCGAACCTCCTGACGTCCAGACCTAAGATTCGGAAAAGCTCAAGGTTGTACTAGTAGGCCAAAAGTGGCACTAGTAGTGGAAAAAAACATTACTAGTAAGACAAAGTGATTCTGAAGTGCACTGAATTGTCGTATTTATGTGGACAAAGAGCGTAGTACACAGACCTTAAGATGGATTTCAAGGAAATCATATAAATGCTCAAACATTAACTCCTGCCCGGTCACCTCGTTCCCCATGTCCCCATCCCTTCTTCCGTGTCCTGACCTCAACCCGTCGGCGTCCCCGTCTCCCTACGTGGGCAAGGTGAGGCAGGCCGACCAGAGGGTTGCTCCAGAACGCCAAACCCCCAACATCCAGACCTGACACTAGCGCCAACCGGGACGCCAATACGACGACGACGACTGATTTGCGTGAGGAAGGCGGAGACTTCCAGCGACGCCCCGCCCCGGATTGTCCCCATTGCACTAAACGGACCTACAGGAGGAAGTGTTACTCTACTGTCAGAGACGCCAAATGCTGGAATAACTTGACCCGAGACGACTGAAACGTCAAAGACATCAAAGACCCGCCCGCTGTCTTTCTGCGTCACCGCCGCTAACGGCGACTCCGTAGCACCTTGGCACTGTCACACCCCCCTTGATGCCACTTCCATTGTTTTACCTGGATGTTGAAACCGTAGCAATCTGTGTGTCTGTATATACAGGAGAGTGTTTGTGGGTATATGAAAGAGTATGTGTGTGTGCGCGTGCTGACATTCAGCACTGACAAAAAGTGTGCGACTACTGATTACTCCCCACCCCTCATCAGTCATGTGACCTGCATGCATCCTATAGGGAGTATTGCAAATATTTATTGATAGATCTGAAAGATGATCCGTTTGTCTGCGCTAGTGAAGGAGCTTCAAGCTCACGCGGGTATGTTTTCTTGGTGTGTGTGTGCGTGTGTGTGTGTGTGCGTGCATGCCGACGAACGAGAAATTGCACATTTTTAAAAAAGAAAAAAAGCTTTTTAGATTGAATCTGTAGTTGTTTTTGTCCACCTTGTAAATACTTTTGCAGCCTTTGTGTGACGTCCTTTTCAGTTCTGTCAAACTTTGTGTCCAAAGTAAAAGTTGAAACAAACCATTTTCTACAAAGCTCATCCTCATTCGGGACAGCAAAAAAAAAAAAAAATTCTGGTGGGGGCAGCGCTTCATATAAGTAACATAAGGTTCAATTGTGGGGAAGAATTTTTCATTCACTCTTGAGATGCACTTATTTTATTACTTACAAAAATGACATGGGGAGGCAGGCAGGAAGTGCCAATGACATTATGGTCACAACATCAGACGATGTATTTGAAGCTGTAGGTGGCGTCGCAGGAAAGCTTCATGCCCCGGCATCGGCAGCACAGATCCTGGCGGTGAGGCCTGGTCATGTTGATGTGCCTCTGTTTCTTCTCGCAGCTGCAGCATGTCTCGGAGCAGCCCTGAAAGACGCGTCTTATTCATTCTTTCCGTTTTCAATTGACAATCAGGAAATGCCAAATGGGGAAAAAAAAGATTGTTTGCTTTTTCATACTAAAATATAAGATTGAGTGTGCAGGTGAGTGACTGCCAATTGAAGATGCAGAGAAAGAATGACACACGGCTTGACCGAGCCCAATCTTGCAGCTCTTCCTACCTTGCATATGATGGACTCCACTCTGTAGGGGTTGAAGCCCACCTGACACTTCCGGCAGAGCTGCTTGTAGTACACCTGTGGTGACGGGTCGCAGTGTAAATCCATTAACGTTAGAATTAACCAATAACATTCAACCCGAACCTAATATGGGTTAAAAAAAAAAACATGGGTTACAAACAGGTATTTTCAAACCAGCGGTTTTAAGAGTGACTTATCTTAGTTGTTGTTTTTTTTTAACTTTATGTCAGAAAAACCTTGTATTTGAACAGGAGTGTGTAGACTTTTAATGTCCACTGTGGGTGACTTAACCTTGTTGGTTCCTGAGATGCACCACACGTAAGCACTCTCCCACCGGATGTTACACTTTTTGCAGTGGAAGAAGCCGTACCTCTGCTCCAGGAACTACACAGCACATAGACACACATTCACATCACGTACAGTACGAATTGTAAAAATGTCAATAGGTCGATGTGACCCACTGAATATTTAACAGTCCTAAAAATATATATATAAAAATTGGGGTTTAGAATGTCATGTGAATTGTGTTTTGTATTTTCACTCACATATTTCTTTAACACTCCTGTTGTTTTACGGGTCAAATTGACACATAAGAAATATGTATGGTGTCTTAAAAAAAATAAATAAATAGTGCACGCATACCCCCTTAAAACAGCAGGGTCAAAAAGAACAATGGTCACAAAATGGACCAACCTGCTACTTGGGTCAATTTGACCCAAGGTTGTATACGTTTTGTAGAACAGCAAGCTGGGTCAAATTGACCCTAGTATCAGGTTGGTCAAATATTTGCCCAAAGTTATTTTTGATCCAGTAGTTAAGATTTTTTGACGAATGTTAAAAAAAAGCCCACCTGTAAATTGGAGCCCCTGTTGGGACGATGTACCGGGGCCGTGTGGACTTCATCCGTATGCTTGCCCCCCTCCTCCTGCTGCTCCTCTTCCTCGTCACTTGATTGCGACTCTCCCTCGCCGAGCTTGACGGGAAAGCCACGCTCGAACACGGGCGAGTAGATGGACACCGGTCGGGTGAATAAGCGCAGCTGGTTCACCCGAGGCGTGCGGGGCGCCTTACCGCCGCTGTCGTCGTCGTCCCCTTCCTCGTCCCATTCCTCCTCCTTCTCCTCCCCCCCCCCCGCGCACTGGAGGTGGTCGGCCTCCCCCGGGCC